>NC_063350.1:19017905-19127934 GCF_021869965.1 Rhincodon typus | reverse complement strand
ATGCTGCTTGGCCTGCTGTGCTCATCCAGCTCTACACCTTGTTATATTACATTTATTAGTTCCCTTTTTCCTGTCCACCTTGTTACCTCCTGAAAGAATTCTAACAGATTTGTCAGAGATGCTTTTCCCTTAATGGAACCATTTTGATTGTGCTTGTTTATATAATTCTTAAATGCTCTGCCAATACAGGCTTTCAGGTATAATCTAACATTTTCCAAATGACAATAATTAAGCTGATTGGCCAATAGTTATCTGTTTTTTGTCTTTATTGCTTTTTGAATAAGTGTGTTACTTTAGTAAATTTCAAATCCTCTGGCACTTTTCCAGAATCTAAGGATTCTTGGAAGATTACAACCAATGCATTGACTATCTCTATAGTTACTTCCTTTTGTATCCTAGGATCCAATCTTTATAGTCTAGGTGAGCTATCAGCCCTATTAGTTTACCTAGCACATTTTCTCTAGTGATAGTTATTGTATCTATTTCGTCCACCTATTGCTCCTAGCTTAATTAATATTTTCAGAGTGCTATTAGTGCTTATTACTATGAAGACTGACGCAAATTCTTTACTGAACTCCAATGCCATTTCATTTCCCCGGCCTCATTCTCTAAGAACTATGCTCAATTTGGTCTCTCTCTTCCTTTGTGTACATTTAAAGAAGCTCTACTGTTAATTTTTATATCATTTGCTTGTTTACAATCACAGGTCATTTTTCTACCTCATATTTCTTTTCATCATCACTGGCTACGTCAGCTTTTATTGCCCACCCCTAATTGCCCAGAGGGCAGTTTAGAGTCAGTCACATGGCTGTTGACCTGGAGTCACATGTAGGCCTGACCAGACAAGGATGGCAGTTTCCTTCCCTAAAAGACATAAGTGAACCATGGTCATTTAGATTCTTAATTCCAGATTTTCTTTCATTACTGCATTCAAATTCCACCATCTGCTATGGCAGGATTCAAACCCATGTCCTGGACCTGGACTTAATAGTCCAGAGATAATTCCACTAAGCCATCGCCTCTTCCTGTCCTCTATGATTTGATGATAACCTTGGCAGAGCAATGCTGCAGTGTTTTGGTTGTGGACTCCAACATGCTACTTCTTTTAAATTCCTTTGCCATATTTTTAAAAACAAGCTTTGTGTCCAAACAGCAGCCCAAAGATATGTGCAACCACAAGCCCTCCTGGTAACTTTCACTGTCTGAATTTTTCTGCCTGGAGAATTCGGAAAAGATGGTTAAACCCTAAGCCAGTATGCCAAAATCCATCAATATCTGTGGTTTATGATATAATTTGAAATAACAGGGACATTGATTTAAACTTTATTGGTGGCTCTAGACGTTCCATTTATTGCCCTGAGGAGCTTTCAAGGATTTCAAAAAAAAGGGAACACTTGCTTCACTTCATTGTCTAGACACCAGAGGTGCCAAGTCTATTATTGTTTCCAGGTCGCTTTCTACGTTTCTATGTGCTTAGTTCTGTTCCATTTTCTGTACTTTTATATTACATATTTTTAATTAAATGTGTGATATTTTGGCACTGGTAACTTTCTCCCCATGTTTCTGCTCAACTGCCATACTGATCAAGTTTTATAATGTCTCTATTGCTCCTAATTTCAGTATAATTCTGAGCTTTGAGTTTACAATTGATTTTTGTGAAATACGGAAATACAGATGCTGGAGTCAGACACAACACAGTATGGAGCTGGAGGAACACAGTAGGCCAGGCAGCATTGGAGGAGCAGAAAAGTTGATGTTTCAGGTCAACTTTCCTGCTCCTCTGATGTTGCCTGGTCTGCTGTGTCCGTTCTTTCTCTATGATGTTTTTACGCTCCGCACGAGCCAAAGTCCTGGATGCACATGCAATTAGGCTTTCCTCTCCATTGGGCCACTTATGAACTAATATCACCCTGATGCTGTATGAGGAGGTATTGCATGTCAATACTGGATTTCGCTTGGGATCATAGAGTGCCAACACCTTAGAGGATGATAGCTGCTACTTCATTTCCCTGAAAGATATGCGACCATTTCCAAAGCTGACCACTTTTTAGGAGTTGATGCAAAGGTGCCAGGATGGAGGCCAGGATATGTGTGAACTTTCCTTAATAATTCACCAGCCCAAGGAAAGACTTAAACTCCGGTATAGATTTGGGAGCCAAGCACCTTTGATCACCCTCACTTTATCTTCCATAGGGTGTAACCGAGTGTCATTGACTCAGTAGCTCCAGTAGGTCACTTGGGGTGCCTGGAACATACAGCTTTCCCTTCTAAAACATACACCTGTCTTGGAGAACCATCTAAGGACTAGGTCCAAGCTCTCTAAGTGCTCCTTATTGGTCTTGACTGTTATTAGCACATCATCCAGATAAATGGTAACCTAGGGGAGATCTTGTAAACTATTCTCCATCATCAGCTGTAAAACTGAACAGGCTGACGACACCCCAGAATGGTAGTCTTGTATATTGGCACAAACCTTTATAGGTATTAATTACAGCATACTTCTGTGAACCAACTGCAATTGCAAGTAAGCATGGCTCATGTCCAGCTTCATAAAAGAGAGTTCTCCTGCCAGTTTTGTATGTAAGTACTCTATGTGAGGGATTAGGTATTTATCCAGATGCGAAAAGGAGTTTGCTGTTTGTTTCAAATCTCCACAAAGATGAACTGACCCATCAGGCTTCACAATTGGTAAGACCAGTGCTGCCCATTGTGCAAACTGGATCAGTTTGGTGACTCCTTCACTTTCCAGCTTCCTGATTTCTGCCTTTACTTTACACATAAAGCAAATGGCCCTGGGCAGGTCTTGTAGAATCGTGGAATTGCTTGCGTGTCAACGTGCAAGGTGGCCTTGGTATCTATGATAGTCCTTAGATCTTTCTGAAAAACTTCTGGGTATTTAATTAGAACTTCACTTAGGTAGCTATTTTCCAATTGAAAAGAATGTTGAACCTTTCCCAACCAATTTTGCCCCATCAGGCTTGGGCCCGAGCCTTTGACTACAATCAGTGGTAGCTGAAACAGCTGCTTCTCATAAGAGACCGGAACCAAAATTGTATCGTTAATCTGTAAAGGTTCCCCGGTATAAGTTCTCAGTCTAAGCAAGGTCTTGCACAAACATTAAGGTATCGAATCCACAGCAAATTTTGCTGAAGACTGGTTCTATGATCACTGAAATGGCCGCCTCAGTATCGACCATGTAACCAGACATTTATTTTGAATAGAGATAGTGGGAACTGCTGATGCTGGAGAATCTGAGACAACAAGGTGTAGAGTTGAATGAACACAGCAGGCCAAGCAGCATCAGAGGAGCCGGAAAGCTGATGTTTCGGATCTGGACCCTTCTTCAGAAATGGGGGAGGGGAAGGGGATTCTGAAATAAATAGAGAGAGAAGGGGAGGCAGATGGAAGATAGATAAAGGAGCAGATAGGTGGAGAGGAGACAGACAGGTCAAAGAGGCGGGGTTGGAGCCAGTAAAGGTGAGTGTAGGTGGGGAGGTAGGAAGGAGATAGGTCAGTCCAGGGAGGACGGACAAGTCAAGGGGGCGGGATGAGGTTAGTAGGTAGGAGGTTGGGGTGGGGGTTGAGGTGAGAGGAGGGGATAGGTGGGAGGAAGGATGGGTTAGGGAGGCAGGGATGAGCTGGGCTGGTTTTGGGATGCGGTCGGGGGTGGGGAGATTTTGAAGCTTGTGAAGTCCACATTGAGACCATTGGGCTGCAGGGTTCTCAAGCTAAATATGAGATGCTGTTCCTGCGACCTTCGGGTGGCATTGTTGTGATGCTCGTTCCCCAACCCCGCACTGCCCGTTTCTATCTTCTTCCCAAAGTTCACAAACCTGACTGCCCTGGTCGACCCATTGTCTCTGCCTGCTCCTGCCCCACCGAACTTATCTCCACTTATCTTGACTCCATTTTCTCCCCCTTGGTCCAGGAACTCCCCACCACGTCCGTGACACCACCCACAGCCTCCACCTCTTCCAAAACTTCTGATTCCCTGGCCCCAACACCTCATCTTTACCATGGACGTCCAGTCCCTATACACCTGCATTCCCCTTACAGATGGCCTAAAGGCCCTCCGCTTCTTCCTGTCCCGCAGGCCCGACCAGTCCCCCTCCACTGACACCCTCATCCGCTTAGCTGAACTCGTCCTCACCCTTAACAACTTCTCTTTCAATTCCTCCCACTTCTTACAGACAAAGAGGGTGGCCATAGGTACCCGCATGGGCCCAAGCTATGCCTGCCTCTTTGTAGGACACGTGGAACAATTCCTCTTCCAAAGCTGCAATGGCCCTATCACCTACTTCTTCTTCCGTTACATCGATGACTGTATCGACACCGTCTCGTGCTCCCACAAGGAGCTTGAGCAGTTCATCTACTTCACTAACACCTTCCACCCCAACCGTAAGTTCACCTGAACCATCTCCGATACCTCTCTCTTCTTCCTGGACCTCTCTGTTTCCATCTCTGGCAACCACCTGGAAACCGATATTTATTTCAAGCCTACCGACTCCCACAGCTACCTAGAATACACGTCCTCTCACCCACCTTCCTGCAAAAAGGCCATCCTCTATTCCCAATTCCTTTGCCTCCGCTGCATCTGCTCCCGAGATGAGGCATTCCACTCCCAGACATCCCAGATGTCCTCGTTTTTCAAGGACCGCAACTTGTCCTCCACAGTGGTCGAGAACGCCCTCGACCGTGTCTCTTGCATTTCCCGCAACTCATCTCTCACACCCCCTCCCTGCGATAATAACCAAAACAAAATCCCCCTCGTCCTCTCATACCACCCCACCAACCTCCGGATCCAACGCATCTTCCTCCAGCACTTCCGTTATCTCCAATCTTACCCCACTAACAAAGACATTTTTCCCTCCCCACCCTTATCTGCCTTCCGGAGGGACCACTCTCTCCGTGACTCCCTTGTCCGCTCCACACTCCCCTCCAGCCCCACCACACCCGGCAATTTTCCCTGCAACTGCAGGAAGTGCTACACCTGCCCCTACACCTCCCCCTCACCCCCATCCCAGGCCCCAAGAAGACCTTCTACATCAAGCAGATGTTCACCTGCACATCTGCTAATGTGGTATACTGTATCTGCTGTTCCCGATGTGGCCTCCTCTACATTGGGGAAACCAAGTGGAGGCTTGGGGACCGCTAAATGGAACACCTACGTTCGTTTCGCGACAAACGACTGCACCTCCCAGTCGCGAACCATTTCAACTCCCCCTCCCACTCCTTGGACGACATGTCCATCCTGGGCCTCCTGCAGTGCCACAATGATGCCACGCGAAGGTTGCAGGAACAGCACCTCATATTTAGCTTGGGAACCCTGCAGCCCAATGGTATCAATGTGGACTTCACAAGCTTCAAAATTTCCCCTCCCTGACCACATCCCAAAACCAGCCCAGCTCATCCCCACCTCCCTAACTTGTCCATCCTTCCTCCCACCTATCCACTCCTCCCACCTCAAGCCCCACGCCCACCTCCTACCTACTAACCTTATCCCGCCTCCTTGACCTGTCTGTCCTCCCTGCACTGACCTATCCCCTCCCTAATTCCCCACCTACACTCACCTTTACTGGGTCCATCCCCACTTCTTTGACCTGTCTGTCTCCTCTCCACCTATCTTCTCCTTTATCCATCTTCCATCTGCCTCCCCGTCTCTCTCTATCTATTTCAGAATCCCCTTCCCCTCCCCCATTTCTGAAGAAGGGTCCAGACCCGAAACATCAGCTTTCCTGCTCCTCTGATGCTGCTTGGGCTGCTGTGTTCATCTAGCTCTACACCTTGTTATCTCATTTATTTTGAATAGTTCTGATTTGGATGTTGCTAAGCAATTTAACTGTTCCAAGTCAGATGTTTCCAGGGTGTGCGCTCTTCTAGATATAACCAATGTGTTCTTTTACTTCATTTAGGTCTGGTAGGGCCCTTTTGCTGTTTCAAAGTCCACATGCTGGTACCATCTACAATGACTTGCCAACCTGGATCCCAAAGAAAATTTTAACGGTTTGTTGGAAGCTTGGCTTTGCTTTGGGGTGTTGTTGTGGGCTGGCCTAGGGTCCCTCTGTCCAGGATATGCCCTGAGTGAGGCTATGCAATAGCCTTTACTCAAGTGGTGTCCCCCAAGCTGAGTTGGACAGGTAAGGGTGCCCATTTCTATTGCCGCGTTTTCCAGTTATAAAGCCAGTTGTAGTGCCTGTTTGAAGTCCAGTTGGGCTTCAGCTAGTTGGCACTTCTGCATGGTTGCATCATTAATCCCACATACCAAATGGCTTCTCAGCATCTCATTAAGGGTTAAGTCAAAGTCACATGCCTCTGCCAGTTGTCTTAACCTAGTCAAAAATCCCAGTACGGTTTACCCTGGTTCTCAAACTGCTGACAGTGTCTCAGAATTAGCGTGTCTTTAGGCTATAATATTCCTTACCTAAATCTGTCAAATCTTGAAATGTTTTAGTGTCTGGTGCCTCAGGGAAAATTAAGCCCCTAATAATTGAAAAAGCTGAGGGTCTATAAGCTGCCAGGAGAATTACTCATTGCTTTACATCTGCCCCAATGTCATTTACCCAGAAACAAAATGCGTTCTTTCCACATATTGGTCCTCTCTTCGACAGCAGAATTGAACAAGACAAGCTTCCAGAACAAGTCAAGCTTCCAGAATAACAGCATGATGCCAGAAATGCTTACCCCAACTCAAAGACAACTGCTGGAAGCGAATTTTTTCAGGAATACGCTTTTCTCTCGTTGGCATTGAATAACTCCACAAAGACCAGTATCCCATCACCAGGTCACCCTTTACTTACAAGTGGAGAGTCCTTGACACTGATCCAGCTCCCGTAGAGCCAGCTCTCAGAGTGAGCAAGATGTCTGACTCTGTTGTAGTTATCTGTCAGCCAGGGCTCTCTGATTGGACCAGATTAACAGCACCATTCAGGGAACTCATATTCTACTAGTTCATTACAATCGCTACATTTTTCACTTTTATTTTGTAAAAACAATACAAGTGACAATAAATGACTATTCTATTCTATTCTAAGAAGTAAGTTTGGAAACCATGCATGCATGAAAAGGCGGTACTGGATAGAATAAAGGAAATCCCAAAGTAGTTTTTAAAGCATATAAGAAAAAGAAAATAACCCCAGAAAGATTGGGTATTAGGGCCGATAGAGATAATCTGTGTGTGGATCCAGAAGATGTTGGCACAGTCCTCAATAAATAGTTTTGGCCAGTGTTCACAATGGAAAAGGACAGCATGAGTATAAACATCAGGGTGGACGACTGTGAAATATTAGAAAAGATTAACATAGAGAGAGATGATGTACTAGCTGTTGCCTAGTCTCTCCTTAAAATAATTTAGATAATTCTAACCAGAATGTTATGAATAAGTTTGCCCAGGCGTCCCACAATACTAAAATGGTCAAATCAATACCAGCAGAAGCTGGTGATGCAAAACAGTCCCAACTTTACTAGGAACAAAGATACAATAACCTTTAAGACTAAACATACTATCTCTAACCCTATTTGGCCCTTTAAGGTTACAATACTTCCCCTGTCTCTTGTAGATTTACGCAGTTGCTCTCTCCCTGGCTCTGTCTCTGGGTCTGCGATGCTGCTTTCTGCCTCTCTCTCTCTCTGGATGGTCAGCTGGTCTCTGCCTCTTGCCATGCTGCTCTCCTCAGACGGCCTCCAGAAGATTCCAAGGGAAGTTCCAAGTGAGATGTCTGCAGGTGAATCCTGTTTTTATACCTTTTGGATGGTTTTCTGGAACTTACTACAGTTCTGGCCAGTTAGGGAGATACACTTAATAGTTTGAAATTGAGGCAATCATTTGGATAGAACACTACTGTTAGTTTCTTTGTGTAGTAGGACCTGGTGCCTTTCTGTCTGGACCCTCGCTTGTTTAGTGGTCAAGTTGCTGGGGATATGTCTGTTGCCTTTTACATTATATTAAAGTCATTAGCACCTGGCTGCTGCGTTTGCACTGTGTCTGGTGTGTTGGCTTTGTTAGGGGAGAACATATCTCGTAAATTTGATTACATTTTTGAATTGATGAGGATATATCAGGTAGTGCAGGTGATGTAGTCTCTTTAGGATTCAGTAAGGCTTTTGACAAGGTCTTATGTGGGAGACTGGTCAAGAATTTAAGAGCCCATGAGATGTGGTGCAAATTGGATCCAAAATTGACTTTGTGGCAGGAGACAGCGTGTGATACTTGAAGGTGTTTTTATGACTGAAAGCCTCTGTTCAGTTTTATACCACAGGATTTACTGTCAAGTCCTTTGCTGCTTTTATTGCTCATTAACGATCTAGGCAAAAATGTAGGAAGTTTGATCAGTAAGTTTGCAGATGATATAAAAATTGGTGATGAAGTGAATAGCGAAGAGAAAAGCTGTAGACTAGAGGTCAATATAGATGGACTGGTTGATTGGGCAGAACAGTGGCAGATGGAGTTTAATTCAGAAATGTGAGAGAAGTGCATTTTGGGAAAATTAGCAAAGCAAGGGAGTGCAGAACAAATGTTAAGGCCGTGAAAAGTACAAAGGATCGGTGAGGCCTTGACGTGCATCTTCATTATTCCTTGAAGGCAACAGGGCATAGATAGGGTGGTTAAGAAGGCATGTGGGATACTTCCCTTTATTAGTTAAGGCATGGAATACATAAGCAGGGAATTTATCATATTCAGGGTGTTGGTTAGGCCACAACTGGAGTACTGTCTGCTTATCCTGGTTGCCATATTATAGGAAGGATGCAAGGAGAGGCAGAGGAGATGCACCTGGATGTTGCTGAGACTAGATAAGCTGAAGATATTTCCTTCAGAGCAGAGAAGACTGATGGAAAACCTACACTTCAAAATAATGAGGAACTTAGAGAGGATAGATGGAAAGAAACCTTTTTACTTTGGCAGAAAGTTCAAGAATTAGAGAACGTATAAATTTAAGATAAGAGGCATGAGGGTTAAAGAGGATTTAAGTAGAAATTTTTTTACCCAGGCAGTGATAGGCAAATGGAGCTCACTGCTTGAAAGAATGGTAGAGACAGAAACCATCACAACATTGAAGAAATATTTAGATGCATGCTTGAAGTGTAATAGCGAAGGCCAAGTGCTGGAAAGTGCAATTAGAGTAAATAGGTGTTTGAACAACGTGGTCATGATGGGCTGAAGGACCTCTTCCTATGTGGTAATACTCTAAAGCTATTGTTATGACTGAGTACTTCTTTAATACTGCCATGACATGATGGGTTAATGATCTCTTGCAACTCTTGTTTCGGCAGTTGACAATTAATGACCCTTAATGATTATTAACTGACTCAAATGTGTCAAGAATGGTCTGTTTTGTCACTGTGGATGTAGTTTGAATCTCACGAATTGTAACTGTACTGAGATTCCAGTCATTTTGCTTCAGCTGAACCATTGGTGTTTACTAGGCACGGGATTTTAGGAAGGCAAGATGATTCTGCATTGGTACCGTTGTATTATTCTAACAGTGCCTGGAATGGAAGATATGTTATTTGCTGTGAGATAGTCTCTCATAATCTATATCAGGAATCACCATTAGATGAGCTGTGTGTCTTTCAAGATGCATAATCTTAATATCTTGGCACTAGCTCTCATGTTGATTTTAGCTGTTAATGTGTGTTGACCTGCTTTCTCAGGATACATGATATTGACTGTTTTAAAAGCTTCTGATTGTCATACAACATTGACATCATGACTGAGTTAATAATATGGAAAGCTTGGTCATCTTCTTATTGTGTCAGTCATATGACTCTTTTTCTTGCACAGAGGATTTTTCCTAAAGGCCTTAATTGTTGTAAAGGTGATGACTATTTCACTGACATTGCCCCTTTGGAAAAGTCACACTCATGTCCTTTGCTGTGGCATCTTCAGACCAACTGGTCAATGGACTCTTGAAGTTGCTGTCTGTATGAATAGAGCTAGAGTAAGTTAATCCTGAAGTTGATTCTTACTTTGAGCTAGTCTTTGAGATGTTCTATGCTGGATCTTTCCAGTTATCAATGGAAAGTCGAGATGTGTTAATTCAATGAATTGCCAATGGCAAGCAAGATCTTCAGAGCTCTTTTTCAGGATTATCTATCAGTTGATCTAGAAAATAAAACTTCATATATTGCTTGAAAAATTGTAATTCAGTAAGATCTCATTGAATGCTGCCCAGTCCACAATTAAATGTTCACCTTCCATTTCTCTTTGCAGGTCTTAACTGTTTTATTTAGAAATAGAATATGGTTCCACAGTTGTTTATTT
The DNA here is from genome assembly GCF_021869965.1 of Rhincodon typus. Taxonomy (NCBI): domain Eukaryota; kingdom Metazoa; phylum Chordata; class Chondrichthyes; order Orectolobiformes; family Rhincodontidae; genus Rhincodon; species Rhincodon typus. The sequence goes on along the minus strand of NC_063350.1, from coordinate 19,117,676 downwards.
CTTTTATTGGTTTTGCTTCTCTTTTCTTTTATCTTTCACTTTTTTGCTTCTGTTTCTGTTTATTTTTCCCTGTTGCTGGTCCATTACCAGCCTTAGTCCTTTTATAACTGTTGCTTTAAGAAATATAGTTGAAGAATTGCAGGCTTACAGTTGCAGATTTTTATGCATAGGTGGTCTTTGTGCCATATAAGGAGCAATGACATGTGAGCATTTCCCTACGATTGCACTGATTTTGGAGAAAGAGATGGCAGAACAAACTGAGATCTGGATATGTGTATGCTTGTTTGATGTAGAAATACACTTGTTTTGTGTTTTACAGCTGTATTTTCTCTGAGGAGCACTTTAGAGGAATGCTGACAGGACCGTTTAACTGCACTTGTTTTTAGAAAAACTCAGATTCCCTTTTTTTCCCTTTTTTTTGAAAGAGAGAGGCAGAGTACTCACTGTGCTTCCACAGGGGTCTGCAACCCTTAGTTTTGGTTCTATTTGTAACGGCAGAACTAAAACTGTTTTAGTCTTAATTAAGATAGTCCTGGAATCAAAAATAAATGATCTCTGTCAACTTGTTCAATGCTCTATTCACAAATTTGTATGGATGTCCATTTTCACAGAAACTGATGCCACTGGTTGTCTCAATTCTCTGACGTCTAGAGTTGTTTTTCAGTTGGTCTTCAATTAGTTTTCAAAATATCTACCATCATGATCCTGGAATCTTCTTTTCTTCATAGACTGCTAACCATGATGTGGATTTTGTCTCCAGTGAGCTATTTTACCTGATGCAGCAATGCTTATGTTATCCGTTGTAACATGAAAAAACCACATGTGGACACCATGCTATTGAAGAATCTGACAGATGATTTTTGTAGCCGGCTATTATATCAAAACATTACATCTCTCAGATACATCAACATCTGGGCTAATACTAAGCTAGCAAGGTACACAAAGCACCATTGAGGAACATTCTTCCAGTGACATGCAAACTTTGTATCCTCATGATCTATGGCCTATGCTCCTTACTGTTTCTCATTTGTTTCTCAATAAATAATACGAGACATCGAGGCATGCAATAAAATTATTCAGTTACAATGTCAGTTGTCAGAGAACAACTCAATATTAAATACAATTATAACTCCAACTGGAAACTGCAAGGATTTGGAAGGGCAAAAAAAAAACTGCAGCAATAAGAAAAATGTAAACAAAGCAGAGAGCTAGCAAACAAATAAAAAAGATCCCAAAGGGCACATATAGAGACAAAACACTGAAGGAAGATCAAAATGTTATGATTTTCCTCTTAAATATTCAGTTTTCTAAAGATTTCTAAAGATTTCGTCCCCACTACAAACTCGATTCCTTCGTATTGGCTCCATGCATACGTCTTCCTGGCAACTGCCTGAGGCAAAGGCAGATTGTTTGAAACTTCAGCATCATAACTAGCCCTGTGACGAACTGATAAATACATATGCATGCCATCACTAAGATTACTTATTTCCACTTCAGTAGCAACACCCAACTCTGTTTCAGCCTTAGCTCATCTGATGCTGAAACCCTCATCCATGCTTTTGTTTATGTTCCAACACAGTCCTGGCCACATTCCACACTGTACAAACTTGAGGTCGTTCAAAACCCTGAAACCTGTGTACTTGCTCGCACTGAAGCCCATTCACCCATCAATCATGTGCTTGCTGGTGGCTACTGGTTTTCTGGTTTGCTAATGCCTTGATTTTAAAATTCTTATCCTTGACTTCAAATCCCTACATGACCTTACCTCTCCCTACCATTGTAATCTCCTCCAGCCTTTCAAAAGTCTAGATGCCTGAACTTCTCTAATTCTGGTCTCTCGAGCATTTTTAATTTTTTTTCTCTTCACCTCCCGGGGTTGTGCTTTCATATGCATTGGCACTAACCTCAAGAAATCACCCACCTGCACCCCCTCTCCCCCTTTTCCGTCTCGCTTTCTCTCTACATCATATTCCTCAGTTATGGCACTCCTTAAAATCTACATTTTGGATGAAGCTCTCAGCCATCTTTAATCTCCTTGCTTGGCTTGGTGGCCATATTTTGGTTTAAAAGTCCCCGGTAAAGCATTTAGGGATATTTAATTACATGAGAGGAGATATATGAACACGAAGCTTTTGTTGCTTTAGTGCTGATTCTAACTGCAGATTTTAACACCATTCAAACTTCCTGTGCTACCTCTTTTTTCACCTTTTTCTGTACCTTTTTTCACATGAGTTAGAAAGGAAAAAAATAAGTAGGCATGTGTAAATGTGAGGGTCATTGGACTCAAAATGTTAACTCTGTTTCTCTACATGTCCTACGAGACCTGCTGAGTTTCTCCAGTCCTTTCTGTTTTGTTTCAGATTTCCAGTAAATGTTGTTCTTGTTTTATTTTAGTCTGAAAGGTAGTTTTTCAGCATGTGAAATGTAAATATCAAGAAATTGTTGCAGCAAAATTGTGAAAGAGCTGAAGCTTTCCTGCTCCTCTGATACTGTTTGGCCTGCTGTGTTCATCCAGCTCTACACCTTGTTATCTCAGATTCTCTAGCATCGGCAGTTCCTACTATCTCTGTAAGCGTTGGACTAAATTGTTTTTTAGTGCAGGCAGAAGGGACTGATTTGCTCCCTTTGTGTTTTTCTATCATCCTGTAACTCTAATCAAATGATAAAAGTTATGAAATTCTTCAGAAGGCTCAAACACTATCAAATGTCAGACAAAAATCAAGACAGTGGAAACCATGTAGAGGCGTGAGAGACTGAAAACTGTGCTGTCACGTGCTGTGTCAACCCTATAATTCATGTTAGCAATAGCTCGTACAACGTTGCAGACAAAAAACCTGTGAAGACACTTTCCATCATACATGTGAAGTGAGAATGACAAAGATGCTAAACAGACATGGTCAGTCAGGGTTTACTGACGAATGATACTCTGGTTTGCTAACAATTGTGCAGGAGCTAATAAAACATGAAATTCAGTGATTTCTCCTGGGAAAGAAATTTATTTTATTTTCAGATTTTTCCACGAGGAAAATTAATTCCTGTGTTTCAAATGTATTGTTTGTGTAAACTATGACCTTTATGATGACCTGGAAAGACATGCAGGAGGCCAAAAATTTTTGTTGTGTTTAGTAAGGCTGAGAAGTAGGATCAGCAATGCAGTGTTATCATTTTATTGTTCCCTTTCTGGCCCAACAGCAAACTGCTGAGGGGTAAAACCAGGAGCAGGGGAATTTGGCAGGAGGGGATGTTGAGATTATGATAGTTGGTGCCCAGCAACTGAGATTGGGGAGTGTCTGGGAAGAGAGAGGCATTTGGACTGAGGAAGCTGGTAAATGGAGAGGAAAGGCAGAGGGAAGCCCACATATCAAAGTATCTCTTGTTGCTCTGGTCCACAAGGAGCGCTGTAGAAGTCTTCAAACTCGTGGAGCTCACAGCTCCTGCTTCCCTTTCACTGATGGGTCTTCTAAAACCTAACAAACTAATGCACTGGTGGTGAATTTTAAATGGGGCCCTTAACTTCAGTCTAAGAGACTAATTTTAAATTGATCTTAATGAACAGGTGCCTTTGCGTTCCACCTTTCGGAAACATTGAAGCCTTTAATTCCACTCCTAAACCTTGCCCCCCAACCCCTCTCTCCAGGGTTGTGATCAGATTAAGACCAAGGTCCTGATATATAGGTCAGTAAGTGGCTTTTGTGACAACTTTCCAGTATGAATTGGGACATTGCTGCGATGTAACAATAATAAGATGGATTTGATTAAAATGTGAGGACATGCAAGAAGTGAACTTCTGGTATTCCAGCCAGTAACCCTCTCCACAGTCAAGAAGTGGGTCCTCTTAGGAGGGTTAAAATGGAAAATTTAGTAGTAATCCAGCTTTACATTTGTTTCAGGTACCAATACTATGTTTCTAGGCACACTTGTATCAATCATAGAATCATAGGATCATACAGAACTGAGTACTGCTTACTTAGCTCCCAACTATACTCCTTATACACTCACAACTGTGTAGCCCCAACTTCATTTACAAGTTTGCTAATGACACCACCGCTGTAGGTCAGATGTCAAACAACGACAAGACAGAATAAGGAAAGAGATTGACTGCTTAGCGGCATGGTGTAAAGACAACAATCTCTCCATCAATGTCAGTAGAATGAAGGAGCTGGTCATTGACTTCAGGAAGCGGAGTGGAGGGCACGTCCCTGTCTGCAACAATGGCACTGAGGTGGAGATGGTCGTGAGTGTCAAGTTCCTGGAAGTCTTAATCGCTAACAATCTGTCCTGGTCCACCCACGTTAACGCGGCCATCAAGAAACAACAACGACTCTACTTCCTTAGGAAGCTAAGGAAATTCGGCATGCCCACAAGGACTCTTAACAATTTTTATAGACGCACCATAGATAGCATCCTATCAGGTTGCATCACAGCATAGTATGACAATTGCTCTTCCCAAGACTGCAAGAAACTACAGTCATGAACACAGCCCAGTCTATCACACAAACCAGCCTTCCTTCCATCAACTCCATCTATACTTCCCGCTGCCTCAGGAAAGCAACCAACATAATCAAAGATCCCTCCCATCCTGGTTATACTCTCTTCAACTGTCTTCCGTTGGGCAGAAGATATAAACGTTTGAATACACATATAAATAGATTCAAGAGCAACTTCTTCCCTGCTGTTATCAGAGTTTTGATGGACCTCTCAAATGTTAATTTTGATCTCTTTCTCTGCACCTCCTATGTGGCTGTAACATTGTATTCTGCATTCTGTTCTTTGTATGGTACAGCATGCAAAACAACACTTTTTACTGTATCTTGGCACATGCAACATTAATAAACCAATCAATCAATCAAACAGAGTGCAGAAGAGGCCATTCGGCCCATGGAGTCAGCATCAATACAAACACCTGACCTTCAACCTTATTCCACTTACCAACACTTGGCTCATAGCCTTGAATGTTATACATGTCAAGTGGTCATCCAGGTACTTTTTAAAGGATGTGAGGCAATTCACCACTACCACCCTCTGAGATAGTTCATTCCAGACTGCCACGCTTTTCCCCACAACCCCCTAAGCATCCTGCCCTCACCTTGAACCTATGTCCCCTCGTAACAGACCCTTCAACTAAGGGGAACAGCTAATTCTTATCCACTCTGTCCATGCCCCTCATAATCTCAATCAGATCACCCTTCTGTCTTCTCTGCTCCGATGAAAAGAGCTCAAGTCTATCCAACCTTTCCTCACGACTTAAATTTTCCATCCCAGGCAGCAACCTGGTGAAGGTTCTCTGAATCCCCCCATTCCAGTGCAATCACATCCTTCCTGTAATGTGGTGACCGGCTCTGCACGCAGTACTCTGGCTGTGGTCTCATCAAAGTTCTATACAATTGCATTACAACTTCCTGGCTTTTGTATTCTATGGCTAGACTGATAAGGACAAGTGTCCCATATGCCTTTTTCACCATCCTACCAACATGTCCTTCTATCTACTTTAAACAGACAAGTGTGAATTTAGAAAACCAAACCCAATGAACAATGCAGTAAAGCTCACAAATGAAGTTTATAGCAGTTTGCATAATTTCTTTTGCTGTTCAATGAGATTTCTAAAAGTTTCAAGGTTTTACTTTTTACTGATCAAGCTTTTCTCACACGGAATTATAATGCATGAAATCACTGGAGTCCTGACGAGCTGTGGTACAGGGTGTTGACACCAACCCATCACTTCAGCTGATGCAAAGGTTCTTGAACAGAGACTTAGGCTTCAAAACTAAACATTTAAAGATTGGAGTAAGTTCTTGATAGACAGTTGGCAACTCCAAATGGAAAATGTGCTGAATACTGTGAAATACTGCTGCAGATTTGCGAATGAATACAGGACGAGAAACTGTCAATTATGTTGCACGAAATGTTAGCTACTCTGGTATTATGAAATGCAGCATGCCTCATGGTACGTTTTTGACCACACATCTGTTGTTTAAAATGTACAGAGAATCTTTGTTTTGCTTTCTTTTGAATTTTGTGTGTTTGATTTTTGTGTGCGAGATTCACTGAATGTTTCATGAGTGAAACATATTTTTCAATTATAGGAATATTATAGGTGAACTATTCATTTCAGCAGTGAATGAACCATTGTTTTAATTTGTATTAATATAAACATACAGTAGGTTCCTTACACCTCATCAAGGGATTCATTATTTTGGAAAGCAACAGGCAATCAAATCTTAAGTTTTACGACATCCTTTAAAATACATTATATCGCAATAGTAAAACAACAACTATTTAGATGTTTAATGCAGCCAAACTATCGCTACATTTGCTTTGAATAAGACCTTGAAAAATTCAGAAGGAGTTTACAAATGCTGATACATACAAATAAGCATTATTACATGAGAGTACTTGTACATTAACATTCTATTTTGAATTTATTTAGTTGGTAATACTGAGGCAATACCAAACACAGTTTTGCAGGCATCTTCATAGACATTTGAGGAAAATACAGAACAAGTAAAATAGAGAAAGAAATGATTCACCGTTTCTCCCCCTTGCCCCTTCTTCACTGCAATGCACATTTTCCTTTCCTTGTTTATATTTAATTTTCTTTTAAGAAAATAGCCATTCAACCCATTGAGCCTGAAACTTAAAAATGACTTGGATCTGCTTTCACTACCCATTCAGTAAATTACAGAATGTGACTTGCTACAGTTAAAAAAAAATTCTTAATGGTACACAAAGGGAATAGTAGATGATACACAGAGAAAAGCTGAACTAGCATGGTTGTCATGTATCTTCTATGTAGTTTAAGATGCAATGTCTGGATAATTAGAAATAGTGTAGCCTAAGTTCCAATAAAATGTGAGAAGTTTGATCAATCGTTTACAATTTTAAAGTGTGCCTTGATTTTTTTTGTATGTTTGTGTGCATGATAATGTCCTGACAAAGTGATTATCTTAAGTACACATTGGGTCCCTCTACTGGCTACCTGCCACATAATACTGAGAATAGAACAAGTGATGATAGCAAGCAGATATACAATGAGCAATGATGATTGATTTTGGTTCACTTATTTAATTCTTGAGGAAGCCAAATTTACAGTTATGCCATGTTAAGTCTTGCTCGTTGCCTTAATAGCTGATACCTTAATAGAATTGCTTGGAAAAACTGATAGGTTTCAACATTTCTGGCAGTATATTCTGTCAGTCACCTGGATGACAGACTTGGAGAGGAAAGATTTGCAGGGCTACAGGTTAAATGCAGAGGAGTATGGCTAGCTGAGCTGTTGTCACAGAAAGTCAATATGTACATGATGGGTCAAAAGCACTCCTATGTGTAACTATTCAATAACTATATGATTTGGTGAAGTTATTGTTTTGCATTTACTGCTCAGCTTGGTTCAGTTGCTGGTAAGCTTGCTTCTAAGTCACAAGGCTATGAGTTCAAGTCTCCCTTTGGAATTTGAAAATAACATTGAAGGTGACTTTGGAAGATCCAATGTCCCTTTGTATGAGTTAAATTGTGGTCTTATCTTCCCCGTTCTAATGCAGGAGAATGTTCAAAATCCCCTGGCATTATTCAAAGAACAAAGAAGTTGGTGGCTGGCCTTACATTTTCCTCTCAGCCAATATCACTAAAAATAGTTCAGTCCTATTGATTTTATGGGTCCATTGCTGTGAGGGAAATAACTTCTGTGTTTACCTATGTAAAGTTAGCCCACTTCAAAGTATTTCACTGCATATGAAGTGATTTTAAATGTTTAGAGAGGGACAGTAAAGCACTATATGTTTGCAAGCCTTTTCTTCAGTTTAAAAGACCGATGTATAAAATGGCAAGAATACTTAAACATCTGGTTTTGTACTTTGCTTGCTTCAAAACACTTATTTGATTACTCCCCTTCTCCAGCAAAAATAAGCTTTAAAGACACGTAGCTATCCAAAATAGCCAAAGGTTTCTTTAGCAGTAAAGCTATAAACAGCTACATTGCCAGAACCAAATACTGACTTGGAAGTATTTCACCATTGCTTCCTTCACCGTTGCTGGTCAAAAGCCTAGAACATATGAACATACCTAAAAACTTGTTATCTAATGCGATAACTAACAACACTATGGATGTACCTACACTGCTGCGGTTCAGGAAGATGGCTCTTCAAGACCTTTTCAAGGGCAATTAGGGATGGACAATAAATGTCAGCCTTGACATTGAGGCCTACATCTCATGAATGAGTAAGGAAGAGTTAGAGTCATAGAGTTACAGAGTCATACAGCACAGAAACAGACCCTTCAGTCCAGACTGCGCTGACTAGACATCCCAATTTGACCTCGTCCCATTTGCCAGCATGTGGCCCATATTCCTCTAAACCCTGCCTATTCATGTACCCATCCAGATGTCTTTTAAATGTTGTAATTGTATCCTCCTCCACCACTTCCTCTGGCAGCTTGTTCCATGTAGGCACCACCCTCTACATGAAAAAGTTACCACTGAGGTCCTTTTTAAATGATTCCCCTCTCACAGTAAACTTATGCCCTCTAGTTTTGGACTCCCCCATCCTAGGAAAAAGATCTTGTCTATTCACCCTATCCATGCCAGTCATGATTTTATGAACCTCTATAAGGTCACCCCTCAGTCTCCGATGCTCCAGGGATAAAATCTCCAGCCTATTCAGCGCCCCCCCTATAATTCAAACCCTTGAATCTCAGCAATAATCTTGTAAAATCTTTTCCACACCCTTTCAAGTTTAACAAAACCATTCTTATAGAAGGGTGACCAGAATTAAACTCAGTCTTCTAAAAGTGGCCTCACCAGTGTCCTGTATAGCCGCAATGTGATGTCCCAACTTCAATGTTCTGACCAATGAAGGCAAACGTGCCAAATGCCTTCTTCATCACCCTGTCTATCTGCGACACCGCTTTCAAGGAACTAGAACTTGCATCCCTAGGTCTCTAATTTTGGCAAAACTCCCCAGGGCCCGACAATTAATTGTATAAGTCCTGCACCGGTTTGCCTTACTAAATTGCAACACCTCACATTTATCTAAATTAAACTCCATTTGCCACTCTTGGTCCATTGGCCCATCCGAGCAAGTCTTGTTGTACACTGAGATAATCTTTTTCACTGACCGTGACTCCACCTATTTTGCTGCCATTTGCAAACTTACTAACCACATCTACAATATTCACATTCAAATCATTTATATAAATGATGAAAAGCAGTTGACCCAGCACTGATCCTTGTAGCTCACCTCTGGTCATAGGCCTCCAGTCCAAAAAGCTAACCTCTACCACCACCCTCTGTTTCCACCTTCAAACCAATTTTGTATCCAAATGGCTAGATCCCCCTGGATCTCATGTGATCTAACCGTGCCAACCAGTCTACTACATAGAACCTTGTCGAACACCTTGTTGAAGTCCACGTAGACAACGTCTACCAATCTGCCTTCATCAATCTTCTTTCATCTCATCAAAAAACCCAATCAAGTTAGTGAGACATGATTTCCCATGCACAAAGCAGCACCTTTGCAAGGATCAGTAAATCTGCTAAATCAAGCCAGCATGACAATTTGAAAATCCTGCTGATTTCAGACTGGTTGTTAGAGAGGTGAGAGAAAGAGCTACTTTTACCTGAATTTCTGGACTATGAAACTATATCCTAAATGTTTTCACAATATAGTAAAGATGAGGATTACCTCCATTTGTTCATTGAAATCTCATTTCAATCTGTCTAGATATTAACGTGTTTGTGTCGAGTATAATTTATCTGGGGGTTTTTTAAAATCAAATCCAGGGTTTAATTGTAAGGTAATCACTAATTATTCTCCCATTTCATACCATTTTCTGCTTCAACATCTTCAACTATTGAATATTTATATTAAAATTTCACAAAGTGATGAAAGTATACTCTGTGGCAAAGCTTTTCTTCCCACTTTTATTAGTGAATTAAAGTAAAAGAATGTAACTTTGTACATTAGGTAAACCCATTTGTGGGCTGCAGTGGTTCAAGAAGACAGTTCACCACCACCTCCTCAAGGGCAACTAGGGACGAGTAATAAATGCTGGCCCAGCCAGCAACACTCACATCCCATAAGTGAATAAAAAATAAGAATTAAACCAAATGATAACTATGAAGAAAAGAAGGGTGTGTTTTTATTGTTACGGAATTAAAACAAAAGTATATGCTACAAAATGTGAAAAATTGGATTAAAGTTTTGTTCAGTAATTGAATAAACTGATTATTGTTTTTCTTGAGGTACAGATCATCCATAGTCTAATTTACTGGCAGAGCAGGATCTGAGGAGCTTAATGACCTACTTCCCTTCTGGGGTTTCTATGCACAGAACCTGAATGTTTTGTGTTTGATCCTTAAAGGAAGACAATCGATCATTGTGGCAGCATCTTGTTTTTAAGTGAGCTAATTGGCTACAATTCTTTTTTCTGGTTATTTTTGAATGAATTATTTCCTGGGTTGGAAATAATATAGGAATTCCACTGTCATTATCCAATCTTCATTGCCAGTCTTTGGGGAGACAGGATTTTCCAGTAGCTATGCCTTTAATTGGACTGGAGACTGGGAATGGAAGCAGGAGGTTTCGAAAAAAAAAATGATTCAGTCCTTTCCACAGAATCAGCAGCAAAGGTTGAGCTGTGTCAGAAGATCTCACAATCAATAGAAATTTAAACTTTCTGATCAATTGAAATATTCTCACACTCATCCCCCTCATTCACTTATTCTTGTCTGCGTTAAGAATAGAATTTCCAACAGTTGGAAGATTTGACCCATAAGACTCCCTGTGTAAAAAAGTGGACTTCAGAACTGCTATCTCAGCATACATATGAAGTGAAAACATTAAAAAAATGGAAAATGTTAAACACTTACATATAGTTATTATACTAAGCTTTCCATGCAAAAAATTGAAATGTGCTTATCCTATTTATCCATCAGATGCATATTTTTAACTTTGCAAAAATTCTTTCCACATTTACTGATTACTATTACTTGACAGGTTGTCAGCGACAGAAATAACAATCAGGCAAAACCATTTGCCTGAATCTTCCAGTATGGAGAGTAGAAAATGATTCAACTTAATTCGTCAATGCCTCTTAGGACACTGAGGGAGTCCTAATGTGCAGGCATGTGTGTATTTTTGCAGCAAGTTTAATTTTCCAATTATTGGTGTTAGCTTCCTGGATTGCTATGTGATGCCCTAGGACTATGGATCAGGCTGCCAGAACCACAAAGACTTGGGCTGCTTGCTCTGTACTTATGCTGTGTTTTACAAGGAGTTACTTAGAACTTTTTACTAGAAGGTGTAAAGTGCTCATCCTCACTCCTGTCATGTTCACCCCACTCTGGCCAGTGCTCAGTACCATTCCTCACAGCATTCACTACACCGATATAGATGGAGCTTTCTTCAGTCCTCCAATTTACACCCTCCCTGCTGCATCTGACCCATCTTCCAGCCTTGTGTCCAGCTGATGTCAGTGGGGTGAGAATTGTTGGGGATTGCGCAGGGAAGGGGAATGACCATTGTTCAGGTTGAGGGAAAATACAATGAGCCAGGAGTGGGGAGTGAACATTGTCAGGGTGTGGCTCTGCAGTTTTAGAACGTAGTAGGTTCTTTTAAATACAGTGTAAGTCCACCCATTATTCCTTTTCATTTGCCATCCCACACCTCTTCAATCTCACTTTGGGACCACAAGATTGAATACCCAGCCTCACAAATAAAAATGGTCTTTTGAGTAAGGTGCTTAAAAGAATGCTTTCTTCTCAAAACATTATCTCTCAGCAAAGAGTTAATAATGTTGAGAGAAAAACAGAAAGAAATTAGGAAAACTGGCAAGATTAAAAAATGCCACTAATAATAATCAAGAATAAGCTTAAAATGTCTTTGGATATTTAATTAATATCAATGACATGATACTCCACTTGTGACCTGGAGCTGATCCCCATCAGGAGACATCATTCTCTCCTCTCTTACCTTACAAATGCAACTCCCACTCCCAACCCATTCACCCACATTTCCCTAAACTGGAATGAAGAAAAAGTAGAAGCATTATGAGTACCACAGTTTAATTCTCAAGTCTCAATGATTTATTTTCTCTTATTACATTAAATTAGAATCGATCAAAACATTTTTCACTCTCTCTCATTGCATGAAATATTAAATGAAAAATATTATCGAGTTGAATATTTTCTACAGTCCGTCTGCAGTATATTATTTGTCCATTGCCTAAAAAAACTCTTGAGAACAGCATGTTTTGACCAGTTTCATGCTTTGAGCTGCGTCTGTTTTAGTTTAAATTCCTGAATGAACAATTAGCTGGAACACTGTTACCAAGTGCTTGATGATTGCATTTTTTATCTGTTTTCTTGCAGAAGTCAGCATCCAATGATAACATTTCTTGGGAATCAGTAGCGCTGTATGCATGAAGAATTAACTATCACAATTGTTCGCTAATTTGAATTGTTATTCTCTCAGTTCAGTCAGAGAACTGACCCTTAAAGTTCATAGCATTATGCAGTCATATTGTGAGTCAAATTGAAGATCAAACAATTCTCCCACTAATTACATTTTTGTCCCTTGAAGAATTATTGGGAAAATAGGGTGATCTCTGCATTTATGATGGTAATATTGAGATTACATTGAGAGGGCATTTATTTTGGTATGAAAATTATTCCCCCAAAACTTAACTGACATGAGATGAATAGACAAGTCAAGCAACTTTACCCCAGCATTATAATGACAACAATAATGATTCTGAGTATATGTGACCGAAAAAAAGGGAGAGTAAGAAGTAACAGAGAGGGGAGAGAAGGGGAGAGGATGTGATGCCCTAGTGGTATAATTATGATCTACTAGATTGTTAATCTGGAAAGTCAGCTAAATTTCCAGGATACAGGTTTCAAATCCAACCACCACAGCTAGAATTTGAATTAAATAAATATCTGAAATTATGAGTCTAATTATGACCATGAAACCATTGTTAGGGGACCCCATCAGGTTCATTAATGTTCTTCAGGGATCTGCCATACTTGTCTGGTCTGGCCTACATGTGACTCCAGATCCACAGCAATATGGTCAGCTCTTAACTGCCCTCTGAAATGGATTAGCAAATCAGTTGTAACAATTGTTATGACAGCATATGGACTGCAGTGGTTCAGGAAGGCAGCTTAACATTACCTTCTGAAGGGTGACTAGGAACAGGCAATAAATGCTGACTTATGTCCCATGAGTGAATAAACAAAACAGATAATGTTTGTAGTCCAGAATGCCTCTTCAGAACTGGAGAGAGGTAAAAAGGTGGTGCTTTTATGCTTTTCAAACACGGGAGGGAGGATTAAATGGGACAGAGGGAAGGCCAATGACAGGTTAGATGGCATGGAGATTAAATGATGAAGATATCATGCAACAAAAGGTAAAGAACGCTGTCGGTTGTAAAGGAACAAAGCACTGGAAAAGAGTATGTGTCAATAGCAGAATAAAGATCAGAGCTATCTGAAAGCAAAACATGAAAACAAGACACAGACTGGTACTTGGGAGAGTTAAAAGAAAATTGAAGCGGGGAAGACAGAGCTGCGAGATTGAAATTGGGGTGTTTTTATTGGTTATATAGATTGGATGTTAAATACTATTTAAAACTTGCCAGCAAATCTGTTGGAGAGAGCAAGACCTGCAGATACTAAAGTAAGAGACAACACAGTATGGAGCTGGAAGAACACAGCAGGCCAGGCAGTATCAGAGGAGCAGGAAAGTTGATGTTTCAGGTTGGGACCCTTCTTCAGAAAATCTGTTGTGTGCTTTCTTTATATAATCATGGCACTTAAATAGTTAACACTCAGTGAATTGGTACACACATTCTATAAAGACACCTGTTGTAGTTAACCAGGAGTTGGAAAGGGAGGGGACGCATTCTACCACTTCTCACCTGGTTGTAGCAATTCACTCACTACTGCTATGATCTGAGTGTTATAGTCTGGTCCACAATTGTACAATTGCATTCAGAGTTGAAGTATGCCTTAATTTTTGGTCTTTAAATGTGTCTTTAACTAATCATTCCTTCCTGTTAGTTGCACTGTGTCCAAACAAGCTGCACTCAATAATAGTGCTTAAACTGATTTACCACATTTAAAATTTTGAACAAAGGCTTAGTGTTTTATGTTTATTTCAGAGCCCCTTGCTAAATAAATTCCATTTGTAAATGCATTTTTTTTAGGATAAAGCATGCAAGCAAAAAGCTGCAGGCTCATTATTGGAATAATATTATGAAAATAACAGAACAGAACAAGCCAGTAATTGCGCCACGTCGGTGCTAGGGCGAGCCTGACAACTGTGACTATCTCTCTGATCATATTGCCTTGCCACAGATTATTTAACAACTTGGGCCAGAAATTTCAAAATCATTTTGGTGTTTCTTGGGATTCGTTCAACGTTCCTACATTTTGGAAGTTATGTTCTGGGATAAGAGTCATTTATTTCCGATTTCAATTCCCTTAACTCCAGCATCTAATCTGTGATGTTCTTTTAGACCTCCATGTGACCCACTGGCCAGTTCTGTACTGAGATAATTTGATGATAGCTTATGACATTAAGGTGCCAAAATTTCAGAAGTTACACTCGATATGTGTTGGGGATAAAGTAGAATGATTTAGATGAGCCAAATCTGTTGCTGATAACAGTAGAGTTCTGTGGAAATGAATTACCTTAAAGACTGAAGATATTTGAACACACTTGATTAGCATTGGAAGGAAGCTTTTATGTGTCCTTATTTTCTATGCAGACATTGTTGAATTTGTTGGATAAGCTGAGGGTTTGTGAAATTATTTTTGTCTTTTTTCCTAATGAAAGATTTTGACATGAAAGTGCCAATAGTATTCCTTCTGACAATAGAACCATAGAATTCCTGCAGTGTGGAAGCAGGTATTCCAGCCCATCAAGTCCACACCGACCCTCTGAAGAGCATCCCACCCACACCCACCCCTCTACCCTATAAGCCTGCATTTCCCATGGCTATTCCACCTAGCCTTCAAATCCCTGGACACAATGGACAATTTAGCATGGCCAATCCGCCTACCCTCCACTTCTTTGGACTATTGGAGGAAATCAGAGCACCCGGAGGAAATCCAAGCAAACATGATGAGAATGTGCAAACTCCACACAGTCACTCAAGGATGGAATCACGCCCAGGTCCCTGGTGCTGTGAGGCAGCAGTGCTAACCACTGAGCCACCAAGCCACCCCTGTGCCTGAATATTTGTAAATAGCCCAAGTAAGACGAAAACTAAATAAGTGCCAAAGATCCAAATATATTAGCAGATAGAAATTCTGCAGTCTTGAACTTTGATGGAAAGAATGGCATAAATGACTAAACCATGTTCAAGTAGATCCTCTTTCTAAACTCAGTTAAAATTCATCAGGCAGAAAATTCTTTACCCATCATGATGGTTTCCTGCCTGTATTGCTTTGGTTGGCCAAGCCAAGAGGCTTATGTGGTATAACTACTCTTCCTTCCCACATCCTGAGGTTTCTTTCCCACTTTCTAATTGTGTATGTCTCTTCTCATGCCCTGCTTTCTCATGTAAGCTCCTACTCTGGCCTTTCAGATTATGAATTGTTTGAATAACAAATAAATAATGGAACTTCTAACATTTTTCACAATGAATTTACAAAAAATTTTTACCTGCATTTCTTGTTACTTGTCCATAGTGAAAAAATCCATGGCCTTGTCTTATCTTAAAATAATGCAAATAAAGTTTACTGAATTATTTCTCTATATTGAAGAAGTAATAAGTGGAAGAAAGTCAACAGGAAATGGGGACAATTTTTTATTTGTTGAGCCTAGTTTTAGATTTAACACTAGTTGCACACTACTGTTTTCAAATAAAAAAGTTTCCACTGAAAATTTAAATTGATTTAATTTTGTTTTATTTTATGAAAATAAGAAATGCATGTTACTATGTGTCTTTCATAATTACATCTGAATAATTACAGGAGATCATAAGGTAGCACAATTCATAAATATGTCCCACTGCTTGCATTTAAAGTATATATGGAAAAAGTTCTCAACATTGAATTGGCACCCTTCTACAAACTCAGCAGATAAATCCGTAGATAGTACTTCTAAAGTTAATTACTAAAGTTGATCTTCACCTTATTAAATTTTGGACTCCTGCTCTAAGAATAATTACACTTGGCTTTCAAACACACAAGTTGTTTTGTATTACAAACTTCTTTCTCACAGAGCTTGCTAAAATGAAGGAAACTCTGCCAGTTATGTATGGAAAGCTCCAGGCATAAACTGTAGTCATCAATTTTTGTTTAAAATATTAAAGTGTTTGGACGAACAAACAACTGGATTGACTCTATTTTTCTTTTCACTGAAATAGTCATTTGAAACTGAGGGTAAGGCTGTATTACCATTAGTACAAAAGCTCCTTTGTCGTATGATCATTAAAATTTCCATCATCTCACATAATAGTGAATTACAGGTGGAGAGCAGAAACACCCAAAACATTTATAACAAAGCAGTCTTTTTTTTTACCATAAGCAAAAAAAGGAAATGTTGGAAAGTTTAAGCAGTCAGCCAACATCTATGAGTGGAATCTTGTAAAGATTTGAGTGAAATTAGTGAAAGAATCAGATGAGAAGTCTCATGAAGCCCCCCTCAATGTCAAGAACATCTCATTGTATCTTCTATGCTTTTTACCAGTAACATAGTGAGTTTCTCACAAGGCAGCTGTAAGTATCAATTAAAAGGGATTATTGCTTGTTAAACACTTCATTAATGGCCCAACTCACCTCATTAATGTTCAACTTTTCTATCTTACCAAATTCATCAAATGAGCTAGACATCAAGAAAACTTCACATAGAAACTAGAGTGGGTATATGGAGAATTCAGATCATCTCTTGCCTAAAGGGTCTCCATGTTGGACATCTGGTTCCAACATGTCAGAGTACACTCCATGGGTACTGGCCAAAAACACCCCGCATTATCAGACATTGGCATCCGATATATAAAAGTCTCTCAGAATCATCATGGCACATCGCTGATCCACATACTTCTGGACCTGAAACTGCTTCAGCACCTATTGTTGCAATGCTGCTGCAAGGACACGATGCGTCGGGAACATAAAACCAATTATTCAACTGGACCAGGCTGCATCTCTGGGATCTTTGCTCACTAACATATCACACTCACTCTGAGCCTACATGGATGCTCATAGCATCCCTATCTTATATTGTCTTGCCTTTGTGCTGTCTGTGCCCTCAGCCAGAGATATGAGATTCTATTAATTGTGTTTTGCGCTGCTGATTAGCACAGATACAAGATTAGCTTGTCATGGTTGCTAACCGCCCTCAGTTGCTCAGGGGTTTCATCACAGAAATTCAAAGGCGGTGCTTGATACCAGCCTACCAAATTGGAAATGGTCAATCAGCAACATGAAGTACTCAATGTCAGGAAGATCTCCACATAAGGGGTGAGGAGCTGAATGTTGGGCAGCCTGCCAACTGTCTTGAGTGTCTCTGCCTTATTGTCGGCTGTTTATCACCTGGACTGAGAGAGAGGCAGGTAGTATGAGTGGGGAAAATGAGTGACTTGGCTGCTAATTTTGGTACAGTTGTGGTATTTCCTTAATCAGTAGTGGGCAGTGCAATGCAGAGAGCATGCCGGGTTAGAGGTGTCTGGATTGGGCTGGTCGACAGTGAGTGAACAAAGATGTTACAGGCAAAATTGAGAGTAATAGAGCATAAGCCTTAGTGCAAGGTGGTTGCATTAGCAGAGACAGAGTGAGTGTGAGGAATTGGAGTGAAGATGGTGGCACTTATGCTGGCAGAGTCAAGGACGTCATGGTTATCTTCCTACATGGCTGTGCATTCTGCCAGATGGCTGAACCAGCTCTAACCCAGGTGGAAACCTTGGATCAAGCAGGCACAGACTGGTGTCATGGCCTCACTTCTCATCCTGGAGAAAAAGGAAGATCCATCTTTGCACCTCCCCCATCCTGCTGGACCTAAGCCAATTTCCCACTGTTTGCTATTTCTGAGGCAAATGTCAGGAACTGTGCAGGGCAACTTTATACTGACAGCCCTTGTCCAGGTGCACAATGGACTTTTAAAGGTAGTGCAGGTGCAAAAGATAATGATGAATTCTGGGATATCCACTGAGTGGCTAGGTGTTCTGGAAAGTGAAAGTGGTGAGATAGGTCTGGAATTGAACATGATGGATACCATAGGGGCAGAGTAGGTAGTTGATAGAGTAATAGAGGTCTACATCACAGAAGCTGAGATAGATAGATTCTTGATCAGTAGGAGAATCAAGGGTTATGGAGAAAGGGCAGGAAAGTAGATGCAAGTAATGTCAATCAGCTATGATCCTGTTGAATGTTGGAGCAGACTCTAGGGGCTGAATGGTCTACTCCTGCTCCTATTTCTTGTGGTCTTAAAAAGACTCTTCAGCCCATCAAGTCTGCACTGGTCAAAAACAACAACTTACCTATTTTATTCCCATTTTCCAGCACTTGGTCCACAGCCTTTTATGCCTTGGCATTACAAGTATAATGAGGTGGACTTGGTAAGATGTGGTGAGAAACCTTAGTAAACCTGGTAGTGGAAATCCCTCCAAAATGCGCGGACTTAGCTAGAAAAACATAAGACTCATCCCCATGATTCTGATAAATGGTCATCAGCTGGAAATGCTAACTCCTTTACTTTCTCCACAGATGCTGCCTGACCTGCTTGATATTTGCAGTATTTTCAATTCCAATTTTGGGTTTCCAAAATCTGTAGTATTTTGCTTCTATATTAGTGTTTTTGAAGATGTGACACTGCTTCTACTCTGTTTTGTTTAAATGGACAGAAATGACTTAAATTGGCCTTTTTTAGGAGCGGCTCCATGAATCTAAAATACTCATTCAGTATTGAGAAAGCGGGAGTCGGAACATTAACAAAGATGGATCAGTGATTGATTTTCCTCTAAGGTGTGCAAAAGACTCAGCGTGCAGGATATGTTGTGTGGGTCACTGTTTTCAAACTTCATCTCCCAGACCAGCTCTCCAGAGATGAGCCCAACTCCTGGCAGGACCTTACACTGGGATTTGGGAACAGTGACAAATGTTCATCTGGTCAATGTCATCAGAGCCTTATGGTTGCTGCTGTTTATCAGCAGCCAGATGGTTTAAAAGCACAGATCATGGGAGAAAAATCTTCCCACCATGTGGATCCCTGACATGCTTCTCAAATTCTCAAAGATCTGTGGTATGTTCTAACACAGGCCTCATTGCCAATTTTTTTTTAAGCAGCTTTTTTAATTCTGATGTAGAAATCCACATAAATCTTGGAGTAAATATACACACCATTTTTTTCTTTACCATGTCTCAGAACAGAACGTTTCCCCATTGACAATTCAAAAGGCCTTAAAATAAATTGTTAATTTTTCCATAATGATTTCTTTCCACAATGATTTTGATCAGCATGACTATTGAGAGTAAATGGCAGCTATATTCTAAGAAAATGGAATGAACATTTTTTTTTAAATCCTAAAGGAGTGCATATACATTTTAAATTATATTTGGGCTGCGGAACATAACTCCTGAAAGAACCTATTATTACAGTTATGATAGTTCCGGAGCATTCATAGCAGTCATTCAAATCCAGTGTCATTTTTACAATTATTGCAGATGACAAAAAGGTATGCAATACAAACTGGTCCTTTTTTGAAATGATTGCTTGTAGATAAATACCCATTATTTCTTCTGGTTTACATGAGCCTTGTGCCAACTGTAATTGTGAGAGTAGGTGGGCAGTCTTGTGCCAGGTACCTGTCACCATCACTCCTTGCTTCCTGGAGGGGTCTGCACAATGACAGCTGTTGTTCTGATTTTCTTCCCTGCAAGAAAACAACAGACTATTCTTGCTGCGTCTGCATAATCCTGCAGCTGAGATTAGGAACTCAGCCATGTGAGGAGATTGAGCACTAATGTACAATCCCGCAGAGCATGGGAATTCAGCCTGTAAAATACATCACCATTTTAAAAGTGCTTTCCAGTTTGATAACAACAAACAGTGATCTCTGAAAAAATGGGCTAACTCTGAAATGGTAAAATGATCTTGATAATTAACTTCAAGTCCTAAAATTTTCTTAAGTGAAAGTATCTGAGTGAAATCATTGAAAAACTTGGCTTCAATTTATGTCATCTTCTGCTGAAGGCTTTTTGTTTCCAGGTGTTCCTGGCACTACAGCTTGAAGTATTCTAACAAATAAATTATCCATGCAATCCTGTTCAAGATGACTTGGCACCTTCAATAGAAGTCTGCAAAGTGATCTAGAGAAATGGATACTGCAACTTATAAAGGCTCAGGTTTCTGACCACTGAATTCGCTGTGAATTTAAAACTGAGTATTTAAATGGATCCAACTTAGAACACATCACTCAAGCTATTCAATTTATTGCCCACATATGGCATGCGGTTTTAATGTGTAAAAGTACAGGAATTCACAATTACAGATGGTGACTAATGATCCCAAATAACGATCAGCTCTGGGTACTGAAAGAATTCCGCATTGCGAAGAGATTCAGCTGTACAAATCTGCATTAAGACAGGCATAATTTTGGAAAGAGTTGTGTGTTGTAACATTAACCTCACACGTTGAAACTAAGGGTAATTACCTTTAGCCTTTGTAACTGAATGGGAGAAGTTTATTGTATTGGCATTTTCTGCTTCAAGAGAAACAGGAAAACATGAAAGGATTGTATGTAGGGCCCAGTGTTAGCTTTAATAATGAATGATTCATTCAAGCTGCACCAGCATTCCACACCATCTTTATTCCAACCAGGCCATCAGGACATTGGCTGGCTGAAAAGGGACATGAGCTATCCCTTTCAGACGTGGTTCATGATTGGGCATCACTGTAAACCTGGCTTACAATAAGAGTGATTCCACTATCTGAAACATCATCAAGTTGTACTCAAGCAACTATTCTGCTGCCTGATCTGTTTAGATTTGGTTTTGTACTTGAGTCCTGACTGTTTATCCAGGTTGATAGTCATCTGTGGCATGTTGCATAACTTTGCCATAAGGAGGGATTCGCTATAATTGCCACGTGGGCAGCAAGAAGTTCAGGAAGAGGATAAGCAGCACAAAGTGAGCGAAGTGTTCAAACAGTATGGCCCCAGGAAATTGCATGGTTGAAGGAGTAATCATGAATTTGAAAAGAAGAATATTTATCAAGAGAGACAGGAGGAAATGAGGGCAGTGAATTTTGAGAGGTGAGGAAAGCTAAGTTAGAGATTTGAATCACAGTTGATAAGAAATTACTCTGCACAGGGAAAGAAAGGATATCTTAGGGGGAAACATGGATTTGGGTTTATGGTTAGAACTGTGTCTTTAAAGGGAGAAGCTAGATAGTGTAAAAAAAAAGTGATACATAAAGATAAAGAGCTATCCTTTGCATATAGCTTGGTGAAAGTTAGGCCAGGTACGTTTGCTGTCACCATCCTCCTTTTAGGTTGTGATTTAATGAATGTTATGACTCCTGCTGATGGTGCTGTTGGACAAGTCAGATCCTAAAATGAATTGTGGCCTGATGGAGCATTTTTTTCATTGTAGTTAACATGGTGACCATGCACTGAAACAGTCACAAGAGATTGTAGTTTATTTCACAACAGGACATAAGTTCATCATGAAAGTGACAACAAACAAAAGTAAAGCTCTCTAGATATAGAGCTGTGAGAACATCTTCGAACACCCAGCTCAATAACCAGACTTTTACAGTGATCCCTATCCAGAGAAACTATAAAGGTAAAGTCACCATCGTCTTTGCAGACTGTAGAGCTGCTCTCCCATTTGAGGGAGAGATTACCAGGGGTGGTTTAACTTGAGGGTCAGCACACCTCAGGCAAAGGCAGAAGTTATGAAGGAGAGACCTTCTTCAGCTGGTTTGGGAATTGACCCCATGTTGTTGGCATCACTCTTTATCACAAACCAGCCTTCCAGCTAAATGACTCCCCCAACAATAACCTTTACCTGTCTATCAAGTATTAGATTTGACTTAACTTTCTGCTCTATGAACTTAAGTTTATACATGAATACTCAAAAAACTGACAGCTTCTAATTACTGCAAATGTCTAACAAAAAAAGTACTCTTGGGGCTGAATCTTAATGTCTTTTTGGCTATATGTCAGTTGTATGGGATTTTTTTGGAGGATATTTTGTCACGAGAACTAGCATGTTTTCTCACCAAACGTGTCTCACTAAATACGACAAATACAGAAAATACTGGAGCAACTCAGCAGGTCTGCCAGCAACTGTGGAATGAGAAGCAGTATTAACGTTTTGTAATCCAGTATGACTCTTCTTCACAATTTGTAATCAATTCACACTGACAAAGTTCTAAAAAGCTGCAGTACTGTACCAAAGATGATTTCATATCTCAATGTTGTGTTTTTCCTACTAACAATTTTCCTGCAGTTGTGTTCATAATGTTAGTTGGGATAAATTATGGGGATAGTTTGGCAATAACCATCAAGCTTGATTTAAATGCATCAGAAGACTTCGCATTAAAATTTCCAGAAATTTCCATTTTGTAGATCATAGTTTGAGGCAGGATTGTAGTGATAAACCATTGTACATTACTTTGCCTCAAAGACAACTAAAACCTGTTGATTTTTGGAAGGAAAACAGAGACTTAAATACTTACTTTCCTTGAATGAATTTTACTGCCAGAATTGATTCAGAAAACAAATGATAAAAATCTGAAATCACAACAGCAGACGGAAGTTCACAACAGATTTTTAGGCAATATTTGAAGATAATGGACTTAAGTTTCTCATTCTAATTCAATCATTTATGGCTAAGCTTGCATGAGTTGTATTAGTACATTTACAGCAAACGTGAAAAGTAACACATAGAATTGACAAATATATAACATATAAAAACATTTATATTTAGATGACTTCACATTAGGCAACACCCCTGATTTCAATTGCACCATTATGTGCGCACTGCTACAATTTGGCACATTTATTCATTATTCATTTATCAATGTCCAATGAAACACAACTATTTTCTTTTCAAAGATAGCCTATTGGCTAAGCCATGCACCACCAGCGATACCCACTTTACTCGAACAGTTTTATACAAGTATCATGCTTTTTCTTTAGGAAATAACGACACAAAACTGCCGGTGTAAACTCAACTTAACTTAAATATCATTGGAAAACTAGTGCACTAAAATATCTCCTCAGTTGTTGGCTTCATACCGTATCAATGTTGCAAAAGGAAAAGGACATTGAGGAAATCCACTTTGCCTGTTTCATTTCAATTTCCAAACACCAAGAGAGAAGAAATTTTATTTACTTAGCACCTTCCATGATCTCACGTTTTCTAAAGTGCTACATAGCCGATGAAAACCTTTGAATTGTAGTCACTGATAAATGAAGACCTATCACACGTACTTTATGGAGAATAATGAAACTGTGTTGAGTTGCAATCATCACTGATAATGGAAAAATACATTTTCCTTGGAAGTGGAAAGCACACTTCTTCTAGTTGGCAGTTAAGGACTTACTGGTTATTTTTTAGAGGTGAAAATAGCAACATTCTCAATGCCATTTCTATTTGTTTGCAGTCAATCGGTCCTAAATTGATTTCCTTCTATCACTTTTTACCAGAAGCATGTCTTCCCCCACCACCAACTTTTACGCCTTACTCCTATTCTGCCTGCATCTAGCTGTCTCTATGAAAAAGCTGGTGACAGCCTTGGAAGGCCAAGTCCAGCAGTCTCAGAGTCTGCCAGATATACACACAAACCTGCAATCCATCGTTCTAGTCTTCAGTGCTCATAACCAGCAGTAAGATGATAGAGGTAAGAGGAACTGATCCAGGTGGCCCTTCATCACAAGGAGGCAGGGTAGTGCCAGTGGACACCAGCCGAAGGAGAACGCATGTACAAACCCCGATTACCCCCAGAAATGCCTCACAGCACGCTTTGGAAGTGCCCAACTTCTCCAACTGAACACTGTTGCAATTCCCAACCCTGAGGGAGTTTAAGCCAGGGACACTTGCCAGGACACGCTCAAATATCTGGGACCATGAGCTACAAATGGGCAACTGGGATCAGCCAACCAAAATTCCAAGGCCAATTCAGGATCACTCCACCACAGCTGAGGACCCTGGGATTGCACCTAGATGTAATGGGAAGGAAAAGGAAAATAAAACACACTGAGGATTCATAGATGGCATGGGTGAACATTGATTGCTAATACGTCATCACATTTTTAGCTCGGTTGGACATCTGGTTTGTGGTGCAGAGTGACACTAATGGCCTGAGTACAATCCTTGTACCAGCTGAGGTTACCATGAAGGACTTTCCTTCTCAGCCTCTCTCCTTGCCTGAGGCAGTGGTGACTCTCAGGTTAAACCACCATCATTCATTTCTCTCTAATGAGAGAACAACCCTGTGGTTCAGTAGAAATACAGTGGCTTCACTTCATGAAAGACATTAGAGTACCTTTTTAAGTACCCAGTATTCTCTTTCATACACTTTTTATCTGTCATGTCCTTTGTTAATCTGCTTTTTCCGGCATTTGCTGTACATTGGTTGATTCTCTACCATATTATTCACTTGACAAATATTGCATGCCTCCTTTTCCTTTTCAATTTTCATTTTTTTTTAATAATCTAGTGAAGCCTTGCTTTTAATCTTTTTCCTTTCTCCCTCATGGGAATGTGTTTATACTATTCCAAACCAACTTCCTCCTTGAAGCCCATCCATTACTACTTTACTATTTTATCTGTCTGTCTTTGTATTCGATCCACTTCAACCAGCTCCCTAGTTCGCTCACTGAAATTACCACTTTTCTGCTTGAGTATCTCCAGCTTTTACAATTCTGCAACTTTCCGTAATTAAGTTGAGCATAATAACATTGTGACCAGCATTTCCCCGGTGCTCTCTCACTAAAGCTTTTTGTATTCCACATTGTGCTTTGCAAGAAAATGAGACAGTTTATGAACTGAATACAAATTAAAAATGCTATTCACTGTTAAACCAAGAGCTGATGTTGTCAGTGCAAGATTGTTCGAAAAGCAGACAGTATGCATGGTGTGTAGGTGATATTTAGCATTTTTCCAAAGGTTTGGCAATGAGTTTTGTTGGCGGAAATGTGGCTGTAATATACTATCGATTTTATTGTGTAACTGCCAAGTTTGTTTTTCCCCACAGATTTTTTTTAAGAGGCAAGTCAAGTACTTTTCACAAATTTATAGCTCACCTAAGCACTTCTGTGTCCGGTTAGTATGACTTCTATTACCATGATTGAATATTTTCTGTCAGCTGCTGATATGAGTGGATGACTTTAAGCATATTTACAATACTTAGGCAGATGCTAAAAAGAAACAGATGTATTGTTACTGACTGTAAATTTGGGTGACATCTCATTCTGTGGCTTCAAAACGTAGAACTCATTTAATTTCAGTTTTTTAAAGTCTATACATAAGTTAGTTTCTTAAATATTATAAGGGGTAGATATTCTGCTTGGCATATTGGCAACTCACCTGAAATTGGTCAAAGCAGTGAAAAAGTTCATGGAATTTCGAGCACAAGATATGTCCAGCGCTATTCGAGTTTCCATGATCACAAGTGCAGGTTTAAATAATATGGTGCTGGAAGCCAGGCAAACGCTTAAAACTGATCACGCTCTAATTATTCGGCCGAGTTTATGGTAACCACACCTATTTGGAGATATTCAAAGATGTTCTTAAAATTAAGATTTTGTTTGGGTAGGAGGACAATGCAAGGATAATTATTTAATTTCTAGGAAACAGATTAGTGCATGCAAGCGAAACTAGGAACTGATCCTGTACAGATTTTTAATGTCATTTTCAGTAATTTCAATCAGGCTAGTCACAGGTAGAAGCAGCTGACACTCTTATTAAAATTGTTTGCTTTGTGGTAAACCTATTTTCAGCCCCATTAATGAAAATGCACCAGGGCACCACTCTTAAATGTACCACAGCATATTTTCAATACAAACAGCTATGTTTTAATATGCTTCCCAATTTCACAGGTGTATGGCAGATTTACTTTTGTGATTTTTTTGCAAGTGGCTTTGAGCTGAAACTTGAACAATATCTCTCTTATGTAGATTTAGTGCATTTTTGAGTTCTATTTGTACCCAATTGTACTGATGGTGCCAAAGAGAAATTCTACCTCCATTTTTCTGGCATTAGATACAGTTTTCCTTGGCTACAATGACCAATCATGTGCAATTAATCTGATAGAGGAATGGTAATTATTACAGGAAAATACACATGCTATACTTAGCAGCTTAAACTGGAGAATTCCAGGTGTTCTCTCAAAAGGATGGGACTTCTTATTACTCTTTAAATGTGGGATAAAATGTTTGACTTTTTGTTTAAAATTACCCACACAATTAAGAATATGCATTAGTTTCCCCCAAGCTAAGTAAACAGAGATTGAAATATCCCAGTAAATCCAATGCCAGCGGTTAGAGTCCCAACTGGAGGCTTGTGTTTCAGTTTGAACTTTGATTAACCTTTAGGTTCAACCTTCCCTTGGAGGTGATTTAGCTCATGATTTTTTTTTTGCAGAAATGGCATAATAGTTAGAACTGTGCGATCCATGAATGATTGATGCCATCTCTGGCAATGTTAAAAGGTGAGGAAATGTTCATCTATTTTATCGATGGGTTGATTAAAACAGAAAATCTACGTTGAGAAAAAGGTCAAATTACTACACAAGAGACAAACGCCAAAGTAATAATCAAGAAGCCAAATTGAACTTGCTACTGTTGGAGATTTCTGTTGTGCTGACTTGGAGAGTCTACAATTGATTTTGGGCAAAAATATCCACCTTCCTCAACACCCAGTGTTGTGTGAACTATGGTGAAAAAGATGAGAAAATACAGATGGAATTTTAAAAAAAGTCAGAATTTTGACACTGGGAGAATTTTTTCCTGATTTTACTATCAAGCCTCAAATGGTCTCTTCAGAATCTCACCTTTGAGCAATGACTTTTTCATCTCAGCAAAGCTCCAACTTGCTTCATTTATATACCTCTTTTCTCCTCCCTTTCCTTGAGGGACGAGATGGCACAAGCTCCTGATGTGTAAGTTAGAGCGGACGGCTGATGGTTGCAGCCTCACTACTGCTTGACCTATCATTCAAACAATGTCCTTGAATGCTCCAAGGCCACCGTTGTCCTTGCCCTTCATCTATAAAAATTGGCAACATTAAAGTGCCAGGCTCACTCTTCCATTATTTCTGAATCATAGAATAGAAATCCCTACAGTGCAGAAAGAACCTGTTTGGACATTTGAGTTTTCACCAACCCTTCGAAGAGTATCCCAGCACGCTCCCCCCCACCACCCCAAGCCTTTCCCTGCACTTACCATAACATAATTTGCAGTCTATAACTCAATGAATTCACTACACACTGAATCAGTGAACCACCTATTACTCACTGCATTACAAATACATTTATTAAGATAACAGCCAGTCTCTCATACATTGATTTCACCTTGCACAGGTTACAACATTCTCCAAAAGAATAGTTTTCTCATCAGTGAAATCTGGCTGTCAGTACAAAAGAAATACATTGCCATCCATTCTGCACAGTCAACTCATTAGCAAGAAGAATGTTAACATCTATCTATTGATGACCAATCAACAGTAAGATGCTGCCACATTGCCATCCTTCACTTTATTTAAATTCCTCATTCACCTATTCTAGTCATTCCTCAAACTACAGAGGGAGCACAGTCTTGAGCTGTGGTTCAGTGTGTCATGTTCTTATTTCTGAGCCAAAAGATTGTTCAGTCATATCCCACTCCAAACCTTTGAGTATAAAAGCCTAGGCTGATGTAGCGACCTAGGCATAACATCGGGTTGTACTATTGTGAGTATTGCCTTTAGATGAAATGGTTAAACTAAGGTAAAGTCTGCTTGGGGCTCTTGCGGCACAATGGTAGTGTCCCTACCTCTGCACCAGAGGTTTGGGTGCAAGTTCTACCTGCTCCAGGGATGTGTCAGCGCACATCTTGTAATGCAATGGGGGAGTGCCTTCTTGTGGACTGGGAGATGTTGCTTCAAGTCCCACCTATCAATGAGGTGGTTCACAATGTGCCTGGACAGGTTGATTTAAAAATACAGGCAGATTGTGATAGTCAAATTAGAGCTCCTTTTTAAGGTAATGACTGTCTTCTACAGCAAATTTTACATTGTAAAGCCATAAAATGGTCTTTGACAATCTTATTGCTCTGACTGTGACAATCCTCGAACAAGTTTTCAAAAGATTTCATTAATTACAATTTTCAAAGCAATAGTCAGTTTCATTTTTGAATCATTAATCATGGAGTAAAACAGGAATTCTTCCAAAACCTGATGAAAGAAGAATTTAATCTTGGCTTATTCCTTCAAGGTGAACAAAAGCCAGGATGTGCAAAAATATGCATAAGCACAATCGAAAATGTTGGTAACACTTTTCTACCTTCTTTCAAAGTATTTTGTCACATTAGATTCATGGCTTCCAGTCTGCAACGATTTGAAATGACTTTTCTCACACAATCTTCCACTCTTCTTCTCATTAATAATGTGACCGAGTGCTTAGGTGCCTTTTTCATGGAATTGCATAGTTGGAGAAGCATAAGAGCTCACCACAGCCAGAGCCTCCTGGCATCTGCCATGTGGAGGTCAGTGCTATGTCACGAGTGAATTGGTTGCTCAGCCGTGCAGGGCAAAAGTCAATGATTTTTTGAACTCCTTCAAAGCTAAGTTCCAACATCTTCTCTTTGCTATCTCACACTCACTGGGTCACCACTCACTTTAACTCTACCACTGCACACATCTCTCGTCAAGACTCATGGATTACAAATCTACAATTGTATCACATCATGTGCATTCAAGCATTCTCACCCACCTCATCCTTCCAAACTACTAACTCCTGTGGCCTTCTATGCTTCCTACTCATCTACTGGTACATCTCACCGCCTTTCCTGCTTGTGCATTACCAAAAACCATTCTTTAATTTGACTCAATCCAGCCTTGTCTCAATACAGAAGAATCCTGCCTTTCCCCACACAGATGTCTCCACAGCTTCTTGAATGACCACCGTGTAATCCTAGCACTGTTTGCACCTGACCTGTATGATGGGCCATGGCCAGTCCTTGGACTGCAAGGAAACAGAACCCTGCACTCTAGGAGGACAAGTGCCTGACTGAGGCCAAACCCTGGGCTGAAATTGGACAAGCTGTTTGACTGACAGTGGTGTCATGTCCTGAGTGATCCTAGTCCTTCACCCCACTAAGGACTTGCTCTTATTGACTTTCACATCTGATCATTTGCTTGGAGCATATCCCATATGATTGTCATGTAAATTTCAGGCTCATGCTGCACAGTCCCACACAGCAACCTGTTTACACTCTTGACTGATCAGCTCTCCTCACTGTGACAAGCTAGCTGGCTCTTCTCTCTGTTAAAAAGCAATGCAAGACGTAGAGGCTGTCAACTTCTAACTAAGCACTAAAGACCCTGGCGCGAGGGCAACAAAGTGATCCATATGGAGGCTGACAGTCCATGAAGCAATGTTGAAGTCATTGAGTGTATGCTAAGAAAGCAATATAAAGTAGATCAAAACTGGCAGCCTTCAACTAAACGCAAAGTGAATGATTACTAAGAAAGGAAGCTAAGAGGAATAAAATGCATCCAGTGTAGATGTATGAGATACATGTGCGTCCCTGTGTGACAAAGCAACTTAACAGGAGCATGCAACTTCTAGGAGTCCCTGAAATCCAAAATAAAGTGTTGAAGGGCTGAAATGGTGAGATTATTCAAGAAAATAAATCAGGAGAAAGAAAAGGCATGTAAGAAGGATACTATTACAACAATCATGGTGGAGCATCGATATGCATGTGGATGGGAAAAATTAGGTTGGTAGCAGATCTTGAGAAAAGGAATTTGTGGAATGTCTACGAAATTATTTTTTTTGGAACAGCTTATGGTAGAAGCTAGGGAATAGCTGATTCTGGATTTGGTGATACATAATGAGGCAGACTTGATTGGGGAGGTTAAGGTGAAGGAAGCCTTAGGGCGCAGTGATTATAATATGATAGAATTCATCCTGCAGTTTGAGAGAGAGAAGTTGAATCAGATGTATAACTACAAAGACATGAGGGAAGAGCCAGGCAGAGTTGATTGGAAGGGGAGCCTAGCAGGGAAGACTTTGGAGTAGGAATGTTGGAGTTTCTGCGGGTAATTTGGGAGGTACAGCAGAAATTAATTCCAAGGAAAAAGAATCATATTAGGGGAGAACGAGGCAACACTAAGACTGATCAGGAAAGTCAAGGACAAATAAAAGCAAAAGAAAAAGCATACAATGTTATGAAGAATAGTGGGAAGCCAGAAGATTTGAAAGCCTACAAAAAATAGCAGAGGACAACTATTAATGGGGGAGAAAATGAAACATGAGGGTAAGCTAGATAGTAATATGAAAGAGGATTGCAAGAGTTTTTCTTAGATGTATAAAGATGAGAGAAAAGAGTGGACACCAGACCACTGGAAAATGAGGCTGGAGAATTGGTAATGAGGAACAAAAAATGGCAGAGGAACTGAACAGGTACTTTCTATCAGTGTTCATCGTGGAAGACACCAGTAGTATACCAGTACTTCAAGAGAGTCGGGGGCAGAGGTGAATGTAGTGGCCATCACTAAGGAGAAGGTGCTGGGGAAGCTACAAAGTGTAAAGGAAGATAAATCACCCATACCGGATGAAATTTACCCAGGGTTCCGGAGGATATAGCTGAGGAGATTGTAGAGGTATTGTGGTGATTTTTCAGGAATCATTAAAGTAAGAGAAGATCCCAAAAGACAGGAAAATGAATAATGTAATGCACCTGTTTAAGAAAGGAGGAAAGCAGAAGGTAGGAAATTATAGGCTGGTTAGCCTGACCTCAACAGTTGGTAAGATTTTAGAGTCCATTATTAAGAATAAAATTGTGGAGTTCTTGGAAGTTCATGGTAAAATAGAGCTGAGTCAACATGGCGTCATCAAGTGGGGGTCATGCCTGACAAATCTGTCAGAATTCTTTGAGGAGATAATGAGCAGGTTTACTAAAGGAGAGCCAATGGATGGGATTTTTTTAGATTTCCAGAAGGCCTTTGACAAGGTGCAGCACAGGAGTCTGCTAAATGAGATAAGAGCCCATGGTGTTAGGGCAAGGTACTGGCATGGATAGAGGATTGGCTCACAGGCAGAAGGCAGAGAGTCAGAATAAAGGGGTCTTTTTCAGGATGGCATTTGATGACTAGTGGAGTTCGGCAGGAGTCAGTGTTGAGATGATGACTATTTATGTTATGCATTAACAATCTGGATGAAGGAACTGAGAGCATAGTTGCTAAGTTTTCACATGACACATGGATAGATGGAGGGACAGGGAGTGTTGGGGAAGTGGGGAGGATGCAGAAGGACTTGAACAAGCTAGGAGAGTGGGCAAAGAAGTGGTGGATGGAATACAATGTGGGAAAGTGTGAAGTTATGCACATTGGTAGGAAGAATAGAGGCATAGACTATTTTCTAAATGGGGAAAGGCTTCATAAATCTGAAGCACAAAGGAATTTAGAAATCCTAGTCCATGATTCTCTCAAGGTTAACATGCAGGTTCATTTGGCAGTTAAGAGGCAAATGCAATGTTAGCATCCATTTCAGGATGGCTGGAATACAAGAGCAGAAATGTATTGCTGAAGCTGTTTAAGGGTCTGGTCAGACCAAATGTGGAATATTGTGGGCAGTTTTCAAATCCATATCTAAGGAAGGATGTGCTGACCTTGGAGGTGGGGTCCAGAGGAGGTTTATAAGAATGATCCTGGGGATGAAGGGTTTGTCATATGAGGAATGGTTGGGGACTCTGGGCCTGCACTCAATAGAGTTTAGAAGGTTGAGGGGAGATCTCAGTGAAACTTACAGAATACTGAGAGGCTTGGAAAAAGTGGATGTGGAGAAGATGTTTGCAATAGTAGGAAAGACTAGGACCCTAGGGCACAACTTTAGAGTTGAAGGGACGACCCTTTGGAAATGAGATGAGTAGGAATTTTTTCAAACACAGGATGGTGAATCTGTGGAAATCATTGCCACAGAAGGCTGCAGAGGCCAGGAATTTGAGTGTATTTAGGCCAGAGATAGATGGGTTCTTGATTAGTAAGCAGTTCAAGGCTTACAGGGAGAAGGTAGGAGAATGTGGTTAAGAAAACCATCAGCTTTAATCAAATGTTGGAACAGACACATTGGGCGAAATGGCCTAATTCTGCTCCTATATCTTATAGTCTTACGGTCACCATAATAGAATGGTGTAACATCAGGTCAGATCAGCCAGACAGGACTTGGTTACTAGTTGCTTCTAATAAATTCGAGTTTGCTGAAGTGATCACTCACTGACTGTACATTTGTTGTTGCTCAGATTAAATGATACCTGTTTAGTCCTAGAAGAAAACACAGCTTTTTTGATTGTTCTTTCTTCGCTTTTTGTGGTGTTTAATAAGAGTTAATGTTAACAACTGTTTGAAGGCTTCACATGATCCGATACTCCACATACAATGATGGCAATGTATTGTGCCACATTGGGAATTAGAGAAAGAGTCATACATCTTCAGACAGGGCTCAAACATTGAATGGTGTAAAGGAAGAGTAGTTTCATTCTTGTTCCTGGAGTTAAAATAACATTCAATCTGACAGGTGTTGATTTAAAGTGCCAAATTATTTAAAAATATAATATTCTACTTGCAACAAAGTGTCTCCTGTCCCACTCTTGTGCCCTCAGAAGGTTTTCATTTTCCCTGTCCTCCCACTCTTCTAGGTTCAGCTCCAATTTCTGGATATGAGTGGAGGGAGTCTGCCTGTTGGTCCACATAATTTGGACAGATAACCACAGGGGCATTTGTGCGCCCAGACACGCTGAGAGTGTACTAGCCATGTGCAGCTTCACCATCCTTGGCTTCAACTTCCATGTGGCTGGAGGTTTCTGGCAGTGGTGGAGAGGCCAGGGATTTCTGGACTATCCAAAGAGGAGACTCCTGGGAACATGTGTTTAGTTCCTCCTCCGCCTGCTGCCCACTGGCACTACCCCGTCTCCTTGAGACAAAGGGACAACTCGAGCTTGGTGATGAGGACCACATTGCAACTGATGCTAGGCATGTCACCAATAGCTACCATGATGGAGTCAGGTCTGTGTGTATATCTCCAGCAGCCATTGAGTGCTCTGCTGGACCTGCAGCTGCCAACCTGTCTGTGGAGACTGACATTCGCATGGAGACAGACGGAGCCAGCACAGGACTGATAACATTGGCGCACTTCTCCAAACTTCGATCCAGATTCCCGAATGTCTCCAACAAGTCTGCTTGCTGCTTATGTGATTGATTGTTCATTTGCACAGTTACTAATGGCTGGAGTCATCTTTTGTTTGGGGCTGATAAGAAACCTGATCTCTATCACCCGGGTACTTGGGATGTTTCTTTCTTGGCCAGCTGCAGAGGCATACCAATGAGGTGCCCACCAGAAAGTAATATCAGAGCCAGAAATATTTGAATACAAATAATTGATGCAGTTAATCGTTCCATTTCCCATCTCACCTTGGATGCTGAGATGGGGAAACACAGAGAAAAATAACAAAAACCTATGAAGTCCAGAATTTCATACATTTGCTGATGTGCATCACTTTACTTTCTTTCTGTGCAATCTTCTTGCCATTCCATTGAGAGCTGAAACACTAAGGTTTTCTCTGGGAAAATAAGTAGGAATTGTCACAAAACTGAATGGTTAAAGCACAGAACATGAGACTATTGTGGACAAGTGGGTGAAGTAGAGATAATGCTTCAACGACAATAGCCTTCTCGCTGTCTCCTTCATCTCTGATTCAGTGATGGCATGTGGAACTCCATGTGCTTTCTACATTTAATCTGTTCATACAGCAACTGATATTTAATTCATTACCCATCCACAAACCATGGACATCTTTGAAGAAGGCATTAGTGATGTTTCACTCTTTGAAATTCAATCCTGACCCAACCTAGCTTCAGCCAGCAAACAAAAACAGAATTAATCTATGCATTTATCTTGGATGTATATTTCTAACTTAAGACGCAGTTAGAGTCTTAAAGGATTTGAACCATGCATTTCTCCATAATCAGACTGCAATGGGACATGCAGCAAGCTCAAAGTGAATATTTTGTTAGCGTTTTCTTTTAATCTTTCTTGATTTTAATTCAAAAATTATAACAAGAAAATTTCTTGTTAAGAGAATGGAGCACTAGGCTTTGAAAAATGACTTCGAAGTACAACACTAGTGGGCCATCTTTATAAAGATCTTGATGTCTGAGTTTTCAGTAATTAATTAACATTTTGCAGGGCAGCCATTCTGTCACATTCATAATAAGACAACTGGCAATATTAAATATTTCTGGTAATCATTACAGGCATTCCTTGATAAATGATTATCTGGCTTATGAAAGATTGTAATATTAATAATTTATTACAATTGTGTATTAGTATTAATTTTAAAGATCTGACATGTGGATGTTTGCTTGTACTTATGAATGGCTATTTTATATTGTACTTTGTTGTCTTCTGGATTTTATGCATAATGACTTATAAATATACTAAAATGGAAGCCATTCATAACCCAGGGACTGCCTGTACAGAGATTTCTTTTCATACACAGTGCTCATTGGTTAAAGGCAATTAAAATATTTAGACTTGTATTTGACTTGCATTAAACAAATTAGGGTTTCACTCGGTAATAAACGTAGGCCTTGTATACCAGCATTACATCTGTGGGGGCAAATTGAGATCAACCAATAAGACCAAAAATAGTACCTTCATTGAAAGACAGATTTAATTATGTGACATTGTGAAGCATTGTATTGTTGAGAACATTAATGATTGGTGTGCCATATATTGATGAAGAATGTTAAGGCAACCATTCCTTTTTTGTTCTCAAAACTAAATGCATTTCATTTTGTTTGTTTATCTTTATCTTCACTTCCACTGTTGTTCAACAGTATTTAACATTTTCAACTACCTGAAGGCTTTCCAGCATGCAATGTGTCACATTGAACAATGACACGATATTATGTTGAGTTGGGGGAAAGAGTAACACTCCCTCAGATAGGGTTCTAACAGGGTGTGGCGATTAGAACGGGGAGTCTGTGTAGCCTGATTCTTGCAAATGCAGTCACAATGACAGTCACAATGACAATCAGACAGATGGTGATGTAAAATTATTTCGTGGCGAATTTGTTATAAACCTCACCATATAAACAAACAACATTCCATTATTATCCATGGAGTTTGCAATCACATATTCCCTGATACATTCTGATCGAGGCCACAGTTTCAGATAGTATTTGTTGCATATTTTTTAAACCCTTCACGAAAGTAACCACTAGTTTGAGATCCAAATTCTAAAGAAAAAATCAATGTAGAAATAAAAATCACACCTGTTCATCACACATTTCTGAAATATATCTGGTATAATACCTGCCCTTTGCTGAGGCAAGTAGCCTGTTTAAATACCCCTTTGCAAAACTGGTCTGTGTTTAGAATATGGCTACCCCCAACGATCCTTAAATACTCTTCTGCAGGCTGCCATTGAAATCACTCCATGAAGGCCAGTATCCAGTCACCAAATCACCCTTTACTTAAACGTGCATAGTACAAGACAATGACCCAGCTAGCTCAGAGCCGGCTACTGGAGTGAGCAGAAC
This sequence comes from Rhincodon typus, assembly GCF_021869965.1. Lineage (NCBI taxonomy): Eukaryota > Metazoa > Chordata > Chondrichthyes > Orectolobiformes > Rhincodontidae > Rhincodon > Rhincodon typus. The sequence goes on along the minus strand of NC_063350.1, from coordinate 19,081,927 downwards.
CTCTGACACTCCTGCTTATATCTGACAGCCAAGGCTCCCTCAGTGGACCAGGTTAATAGTCCCAATCAGGGAACTCATATTCTACGAAAATTGGAAGAACTGCAGATGCAAAAAAAAATTGCTGGAAAAGCTCAACTGGTCTAGCAGCATCTGTGGAGAAAAATCAGAGTTAGCGTTTTGGGTTCGGTGACTCTTCCTCAGAATTCTGGACCCGAAACACTAACTCTGATTTTTCTTCATAGATGCTGCCGGACCTATTTAGCTTTTCCAGCAACTTTTGTTTTTGTTCATATTCTATGAAGTCCACCTGGCTAACTTCATTACAATCAATACAGCCATCAACAAACAAGTTTGTTAAAAAAAATTACCGTTGGTAATAGCCTGCATTTAGAGCATAGCTACCTGCAATGATCCTTAAATAGGCTTCTGCAGGCTGCCACCAACAAAACAAATTTGTTAATAAAACATTACTACTAGTAGTTGGTAGCAGTGGGACTCCTCCTTATTGTTTGATTGCAATTTGGCCCACTTCTAATTCCTCTCTCTTCGATTGCACCCATGCTCCACTGACAACCTTATCTCCCCAACTCTTCTCATCTTGTTTGTGATGTATCAAAATTATGTCTTAATTTTGTTTGTCATTATGTGAGTCAAAACTTCCATATTCTCATTTTAGGCTCAAAATAGTTGGGACTAATAGTTGGGACATTACTGCAAAGCCAGCCTGAAATCCAATGATGATTCATTAGCAAGCTACTAACGAACACCCAAAATGCAAATTCACTACATATTTTGACAAAGGAATTGCATTCTGACATTGAACCAGTTTCCGGACAATGTAGTCCAAGTCCACTTATCATCAATGACAGGAATAAAAGCCTGTGCATTCCTGTCACATATTGGTTCATGACACTCAACATTCAGTTTGAAAACAAGTTCAGGCATTGCCGTGAATTGTGAAGTGGGTCCCTAAAAAGACATTGATCAAGCTTGTAAGAGCTTGATATGATTTACCACTGAAGCACTTGTTGTTAATGAGATTTGCCAAGTTTTAACCTTTGATCTTAAGTAGGCTGAATGAATATTCTCTCAGCAGGTATTACGCATTACTGGAGAGATCCAGAATTACCCAGGAATAAAGTTAAGCCACTATAATAACATAGCATGCAGAGTTCACATTCCAATTTGTTTCTTGAGCTATTTATCCACAATCAAATTTGAACTGTTCATTGATAGACTTGTCATATTTATTCTACTATTAGTCAAGCTGTGAGCTGATGCAGAAAACTCCCCGACCAGCGTTGCAATTGCATTCTTCTTTCTCCATTTCTGAAATAAAATACAGAAACATAAAATCACTTGTACAAAGAATACTTATTGGCTGCAATAATTTTATTCAGGTAGAGACATTAGAAGCTAAGAGAATAAACAAAATTTCAAAAAAACTGTTCACTTCGTAATAAGAACATAAGAACATAAGAACTAGGAGCAGGAGTAGGCCATCTGGCCCTTCAAGCCTGCTCCGCCATTTAATAAGATCATGGCTGATCCTTTCGTGGACTCAGATCCACTTACCCGCGTTCTCACCGTATCCCTTAATTCTTTTATTGTTCAAAAAAAATCCACTTTTTTTTAAAAGCATTTACTGAGGTGGCGTCAAGTACTTCACTGGGTAAGGAATTCCACAGATTAACAACCCTCTGGGTGAAGAAATTCCTTCTCAGTTCAGTCCTAAATCTGCCCCCTCTAATCTTGAGGCTATGCCCTCTTGTCCTAGCTTCACCTGCTAGTGGAAACATCCTCTCTACTTCTATCTTATCTATTCCCTTCATAATTTTATATGTTTCTATATGATCACCCCTCAATCTTCCGAATTCCAATGAATATAATCCCAATCTACTCAGTCTCTCCTCATAAGCCAACCCCCTCAACTCCGGAATCAACCTAGTGAACCTCCTTTGCACCCCCTCCAGTGCCAGTACATCCTTTCTCAAGTAAGAAGACCAAAACTGCACACAGTACTCCAGGTGTGGCCTCACCAGCACCTTGTACAGCTGCAACATAACCTCTCTGCTTTTTATTTCAATCCCTTTAGCAATGAAGGACAAAATTCCATTTGCCTTCCTAATTACTTGTTGTACCTGCAGACCTACCTTCTGTGATTCATGCACAAGGACACCCAGGTCCCTCTGCATAGCAGCATGCTGCAACTTTTTACCATTCAAGTAATAATCCTTTTTACTATTACTCCTACCAAAATGTATAACTTCACATTTATTTACATTGTATTCCATCTGCCAGACCTTTGCCCACTCACTCAATGTATCTATGTTCCTCTGCAAAGTTTCACAGTCCTCTGCACAATTTGCTTTGTCACTCATCTTAGTGTCATCTGCAAACTTTGACACCCTACACGTGGTCCCCAACTCCAAATCATCTATATAAATTGTAAATAATTGCGGTCCCAACACCGATCCCTGAGGCACATCACTAGTCACTGACTGCCAACTGGAATAGCACTCATTTATCCCCACTCTTTGCTTCCTGTAAGTCAACCAATCCTCTATCCATGCTAATACTTTACCCTTAATGCCATGCATCCTTACCTTGTCCTCTTGTGCGGCACCTTGTCAAAGGCCTTTTGGAAGTCTAGGTACACCACATCCACTGGGTCCCCATTGTCCACCTCGCTCGTAATGTCTTCATAGAATTCCAAAAGATTTGTCAAGCATGACCTGCCCTTCATGAACCCATGCTGCGTCTGCCTAACGGGACAATTTCTATCAAGATGCCTTGCTATTTCTTCCTTGATAATAGACTTAAGCATCTTCCCCACTACAGAAGTTAAGCTAACCGGTCTATAATTCCCCATCTTTTGTCTACTTCCCTTTTTAAACAATGGCGTCACATTTGCTGTTTTCCAATCTGCTGGGACTGCCCCAGAGTCCAGCGAAATTTGGAAAATTACCACCAGTGCACCTGCTATTTCTCCCGCCATCTCTTTTAGTACCCTGGGATGCATTCCGTCAGGGCCAGGAGACTTATCAATCCTTAATCTTGCACATTGTTTCATGAAAAAGCATTGAGCAGAACTGTTTTAATTTTATAAAGGCAATGGGCAGAATTTTCCCTTCAGTAACAAGGGCAATGACCAGAAATGTTGGAAAATATGATGAAAATGGAAAAACTCAATTTCAATGTTGAGAAAAAAAGATTTCTGTTTTTCCTCAAGGTTTAACAGAGAATTCCAAATCTTGCCATTGCACAGCGTCTACCCTATTTCCATGCATTTGCATCTCATTCTTGGCCCAACTCACCTCTTTTCCAAGAACTAGCTTTTAGTTCTCTTGTCCTTTCCTGAGAAAATAGCCAGTGCCAATTGCAGACATGAAAATCAGAATGGTAACTAAGTGGCAGCAGCTCACTGCTTGCTTCTCTGAGCCTTCCGACAACTCTCTCTTCACCACAATGATCTTTCATTCTCCATGGAACCACTTTTCATCCAAACAAGTGAGCATTACCAAACCACCAGCCTCACCAAATCCTCATGCCTGCTCTCAGAACAACTCACACACCACTTCAACCTTTCAGGACTTCACTTTGGAACTCAGGGACACTAATGGCATCCATGCTTATTTCAGGTTTCTTTGCACGCAGGGATATACACACATCTCTTGCATCCACACAGGGTGCATCTTATGGCTTTTAGCTTTATTGCAATTTCTGATTCATTCTACAATTGTTCTGATGATTTTTTAATGTCACTCCCAATTTCTTTCACTGCTATAAACATATCCTTCATCTGATTATGTTCCCTATCATAATATCTCTTGAATATAACAATATGCCTCACTTGTTGATTCTTTGCCCTGTCTGAAGTCCTCTGTACATAACCTATATGAATGAATTTCTTTTTGAATCAATAAGGTCCAGTGAATCTTGCTTTTAATGGTTCCCTCGAGACAGGTAACAACACTAACATGTTGTCTCCAGCAATCAAATTTCAAACTTTGCTCATTTTATCCCCAATAGATTTCATTGTATTTGAACACTATCCAATTCTTCTGGTTCATCTCATATATTTTTGTTAGTTTCTGTCTGAAACCCGAAACATAGGCAGGAAGCATAGTCTCAAAGCTTTGGTTTATCAATTTTCATTCAATTAATTTAAGTGGTCTCTTCATCTCATGTTCATATGTCATTTCAAAAGGACTGATCCCTGTGAGATCTTTAGCAGCATCCTTAATCCCAATCATTAGGACATTCTTCACAATAAAACTTTCATCATTTTCTTCAATGCTTGAAACCATCTTTCCAATGTAACCTAAGATTGGAAGATGTAAATTGTTTTATTCCCAAACTAATCATGGTTTCCTTGAATATTTGTGACATAAAATTTGAACCTTGGTCTTTTGGTAATAATTATTTTGTAAAAAAAATGTAACTAACAGAAGAACAGTTTCTTCCTGCTGTTATTTGACTTCTGAATGGACCTCTCAAACTTTAAAGTTAATATTGATCTCACTCTTTGCGCACCTTCTCTGCAGCTATAATATTGAATTAATGGAATTGTTCTATTACCTCTATGCACTTTGTATGTTATGATCTGCCTGAACTGCACATAAAACAGAACCATTCATTGTACTTTGATACACGTGACAATAATAAATCAAATCAAATCAAATAACTTTTCCATTTCACAGTTTTTTTTTCCTAAAGGTGCTGCTTCAGGAAATTTTCTTGAAAAATCCTGGTTTTTGGCAGAGTTCCTGCACAATCTACTAAGACCCAGATAAACAATTATGTGAAAGCTCGTATTGGAATTAAAGTTACACGTTCAGTTGATGGTTGAGATTTCCCCATCAGCTAACATGAATGGCATGTTTGGCAAAAGTTAACCACTCACTTCTTTATCTAATCCAAGCTAATAAAAATGTTTTAAGATTTTAGCCTGTGTTTTTCTAAAAGCTAAGTGACCTGCCAAGTCAAGTTATGTGAGCCACTGATAATATGTCATTATGATACACTGATGGGATTACCACCTGATGACCACTACCCATTCCTCATTGCCAGCTATCTGAGGTCGTCTCATTGTACTTTGTCTTTCAGGGCAGTTTCAAAATGTGAGCAATAAACTTCTCCTGACTTATTATATTTTCTCTCTGGTCTTAATATAAATAAATTATCATTAACACTCCAGGAAGTACACATTAATTTAAAATCATGGTTGTGGAAAGACTAACCTATTTAATTTTTAAACCCCTTCACAAGACTAGATCAAAACCTCTCCAATCCATCTATCAATTTAGAATTTAACATCCAAACTCTACAAAAATTATTTTATATATATATGTACATATAAATTACACATCTTTTATCACCTATTGCTGTGTTGATCCTCAAACACTTTTTGAACAAGGAGAGAATGTTTGCTCTAAAATGCTTGAGTATTCTCTTGGATAGCAATTAACCTGATAGTGGCAGTACTTTGAACAGTTACTCTCGGAGGGGGGGTGTGGGGGTGAACAGGTGAACTGCTATTGTATGCATCCCAGCCTGAGGTCACCAGTGCTCCCAACATGCCCTCAGTAATTTCTTTATAATTCCTTTCTCTCCAACTACTCTGTTGTCCACCACTGGCATAGAAGGATCCTGCTCTGTAATTGGCCCTGTTGGCATGGAAGATTTGGGCAGTCCTCATGTTTGCGCACTGCGTTCTCAGGTCTGGTGAGAGTGCAAGCTGTCCTTCCTCACTTAGACTTCTGTGAGCTTTGTGATCACGGTCAAGGAGAGGTGAAGGAATCAGGCAGCCCTACAGTCTCCTGAGTGGAAGCTTCCCAGGATCCTATGTGTGGCCCTTCTTCCCCATGTGTGTTTACTGATGTTGACCCTTCTCCCTGAGAGGAAGGGGCACATAGACTGAGGTCAAGGTCACTCAAACCGCTCTAGCCTTGCCATTGATTCTGAGCACCTACAGTGCTTGAGTGCAGATCTGTGTGCATATCTCAGCAGACACTGCGTGCTGGATGTGGGACTTCATAGTAGTAAGGCAGTCTGTCAATAGAGGCAACCAGACTCACGTATGCTGGAGCCAGCACTTTACTGATAATGTTAGTGGACACCTCCATCCTTCAATCCAGTTTACCGACTAACTCTGCTGTTCCAAAGCCAGCCATTACATTTTGTCAAACTCATTCATAGCTGAGAAGATGGGAGCATCTTTGGCCTGGGGCTGAGCAGGTGCCTGGTGTTCGGGAATGCTCGGACTATCAGAGGCCTGGGGTGTTACTTCTTCAACCATCTGGGGAGACCTGTCAGTGATATGCTCACCAGATTGTGCTGCTCAGTCTAATTTAGACAAAGAGTGCACCAAGGTGAAAGCTCTGAGTTGGTGGAGGATACAAATGAACTCCTTTCTGCTGCCCCTTCAGAGGGTTGAGGGGTTTCCTCCTTTGAAGTGGAGGGGATTTTGAGGATCTCTGTTGTTGGCCTCTGTTTAGTGATGTTCATTGACTGCTGTGAGTACCTACATAAGAGGAGAGAGAAAATTAGTTGAGTAATAGGGTCTAAAACTAATGCAGATTAAGAATTAATCAGCTTTGGTGGTAATGGAAGAGCAATGCAGCACAACACAATGAAGCTGATTATACCGGTTGCCATGGAGGTCTCTGCATCTCCATGAGGTGTTTCACTCTTCTCCAGCCAAATCTAACATCTTCCTTTCAGTTAGCATAACTAGTCTTATGTCCACCAACCCATTCCACTCCATCTCCCACCCCAGCCATACTTCATCCCCTTCGCCCAGTTGTGAGTCACGTATTTTATATATTTAATACAAAAGGAGAGTTGGGGATGATGGAAGTGTGTGAATGAGCCATATGTTGGTAATGCAGGGACTAAATAAGTGCTGCCTACTGCAGTAGAACAAAGAATAAAGAACAGTATAGCACAGGAACAGGCCCTTGTGCCCTCCAAGCCTGCGCCGACATATTTTGCCCTTCCATACTAAAACTGTCTTCACTTACAGGATCCGTATCCATCTATTCCCTTCCTATTCATGTATTTGTCCAGGTGCTTCCTGAATACTGCTATTGTGTCTGCTTCCACCACCTCCTCTGCTGGTGCATTCCAGGCACTTGCTACACTTTGTATGAAAATTTACCTCACACATCTCTTTTAAACTTGCCCCGGCACTTTGAACCTATGTCCCCAAGTAATTGACCCCTCAGACATTCCAGTCTATCCATGCCATTCACAATCTTATGAAGTTCAATCAGGTCGCTGCTCAACCTCCTGCGTTCCAGTGAAAACAAACCCAGTCTATCCAATCTTTCTTCATAGCTAAAATCCCCCATACCAGGCAACATCCTGGTAAACTTTTTCTGTGATCTTTATGTAGCCTGTAGTATGCCATAAATTGTGCCCTGCTGTTCCTGAAGTCATACCAAATGTTCAAGTCTTTTTTTATAAGGTACACACAGTCCCACAATTTATCTGACTTTCAGATCAAGGTTGATAAAAAAAACATGGACCAGTTTTCTGTAGTGTACAAGAATTAGTATTTATTGTAAATAATTAGGCTATAGCTACAGGGAAACATATATAAACTATTGGCAGATAACATGAATGACTAATAATCTAATTCCCCTAAGAAACACCCCCCCACACACATATACACACAAACAAACAAACAAAAAATAGAGAAAATTGGTTATTAGTGGAGGTAGAAAAGATCTGAAAAATTGGCTCTTCAGTCTTTCCTCCCCAACTTTGATGTTGAGATGATCCTACTTTGACTAGTCAGCCACTTGGTGTCCAGTTTTTTTTTTCTCTGAAAGATTCCATTGGTTTTTAAGAAGTACAGAATGACTGATTTACTTGGAAAATGTCTCTGATTTATCAATTTAACATTCATAGATCACAAAAATAGGAAAAGTAGCTGGTTTTCTTCTAGTTTATACTGAGTATTTTACTGCACAGAACAGGCAGCTTCTGCTGGGAAGACTCAAGGTACACTCTTCTGTGTCTTGATCACTCTGTGCTTCTGTGTCTTTTCTAACTTGTTTCTAGTTCCAATTTACCCTATTATCTGAGCACCAATCAGCTTCATCAGTCAGCAACTCTTCAGCTCCTGATTGTCTGCACATTGTAGAAACCCACAGCCACAAAAAACAGGGGTCACAATAGGTATTAAATTCCTTGCTGTGACATTACACAGCCATCCTGTAATTTTTTTTAATGAAGCAATGCTTTCTCCTCAGATTCTAAAGACACAGAAATAGAAACGCGCAGTCCTTATACTGGCGAAGTGTCCTTGTTAGCTGAGTAGGAAGTGGTCAAAAGAATTAATAGCTTGGGAGGATGATGTGGGTGAGAACTTTGAGTGGACACAATGCATGCATTAATGACCGTTATGGCCCAGGAGCATTGTGAGAGGCATACGCAGTGGCAGATTTATAGCAAGTGATGGACAAGTGAGTGTAATGTAACAGAGAGAAGACTGTAGCATTTACCTTTGTGCAGCTCAAGAAAATCAGGAATCTTCTTCCTGTACTGCTTTGTGTTTCTTTTAACACAGAATACTGCTCCGACCTAGTCCACTACCTCAATCCATGCTGGCTGAGTTTGTTGGTATGGCATCATTTACTTGTCAGCAGGATAAAGCACCTCACTCCCTTCCATCACACCTCTCGCCAGCACTTCGAGATCCTTGCCAACGAAGTGAGGTACCAGCTTCTCGTTATGAACCATGTCCTTAGCAATGACAGTTGAGCACCATGGTATGAAGGGCAGTTCTAGGCTTGCTGTGTCTGAACTAGTGTGTAGCTGGGCATTGAGCATGGTGCCAATGGGATGAATGTCACAAAGTGCCAGAGGCAGTGAGCACTTCCGCTTTTTACTGCCATGTGATTCTATTAAATGAGCGGTAAAGGGGCTGTTTGTGTAATTAATGTAATGGAGTGGAAAATTGTGTGATAAGAGTGAACATGGCCCACAGCGGACGTGCCACCACAAGGTTTACTCAGAAGCTCTGCCAAGAAGTGGGAAAAATTAATCCCATTAATGTCATCACTCTTAATATGATTTCAAGCTGTGCTACCTTACATTGTTTTATTTTTTAAAATGCTTGTGAAATATTTTCATAAACACAGTAATAACTTCACTATGAAGAAGGATCCCGACCTGAAACATTAGCTTTCCTGCTCCTCTGATGTGTTCCTCCAGCTCCAAACTGTGTCATCTCTGACTCCAGCATCTGCAGTTCTTGCTCTCTCTGAATAATTCCATTATGAAGTTACCTAGTAAATATTCTTATATTGCCTTTAGTTTCTCTTATCTCTCCAATGGATGTGTTTATTGTTTTGATTGTGAGCATCATACCTGCATAAATTAGCATTGAGAGATATTAATTATAAAATAATGATGCATAATTGTATCAATTGTTATCTAAATAATTTGGCCTTCATTTAATATCAAGTCAAATTACAAAGTAATTCGTAACAGTACTATAAGCAATTTATTGAATTCAATATAACCACAATTTGCTGAAAGAGATGACCAAAAATTCCCTGATTTAATCAGTTTTTCACAGACTGACATTTTACACAGAATAAAGAAGTCCAAACATCTAAACAATTTGGCTACTTTTGGTATCATACTTCGTAAGTTAATCCAATTACATACATATTGATTACATATTTCAATTTTATTCCTGTTCTGGCACATCAGATGAAAATCCTTATAGTTTAACTAAGATCTATCAGTTATTGGAAACAGAATTAATGGATAAACAAAACTTGGCCATTAAATTAAACTCTATCATGTGTGGTTTCTCAGTACTAATAGTGCTATTTTGCTTTGAGTAGCTTCTACAGGGATGGGTTGTGCACATTTGGTGCAAATCATACCAGAAAGCACATTGGTGAGAGCGTAGAATATATATAATGAGTGTCTGTGGGATTTGATGCCACATTATCATTTTGGAGCTTAAAACTTCAGTCGATGCTACATCTTGACTTGACACAGTTGGCCTTGCATTGAATAGCATGAAGGAGATTACACCAGTCAATGCTTGTGTGCTGCCTGCATCAGTAACAAAAAAAAATCGGGCTGTAGTGATTGGAACCAGGTGGATCTGGTTAACTATGAGGTCCTTGGCTGGGGTTGTTAACCTGGGCCAATCAGGAAGCTCTGGTTGACCCATATTAACTGGGGATTTACAATCTCCTCAGTTCAGGGGCTGACTCCGAGCTGGCTGGTCATAGCCAGCGTACTGTGCATAAGTAAATAAAGCGTGACTTGGTGATGGGATAACAGCAATACTCATTGCTGTTATTTCAGGGGCAAATCATGAAAAAGCTGTACCCATTGTCAGGCACCAGTCCATGACCAATATTTGTGTCTATGATGGTACAAGGGAAATTTCCTTTCTTGTTTTGGTCTTAATTCTTACGAGCAAAATCATCTAATTGAATGATCCCTTCAACAAGGGTGATCATCTTCCGAAATCAATTTTGAGATTCCAAATATTTAAGTGGGGAGGTTAGGAGTATCAGAGGGACAAATTCCAGAGGCAACATATTCCTTTCTGATCATTGACATTTACTTTCTTGTGTCTAAGAATTATAATGGTCTTGGCAATGTGTTTTACCATGAGTCCAGCAATAAATATTTACATACACAGGTCAGGATTTTCAGAAGCTGATTGCAGCACAAATTAAGATGTGTAGGTATGTAACTTTTTAATGCTGTCTAGTGGGCTGGTTTATCAAACCAACCCAGCCCTGACATGCCTCTGGGAAGGCTAGTTCGTCGACAGAATGGCTACCCCATCACATGATATATTGTTCATATCCCACAGCTGAGACACACCACACAGTTTTTGTTATATTGAACTAATAAGGTCTTAAGTTTAAAAAAAATACTCAACTACTTTCTTTTGTTACATTATGTACTGATTGTGTTAAGAATGATGTTATAACTGACTTAGGTAGTTAGTTATGCTATAAATTAATGGGATACTTGTATCTCCCCAGTATCAGCTTAAATTGATCCCTAATTTTAGAAAGAAAATGTCTTAAAAGTCAGCAATTACCAGCAGTTCACCTATTTAATTACTCTGGGATTTAGTTCTCTTATCTTGTTGTGTTTTGTTTCCTCTCTTGGGCAAGTCGTTTTACGGTAAAAGATCAAAACAAGCACCTCCACACTGTACCAATTTGGCACACTTACCAAATTCCCAGGGCTAATTACTGAGCATCACTGTACTCTTATAAAACTATAGCTTCATGCCACTTGAACCTCCTGAGCTATTTGAACCAGCATCTCACATAAGTCATGAACATGGCTTCACCCAATGCAAAATATCAGAAAGCCAGGGCAAGGTTTCCCCAATATCATAATGTCAGGATCAAATGAGGATCCTGAGACCTGACTTAAAAGAGATAGTCTCCTGATTGCTTGTCTTCAGGCTCACTGTTTAGCTAAGGAGGGGGAAGGTGTGATATGAAAATTGCCTGCCCAAACAGAGGACTAGCAGCTCTGTACTGGTAGAAGCCCCATTGAGAAGAATCAGGACCGACACAGTTAAGTGCAAACATCTGTCATTGACATCCTGCTCCTTCACTGGCTTCATCAATGGAATCAACGTAGAATCCACTGTACAGGCATGAACCTAAACTAATCACCCTTTATTGTCGCTCTAAATAATGATAAAAAGATAACTTTATGTTTGTTAAATCAGGATAAGAAACTAAATATTTAATGGCATAGTAAATCCTAATTACTGTTGAACAACCTCTTTCATTTAAAAAAATCACAAGTCTGGGGTCACGTATCCTTAGAATCATTGTAAACCAAAAAATAAAGTTAAGATGAAAATGTTTTTTGATATATAAATTTTTCCATGATACCCTGTGTAGGCACCAATCTTTATTTTATTTTCTGTAGAATAATATGAATATAGTTTTTTTTTACTTCCTGCTTTGTCATCTTTGACATGCATGTAATCTTGTTCCTTGATCAGCCTACTCGCCCTTTTCACAGATACTACAGAATCCCTGAGAAGATACAAAATTCCAACATCAGAGAAGTAAAGGTCTGTACTCTAGTGCCTGTTAAAACTTTGTGGATCTGTTTCTGAGATGAAGAGTGAACACTGTCCCTTTGCTGATAAGCATTAAGTCTGGGCTATGTCACATGAGGGAAATTTCAGGCAAATATGGTGTTGCCTAGTTTATGGCAATGGATTCTTTAAAATTATAATTCAGCAACCAACATCTGCTGAGCATTTAGCTATTAGTAGATCAGCTAAACAGAATGCCCTTTGAAATCGCAATACATCCCTGCAGTTCAGTAACTGCTAAAAGATATTTTTTATTTGCAAAATACTTAACTTCAGGCTTCCTATTCAGTAAAAGCGTTATTCGTAAACTGAATCTAAAATCCAACATCAATTAATGGCAAAAATATTTGAAACTGGATAACCAGCGAGCATAAAATAAAGAAATAGATTTTTATAACAGAACCGAGCATATATTCTCACAAGTGCACATTTTTAACAGACGTAATGAGCAATTTCTTTCCTAACTAAAAATTAATTTTTACTTTCTTGGTCAAGAGAAGGTATTGATTCTCATGAGTCCTCTCAAAATAAATAGCAAGGCACACTAAATTGTGTAAATCACATTGTCTGTTTATTAACATAGTTCTTAATAAACAGATTTAGTTTGTACACCTTTGAAAGATTGCAAAAATGTTTCTGCATCACAATGCATAAACAGGTTATAATATTGCAATTTAATACTGTCAATGAAAATGTGTTGCTTGGTAATAATCACTTATTCAACATATCTTTCAGTATTTAGGAGTTACTGAGAATTATATATTTTACAGCTGTTATATAATAGGAAGCATGTATTTTGAAAACAGCAATAAAATCCATTATTTAAAATTATACTGCAAAATCCCTCAAGGAAAAACACATTGAACAAGTTGACTCATTTCATATGGAATTGTTTCAGTGCTGTGTTGTCAAAGCCAAGCCAGCTGGGCTTGGCTCTTGAGATAAAGACGCAGATTCCAAAAGGAAACAAGAGCATCTGATTTCAAGTTTAGGCTGGCATTCTCATGTGCCTTCATATATCTTAGCAGTTCTTGGCTCTTCTTGGCAATAGAGAACTCAATAAATGGGTTAAGTGAAAATTGGCAGCACCATGACTGCAAAAGTATAGCCACTTCCACAAACAGAAACATGTAGTAGCCCCGGTGAATGGGCAAAACATCCCCATCTTGCTGTCTGATGCTGAAGTACTCATCCTGCAAGCTTCTGAGAACTTTGCTCTTCCATCTTAGTTGCAAATCCCTCATTACCTTCACTTACCATTGACAGCCAGCTCTCAATCCAACCAGGGCTTTAGCTCTGGAATTACCTCCCTAAACCTTTTAATCTTTCCCTCCACATTTAGGATGATGTTTAACCTCTTTGAACAAGTAATTGGGTATCTATTCTGTGTCTACTTCCTCCAGCTCGGTGTCCAATTTTGTCTGATTACAGTCTGGGAAATGCTTTGTGATCTACAGTCAATTATAAACGCAATTTGTTTTCATTGTTATCCCAAATTCCAAACAGAAGAAGAAAATATTACTGGTGGAAGCCAATGGAAGTCTAAAATTGAAGATACAATAGAAAAGAGAAAAGCTAATAAATGGATTGACATTTGAGGAAGGACAAGACATAAACAAAATGGCATATTCTCAAGGAGGAGGAGCTATATGATTAAAAGACTTGCCACATGGCTAATATCATAATTCTACATCTTACTGTTGACTATCACTTTCTCCTATGAGAGAGCATTATTGTCTCCCACCTTTGCCTAAATAAGCCTGAAATTCTTCAGCTGTTTTATAAATGACCTTCCCTCATCATAAAGTCAGAACTGGCATCGAAATTCATTGATGATCATTTCATGTTCAGCATCATTTGTAACTCCTCATACTGAAGCAGTCCACGTCTATATGGGATAAGATCTGGGCAACATTCAGGCTTGGGCTGATAAGTGGCAAGTAACAATCACACCAAACAAATGCCAGACAATGACCTTCTCCAACAAATATGATGAAAGTGGTGAGATCTATATATATAAAATTTTTAAAGATATTTTAGGTCAATTCGGATATGGCCTTTGAGTTAGTACCCGGTGGGTTTTCTTTCACTTTGTACATGAAGACAATAATTAACTTGTAAAGTGTTTCTGTAACCATGGTGATTTCTTTTGTAAACATTTTTTGAAACCTGGCTGTCCAGTGAATGGATTTGTGTACTCATGGAGTTTTGTTTACTTGAGATTGTTTGCCACCCAGCATAGTATATTGTAAGACCTTAAAGGTTTGTTCGACTGTTCTGGAATCTGGTTTGTTTCAAGCTTAACAGAGAAACTTTTAGCTTCACGTTTAACTCAGGGTAATGTTTTTAGTTCTGGGAAGACCTTGAAAAAGGATGACTGTAGACAGCAGTGCTTCTGAAAAGGAGACAATAGATTTAGTGAATAAGATTGCCTTGGATGAAAAGTTAGTGTTTGTCCCAGACAGGAAGTGTTGGGATAAAAAACAAAAGTGGTTATTTAAGCTGATACGTTGAAGCTCAGGTATGTAACAGCTCTGAGCAGAAGGTATCATGATTTTAGTTTAACAATTGAAGTCCGAAGTGACTTAAACCAAGTGAGGTGTTATATACAAGGATACCGCTGTGAGTATTATACAAGTGATATTTTACGTACTGAATCAGAAATGGTGCTTTGAGAACTATACCAAGGTGTTTTGGACACAATACAAAGGTCATTTTGTTTGTTTTCAATTTATAAAGGGTGTTCTTTGGGATTAATCGAATGATACCTTTACTGTGTGTCTAAAATCTTTGAATTTGTATTGTAAGGATGTAGTTTGGATTATTCTACTTTGTTTTCATTCCTTTTGTAATAATTCACTTTTGTTGCTGAAGCAAACTCTTGCAGCTTTGTGTGTTTAAGGTTCAGTGAGAGACCACTTGGTTAAAATCAATACAAATAAAGCTGTGATCTATCAACTGGGTTCTGGTCTAGAATCTGACTTTTCCAGTAATGACATAAACTGGGAATGTAACCATTGCCGCTGAACTTTCAATGCCATTCCTATCAGCAGTGGTCAAGAGCAATAAAGACTGAAAGTGGGTATATTGTCAATGACTATGGTATACATGTTGAATAATTACTTTGCCTCAATATTTAAAGTAGAAAGTACTTTTGCTGGAAGTTGTGAGGAAATTAATAGTGGACCAGGAACAAGATTGAATAAAATTAATATCAGTCAAACATCAATAATGAGGAAATTACTGGAATTGAAGTGTGACAAATCCCTGGGAGCTGACGGTTTTTGTCCGAGGGTGTAAAGGAAGTAGGAGAGCTCACTGTACATTCCCTAATGGTAATCTTTCAGAGTTCCCAGATGCACAAATCGTCTCTCTGGATTGGAAAATTGCATTTGTCACTCCACTTCTTAAAAAGGCCGAATGAGGAAATCCTGGGAGTTGCAGACCTAGCATCTGAACTGGGGAAATTGTTGGAGTCTGTCATCAAGGATGGGGTAGCTGAACACCTTGACATTTTTCAGTTAATCTAGGAGAGTCAAAGAGGTCATGCCTGACAAACCTCATTGAATTGTTGAAGAGGTGACTAGGGTAGTAGATAGGGAAAGGTCTATGGATGTTGTTTATGTGGACTTCCTGAAGGCATTTGATAAAGTCTCATATAACAGACTGTTAACTAAGGGAGAAGACCATGGAACTGACAGCAAATTACTGACGTGGCTAGGAAATTGATTGAGTGGAACGTGATAGATAATAAGGAAAATAGATTTTTACTTGTCAAATTATCGCACAAGGATTTTGTTAGGGTCTTAATTATTCACATTATTTATTTTCAGTGTGGATAATGGCATAGAAAGTCATATATCCAAAGTTGCTGATGACACAAAGTGGGACAGCATTGTAGACAGTGTAGATGATAGCAGAATGTTATAAAGGGATAGTGACAGACTGAGTGAATGGCAAAACTGTGGCAGACAGAGTTCAATGTAAACAAGTGTGGGTTATTCATTTTGGACTGAAAGAAGATAGATCAGGTTACTTTCTAATGGTTTGAAGTTAAATACAGTGGATTTCCAAAGAGACATGTTGTGTTCAGCTACCTGGATCTTTAAAATCTCACAACAGGTGCAGAAAATAGTCAAAAAAAGCTAATGGAATGTTGGCCTTAATATCTAGAGAACTGGAGTAATAGATACAGAAGTAATGCTGCAGTTATACAAAACCCTGGTTAGACCCCACTTGCAATACTGTGAGCAGATCTGGATACCATATCTTAGGAAGGATATATTGGCCTTGGAAGGAGTATGATGTAGGTTTACAAGAATGATACCTGGACTTCAGGAGTTAGATTGTGAGGAGAGATTATACAAATTAAGCCTGTTTTCTCTAGAATTTAGAAGGTTAGGGGATTATCTGATCGAAATATTCAAGCTATTAACTGGTAAAGACAGAGTGGATGGAGATAATCTATTTCTATTGGTTTAGGTTTCTAGAAATAGGGGGCATATTTTAAAAATTAGGGCTAGACTATTCAGTTGAGATGTTAAGAAGCATTTCTACACTCAAAGTGTGGTAGATGTTTAGAACCCTCTTCCACAAATAGCATTGGATGCAGGATAAGTTGTTATTTTTAAGTCTGAGATAGATAAATGTTTGTTTAGCAAAGGTCTTCAAGGATATAGGCTAAAGGCAGGTATATGGCATTAAGGCATGATCTCATTGAATGGTGGAACAGGCTTGAGGGGCTGAATAGCTTACTTCTGATCCTATGTTCCTATGTTCGTATCACTGAACTCTGCATTATCAACAACCTGACTAAAAATTGAACTAGATTAGCATATAAATGGCAGAAATTGCTGAAAAGTTCACATTCTTCTCAACACAAAATATCAACTCTGCTTTCTTTCTACAGATACTTCTAGACCAGCTGAGTTTCTCCAGCAATTTCTGTGTTTGTTTCAAATCTTTAGCATCTGCAGTTCTTTATTTTATGTTAGCCATATAAAGAATGTTGCTACAAGAGCAGGTCAGAGACCAGGAATTCTGCAACCAGTAATTCACCTTCTGTCTCAAAAATACTTGTCTGCCATGTGCAGGGCACAAGTCAAGAGGGTGGTAGAATGGTCTCCAATTGCTTGGTAGTGTGCAGCTCCAACAACACACAAGAGGCTTGTCACCATCCAGAACAAAGCAATCTATTTAATTGACACGCCATCTACCACCTTCAAAATTCACTTACTTCACCCGGAGGCACAGTGTGAACAGTGTTCACCATCTACAAGATGCACTGCAAAAATGAATCAAAGCTCCAACAACAGCATGACCAAACACATGACCTCTCCCATCTAGAAACACAAACGGACCAGATGCATGAGAACATTATTGCCTATAAGTTCACGCAAAGCCACTCACCATTTTGACTTTGAACTATATCGCCATTCTTTTATGGTTGCTGGGCCAAGATCCTGGAACTCCCTACCTAACAGCACTGTGCGTGCCCCTATCCCGAAGGAGTGCAGCAGTTCAAGAAGGCAGCTCACCAACACTTTCTACAGGGCAAATAGGGATAGACAATAATCGCTGACCGAGCCAGCAAAGCCCACATAACACTACTGAATGAAAAAAAAGCTTTTTGTTCTACATGCAAAGGAATTGCCATTTAGGAAAAAACAATTAGGCTTGATTGTCAGAGCTTGCACTTTCTGTTATCATTACTAACCAGCATCCATGAACGCATAGTTTCATGTATCATATTGTAAGAAGTGTGACTTACAATATCAAGATAGCGAGCAAGGAATAGAATACAGCCAGCAAGCATTAAAGAGTTTTATTAATCAAAAACACACCCTCATTTTTAAGACGACTGCAATGATATGACAGCATTTTAAATAAAGCTACTGCTGTCTTAGCATGATTTAGTTTATTCAGTACTTTGATACATATAACAGTGCACCTGAGGAGAGGCTAATTATTCCTCTTCAGCGTGCAGAAGGAATGTAAACCATTTGCAGATCAGTTCAACTAAGTGACCTTTTTTTAAAGTGCAGGCGTCTTGTGGCTGCCCAACTGCTGGTGTGTTTGTTGCTGGTGTAGTGAATTACTGCTCATTCCTGCTTTTCAGTGAGAGGAAACTGGAGATGTTGCAAGGCAAAGCCAAAATGAAATGTAGTGGGATCATCACTTTAATACGGATTTTCATTCAGACCCAGATTGTGCAATGAGGCTCACCCCAAGAAACTCTTACTTCCTGTGACTGAAACACAAGTGGAAAATAAGAGATACATTGTAGAATTGGCAACTAACAATGGTAACTGTATGTCACAGGGGTGGATCAAGGCTTAGAGAGTAATACTACTAGATTTAGAAACTAAAGAGAAGCGTAGATAACAAATTGCTTCCAAATTGTACGATTGGTTCTGTAATTTAGGAACCCAGCACATCTAAGTGAAGTGCATACACACGGGTTTCATGTATCTGATTATCAAAAAAAAATGTAGACTTTGCTTTTCTGTATCTAACAGCATAACTCAGACCCTTGAACATGTGGTACGTCACTAAAAAACGGCATGTGCTGCTCATTTAATGCATGATGACAATCAAACTTTACATGTGCACTATCTCATCTCACAGCATGACCTTATGAAATGCCATTTTTTTTTCCATTTTCACATTATCAAGTTTTCAGCACATGATAAATTCCCAAACTTAAACGGATATTTGACATTGAAATTGGATTCTATTTCCGTAATTAGGAGTGCACCAGAAATAAATTACCACTTCAAATGTTCTTTTTCATCTCCTCTTTAGTCAAAATTACTAGTGTCCACTTCACCCAATACAGTTCTTAACTGTTTCTGCATTGTTGAGTGCTGGACTCAGATGCACCATGGGTTTCGGTAGTCTCTGCAATTACTGTGTCAGGGAGTTATTTTGATGAGTGTGCTTGTTTCCAAGGTTGACACAATTGATAAATAGACCAACCCAGTTTTTAATTTTGATGACTGTACTTACACTTTAGATACTGGAAGAAAATCAAAGAATTGGAAAAGTCCAATGTCTTAGATAATGCCCACGTATTGTCATCAAATTAAAAAGGTAAGCAGGTCTATTTTCATGGAAAGGATTCCTTGAGGAAAAGCAATAGTTCCTTGCTTTCATCCATTTTCCTCTACCTCTAAGCAGTCAATTAATCATCTAAAGAGGGCAGGAATTTCAGAAAATTGTATTTCAATGAAGAAACAAATCATAGCAGATGCTGGAATCTGTACACCAAATACTGGAGATTACTGCGGGTCAGACAGCATCCATGGAGACAGAGCAAGTTTAAGTTTTGAATCTAGGTGACTTTTCATCAGAGCTGAAGTGAAGTGTGGAGGGGACAGCGTTTAGATTATAATGTGGGGGTGGGGGTGTGGGGTTTGGGTGTAGGGTGCTGGTGAAGAAAAGGTGTTGATAGTTCAGAATACGAGTTCAGAATGTGAGAATGGCAAAACAATGGTGTGTCTCTTGCCAGACTTGAAAGGAAGGGTCCAGACCCGAAACGTCAGCTTTCCTGCTCCTCCGATGCTGCCTGGCCTGCTGTGTTTATCCAGCTGTACACCTTGTTATCTCAGACTCCAGCATCAGCAGTTCCTATTATCTCTTTGAAAGGACAGCAACTGGGATAAGGGGAGGGCAGTACATGATAACAAGCTAAAAGAAAGGGAAGAAATGGTTCACAATTTAAAGGTGTTGAACTCAATATTAAGTCCAGAAGACTGCAAAGTGCCTAGTTTGAAGATGAGATGTTGTTCCTCCAGTTTGAGCTGTGATTCACTGGAGCACTACAGCATACCGAGGACAGACATGGGGGCAAGTGAGCAGGACACTGTGTTAAAATGACTGGTTACGGGAAGGTTGTGGTCTTGCTTGTGCACAAACCAGAGGTGTTTCACAAAATGGTAACCCAGTCTGTGTTTGGTTTCTCCAATGTAGAATAGGCCACAATTGGGTGCGGCGAACACAATACACAAGATTGGAGGAGGTACAGGTGAGATGCTGCTTCACCTGGAAAGACTTATAGGCCCTTGGATGGTGAGCAGAGAGGAAGTGAAGGGGCAGGTGTTGCACCTTCTGCAGTTAGGTGGGAAGGGGCAGTTGATGTTGGTGGTTGTGGAATAGACTAGGGTGTCCCGGGGGAATGATCCCTGCGAAATGAAGACAGGGAGAGTGACGAGAATAAGGGATAACACAGTGTGGAGCTGGAGGAACACAGCTGGCCAGGCAGCATCAGAGGAGCAGGAAAGTTGACGTTTCGGGGCGGGACCCTTCATCAGAAATGGGGGAGGGGGAAGGGAGTTCAGAAATAAATAAAGAGAGGAAGGCTGGGGCTGGGGAAGGTAGGTGGGATGGTGATAGGTGAGTGCAGGTAGGCAGTGGTGGGGATTGGTCAGTGAGGTGAGAGGAGCAGATAGCTGGGAGAGAAGATACAC
Source organism: Rhincodon typus (assembly GCF_021869965.1). Classification (NCBI taxonomy): domain Eukaryota; kingdom Metazoa; phylum Chordata; class Chondrichthyes; order Orectolobiformes; family Rhincodontidae; genus Rhincodon; species Rhincodon typus. Next base: position 19,061,335 of record NC_063350.1, on the reverse strand, counting down.
AGGTTGTGTCAGGTCAAGGAGGCGGGGATGAGAGGGAGGGTTGGTCATGGGATGAGGCTGGGGGTGGGGAGATTTTGAAACTAGTAAAGTCCACATTGAGACCATTGGGTTGTAGGCTCCCAAGGCAGAATATGAGGTGCCTTACTATCTCTAAGAGTGGCGAGAAGATATGTTTGTTGGTGGTGTTCTGCTGGAGTTGTCTGAGATGGTAGAGAATGTTCTTTTGAATGTGGAGTCTGGTGGGATGGAAAGTGAGAACAAGAGGAACCTGATCATCTGTTGTGAGTGATGGGAAGAAGCAAGGGTGGAAACACAAATGATAGTTTGGATGTGGTTGAGGGCTCTGACAACAACAGTGGATGGGAAACCCACTGGTCATTTTAAAACAGTATCGTGCTGATACGCTTGCATGTGTGTCCTCAGCATGCTGCAGGGTCCAGTGAATCACAGTGCAAACTGGAAGAACATCATCTCATCTTCAGACTAGGCACTTTACAGCCTTCTGGACTTAATATTGAATTCAACACCTTTAAATTATGAACCATTTCTACCCTATCTTTTAGCTTGTTATTATGTCCTCTCCTCCTCCCATTCCCCCATCCCCATCCCAGTTACTACCCTTTCAAGTCTGGCAGGAGACACACCATTGTTCTGTCATTCTCATATTCTGATCACTTAATCTGAACTAACAGTATCTTTTCTCCACCAGCACCCTACACCCACTACCACTACACCCCCACCCTCAATCTATAGCATAAACGCTGTCCCCTCCACACTTCAGTTCTGACAAAGAGTCATCTAGATTCGAAACTGTAGCTTGCTCTGTCTCCATGGATGCTGTCTGACCCACTGTGATCTCAAGCGCTCAATGAAAATTGACTAAAGACCAAATGCATTTGCCAGGAATTTCCACTGAGATGCATATTTTCAGCACAGTTCAGCCAAAATCAGTCAACCAGCACAAAAAGACTGGTATTTCCAGCATAGATTATGTCCTATGCAAATCTGTGATTTTTATTTTGCCCATAATTCCACCCACATGACTGGCTACAAGCCCCAGTTGAATTAATCACTGCTTCAAATTTCTGCAGTTTTCACCAATTCACAGGCTTTTGAGACCATTTTTTCAGATTACTTTTCTCTTTTAATTCAAGGTCCCACCCAGTCACTTTTTAAATGCTTCACATTATGTTTTGCTTAGCTCACTATGCAACTGTTTATTGTACTCTCTGGAATTAGCAAATGGTTCTGAGCAGATTTTTTAAAGTTATTTTCAGTTACTTAAAATCTGTTGGTGTACGCAATTCCGTGACTAAAATGCTCATTTTCTGTGCGAAGCTCACTTTCAATTCCTTTAAAATGCACTAAGTAACTATTCTTAAACATAGAAAGGAATATAGATAAGGCAAAATGAAATTTAAGAATGTTCTAAACGTTGCCTAATTGGACCTGTTAATGGAAGAGTTCGCACTTGGTGTAATGTGGGTAGGTTTGACCAGAAACATTAGGGATTAAACACTTTCCAAAACTCAGACCTGCACAGCAAGCCTGGAGCTCATTTCCATGTTCAGTATACACATGTGTATTCATAGCCAATATTGGATTTAATCAGCAGCAACTAAAGTGGAAACTAAATGGCCCAGAATTTTCTGTCAGGATCGGAAACTCAATTTCCAAACTCGATCTTTAGAATAAAAGTCACATGAGATGAATTCTTCCTATGAACTTCTAGGCCAGGAGTTTTCATTTCCAAAACAACGTACACAAGTCCAGGAATCCAAAAAAACAAGAGTGGAGTATGGAAAAACAGTATGGAATTGGAAACCATGTCTCACTTTTCAGCAGTGCTGTATTCTGTGAATTAAAGGTCTTGTAGCCACCGAAAGCCAGTGAAAGAAGATTGCTGTATAAAATAACTGTGTGAGTAGGATAGCAGGCTATTGGTGTGGTTAGGCAGTAGGCTACCATGTAGACAATGAGTTAAGGTGACAGATGTGTGGGAGGTAGGGGTGTGGAATGGTAGGTAGGTGAACGGGTAGTGGCAAAGGGTGATAGGTGGGTGAAGGGATAATGTATCATGTTGTTGAGTGGTTAAGTTAGCAATAAGAAGGATGCCAGGTGGGTTAAGGGGAGTAAGAGGCCAAGTGGGTGAGGGATAGGGTACCAACTGATGGAGGGGATAGGGTGTGTAATAAGTGGATGAATGCTCAGGATAGGTTGAGGGTTCAGATCAGGGTGGGTCATTGGATTGGTGTAGGGTCGAAAGGAGTTTTGATTCCAATAGGATCAGGTTGGGGATGTGGTATTGAATCAAAGGGAGGATGTTGGGTCTGGAAGGTGTGGGGAGAAGGGGAATCAAATCATGGTGGAGGATATTGTATTAGTGGGGGGTTGGGTCAGGATGCAGTTGGAGGTGGGGATTACGTATTTGGATGTCAGGGGCCATGGTGTATTCAGAGGGTGGTAGTGGTGAGTCAGGAGCTCAGATGAATATTTGCACAGGAATTAGGGCAGGTTTTAGCCCTCTGACTTTTCTGAGTAATATTTAAATTTAAGTGAGTCAGTATCCTGCAAAATCTCTGACTAATGCAGAATTGGGGACTTCAGAGGGTTTCAGGCACACGTAATTAATCCAAGGAAGTTTCAACTTCCCAGCAGTTCCCGCAGAGTCAGTTGTATTGGGATTTCCATAGACTATTGATGCACAACTCCAATCTACACTAGTACAAAGACTGTACCCCTATTGGAATTACTTTATTTCTGTTTGCCAATTTGTCTATGTGATTGAATGCCCAGGAACTTTGATAACTGACTAAAACAAAATGCTTAAAAGTTTTCAGAAAGTCTTTTGTCTTTAAATGTAGTAAAATATACAAATTTTCAAAATAAAATTGGCATATTAAAAACTAAATGAATGTTTAATGAAAGCTCATTTTTAGGGGTGACTTGATGGCTCTCTCAATGGACCAATGCTCGAGTTTTGAAGCTAGGCTTTCATTGAAGATTAAATTTGGCTACTCACTACAGCTGACTTTCATCCAGATTTGTCTGATGTAGCACGTTATAATAGAATATCTAATTGATAAGGGAGTTTGTGTAAGATATGTAAATATAATCTCTGAAATAGCAAGAACTGCAGATGCTGGAGTCAGAGATAACATAGTGTGGAGCTGGAGGAACACAGCAGGCCAGGCAGCATCAGAGGAGCAGGAAAGCTGATGTTTCGGGTCAGGACCTTTCTTCAGAAATAAATATAAACTCACCTTGGTCTCTTTAAATTCCATAAGAATCGAGAAGATGCAGCAAGGATAGAGATATCCTCCAAGCTCCTGTGATGCAAGAAATCAACAAAGCCCAAGTATAATTACCACCAGCAGCAATTTAGCTGTATTATGGATCTGTCAAAAAGTCAGTTTTAGAGATTAGGCTGTTGGGATAGTTTAAATATGAGATCCTGTGATTTGGAAGTTCTTTTTCCAATTGACCCCTTCAACTCTCAATTAGAAGTTGTTTGTTGGTTTTTCATTGTAGTATAATTTTGGAAAGATATATTTTGATTATAATTTAATGCCAAAAGCAAAAATAGTAGCAGAGCAGCAGAGTTTGGACAGCAGTGCTTGGTTTTCCATTTTTAATGGTGCCCCACTTGCATTTGCATGTGTGCATAAATAATGTCACACACCATTAGGACTCATCACCAGTTTGGTGAAAAATAAAGGCATAATATTTATAATATTGTAATATAATATTTCAATAATATAATATTTATAATAATAGCACAATAAATGCCATGAGCAAAGTAATTTCCAGGTGCATTCCAGAGCAATAAACATAGAACATAGAACATAGAACATTACAGCGCAGTACAGGCCCTTCGGCCCTCGATGTTGCGCCGACCTGTGAAACCAATCTGAAGCCCATCTAACCTAAACTATTCCATTATCATCCATATGTTTATCCAATGACCATTTAAATGCCCTTAAAGTGGGCGAGTCTACTATTTTTGCAGGCAGGGCATTCCACGCCCTTACTACTCTCTGAGTAAAGAACCTACCTCTGACATCTGTCTTATATCTATCACCCCTCAATTTAAAGCTATGTCCCCTCGTGCTAGCCATCACCATCCGAGGAAAAAGGCTCTCTCTGTCCACCCTATCTAATCCTCTGATCATCTTGTATGTCTCTATCAAGTCACCTCTTAACCTTCTTCTCTCTAACGAAAACAGCCTCAAAACCCTCAGCCTTTCCTCATAAGACCTTATAAGACCATAAAGATGCAGCATTTGGTCTTGCTCCACATCATGCTTATTGCCTTTTCAACAGTACAATGCTTTGAAGCCTGCAGTTCTGTCTTCTCATTTTAGAATTCTTCCCCAGTTGAGGCAAAGATATTTTCAATCCCTCTGGACAAAAATGTGGATAAGATTTTAAATGACATTGAAACAACTGATACGATAACAAACTGACAAAATAAATGCATTTGATATTTTTACTTGTGCAATTTTCCCACTCTGTTGATAGCTCTACCTTTTAATAATGACAGCAGATGTCAAACTTGATTAATTCCTAAATCACTTTTCTGAATATTGTATGCCCTTATTGGGTGGTTGTGATTTTTTTTTGTAGCCCTGCACAATACAGATCTTGACAGCTTCAGTTTCCTTGTAGTTAGTCTTAATAGGAAAGGGGAAATACGAAAACAGGACTAATTACTCAAATAGGAAGGAAGTCACTGATGATGACTAGTTGTGTATTGAGTTTAAACTTAATTAAACTATTTTGTGTTAAAATTGTACAAACATTGTTTCAATTCTCCATGATTTTTCTTTTGTTGTTTAAGATTTGCTTTGTCAGACAGGGCATGTTGTTTCCCCTTTTGGTATAAATTGAAGTATTATTTATATGTAGTGCCGATATCTCTTAGATCTACGACTGATAGTTTTAGTCCTACGTCCAAACTAGGAAATTTCCAATGATATTTTTAACTAAAGCACTTAGGGCTTTAGGAATAAACTATATAATGTGCTGGTAATTTAGCAACTATTTGTATTTATAGTATTAGGACAGTTTTGATATGCCACTTAAAAGCAGTTCCAGTCCTTTAACAGTTCCCAGATCAGTGTTTTCATTAGTTACAATGGCAACGTAAACAGAAATATTTACTTGGATCAAAGGAGGTCATTCAGTGAATGATGGATGGATGGAGAAATCTGGCCATACTACATCCTGGAATGCCCATGGAAACTTTAGTGGCTAATTAAATCAGAATCCATTTGCTGTGAGTATAATGTCAACTCTGGCACCACAGACTTGGCTGGAGAAAACTAAATAGATGTTGAAACAATAATTTTTTTTTTCTAAAGGGAGGGTGGGACAGCTGAAATGGGAATAAGAATGAACAGTGTTGTACTAATAAATAAAGAGATTAGGCAGTTTATTGTAAAGGTAGGTTCCCAGTAACTGATTATAACATACTGTGATGAATTTTATCAAAAAATCAGCTGAGTGTCAACTTTGGGAGTTCAGTGGAATGTTTCCCTTTGTGAGACATAACAGGTTTTCTCGTACAATGTTACACAGCTCACCCTGTTATATACCATGCCTCTATGATGCTGAACTTTGCTCTACTGTGTTCTCATCAGTTGCAGAATTGCTCACCGCTGCTGGGACAACCCAGGATTACAGGCACCATATTGAACACCACGCTGAGTACTAGGTCAAGCACTGCTGCCCATCAATATTCCTTTACAGTACACAGAGTGGAAGGGAAATAAGAAAGAAAAGCTTCTGAGGGCACACAGGTTGCACAGATGACACCTCATTATAAATACTGGCTCATGTTTGTAAACGTATTGCCATTTTACATCATCACCTCTCTGAGTGACCGTCATTGAACTGCAGCTGAAGTTTACCAATACTTAGCTGTACCATCTTAGAACCAACCCTAAGGGAGTGCTGCTCTTTCCTAACCACCCATTGTAGCGGGACATTGTTCATTGCACGTGCTGGAAGAACTTTACAGAGTTGAAAACATTTACTTTTATTCAACGGCAGCAAGAGTGAAGAAAAAGTAAACAAAAGAGCTGCATTTGCTTCTTGGAACAAAAAGAGACCACTATCCTTTTGAGCAACAGTAAACTTACAGTCACTACACCCAACTCACATCTATGAGAAGCGGGTGACAATTAAGTCCCATCTGGCTCGTTCCAACCACCTCTGCAACCTTCTATGCAATCTATGCAATGTTCTCTTCTTCCTCCTTGAAAAACTACTGCCTCTCCTACTTCCTCTCCACCACCCACTCTTCAGTATTCCTCACATCCCCTCCTTGCCTGCTGCACGGGGTCTGTAACAGATTCATCAGCCATGGCTACAGAGGGTAGCCTTTGTCACCCAGCAAGCATTCTCATAAGATATCTGGCACTTAAAACAAAGCAGGAACATGCAAGTTCTCAAAGACCATGGCCTGACTGGTGCTAGCTTCTAAGTTCTGAAGACCACGCATGACTTGTACATTTACTGAATGGAAGCCTTTCCTGTATGAGTAATCTGCCATGTTGTGTTATGAAATAAAAAATGTAACAATTTCTATAGTGCCCTGCTCCTGTGGGAAGCCTGCTATATTGGAAAAACTACTGTCTGGTCATGGGGAAACTAGATGAAATGATTTATTTTGGCACATATTGCACCAGCAACAGACATGACATATTTATGGTTTGAGGACTGAGAGAGCCCACACAGGTCCTCAGTAGACCCTTGGAAGCAGCCAGTTGCAGAGAAATTTTGCACAGTTGTCACTTCAATGGTCACTGGTATAGGTTGACCACCCACCCTTCAGGTTGACAGCCCTGCTCCAGTAGAAGGCATAACTCTCTAATCGTGTCCCAGGAAATCTGCAGATTGTGGTAGCACTGTGCCTATCTGGTGGGATCGGCGTTGAGGACGATAGACTCTGGGGCTCCTGTATCTCCTGAGGTGGCCTTCAACTGCGACTTCCTTATGGGGAAGCTGTTCAGAAGCTGCTGGAAGTCACTGCTGCTTCTAATCTTGCTGCTAAATCTGCTCTTCCTCAATTTCTTAGTGCCTCCACAGCACAGCAGCTACAAGATGTTGACCCCTGCTGTGGCTGGATCCACTGATTACTTTTAAGGTCTCTTGTGATTACTTCTGCTTCACAGAGATGATGATCAATTTGTAATGATCAATGACATGGCCAAGGTTGGTTGTGACCAAGATTTGTATCTTGCATGATTGGATGTTGATTGCAGTTTTTATTCTGTGTATTGTGATTCAGAAGTAATGCTGTATTAATGCCATTGCCCCTTGAAAGGCCTCACATTGCTTACATCACTCAGAGAGAAAAGATACACTCACTCTGCCCACTCTGGGTATGGTTACAGCCATTTGTCATTTCCTTTGCACACTTGAGATTCAGATGGTGATGGTAAGCAACAAAGAGCATGCTCAGCAGAGTGAGTTGTAGGCTTAGCCTGGTAAACTAGCTCCCCTCATACTCTGATACTTTATGTTCCTTTCTTCCTTGCAGTTCCTGTTGACCCAGCGTCCACACATTCATGCACAGGTGCTTCATTTGCATGTTCATCTCCCAACATTACCCCCTGAGCCCTGTCCCTATATCTTAGTCATATTAACCATTCTGCTGCACTGATTGTCTGTTGAAACTGGTGTTCGTGACCATCAATGATCCCTCTTCCCGCAATAACACATATTCTCCAATGAACCATTGTCTCCCTATATGTTGAGTTGCCTCCATTCATAATTATTGCCCTCTCTTCATCCCAGCAAGCTGACTCTAGTCCCCACAATTCTATCCCTTAACTTCCCTCCCACAGAGGTAGACTCTAATAATTCGCCTTGAGTTTGAGAGAATGAGCACCCAGGGCTGACCATAAACCAGTTCACTGATTGACTTGGAAGGATCACCCTGGCTTACTGGATCTCTGAATGATTCCTGTGCAGCTCCCTGGCTGTTCTACTGCTAATCCCCATTTTATGAGCACTGGGCCTCCAGGATTGGTCATGGCCTGCTCCAGTGAAATGGGAAATCATGTTTGACAAATTTGCTACACCTCTATGAAAATATAACAAGCAACATGAATAAAGGGAAACCAGCGGGTGTATTATATTTGGATTTTCAGACGGCATTGGATAAGGTGCCACGGGCGAAATGGTGGCTCAGTAGTTAGCATTACTGCCTCACAGTGCCATGGGACCACATTTAATTCCACCCTCAGGTGACTGTGTACAGTTTGCTCATTCTCCCCACATCTGCCTGTGTTTTTTCCAGGTGTTACGGCTTCCTCCCACAGTCCAAAAGATGTGCAGGTTAAGAGAACTGGCTGTGCTAAATTGCCCACAGTGTCCAGAGATGTGCCGGCCAGGTGGGTTAGCCATGGGAAATACAATGTCACGGGGATAGGGCAGGGTGGTGGATCTGGGTGGGATGGTCTTCAGAGGGTTGGTGTGGATTTGATGGGCTGAATGGCCTGATTCCACACTATAGGGATTTTATTCTATTCTATTCCACTTATAAAGGTCATTGTATGAGATTTCAGTTTACAGGCTAACATATTTGCATAGATGGAGTTTTGGGTAACATGCAAAAGGCAGAGAGTCAGAATTACTGTGTCTTTTACAAGTTGTAAAGATGTAATTAGTGCAGTGCCACAAGGATCTGCCTCAAGGCCTCAAACAATATTAACGACTTGGAGGGGGGAGCAGATTGTGCTGATTTGCTGGGGACGTGGTTCCAACACTGAGGCCCGTGGACATCCACTGGTCACCAACTGCCATCCTGAAATAGACCCTTTTATCCCCACACTCTGCCTTCTGCCATTGGGAGAAATTTGGGTCCCATATCTAAGGAAAGATGTGCTGATCTTGGAGGGGGTCCAGAGGAGGTTTACAAAAATGATCCGGGAATGAAGGGCTTGTCATATAAGGAGCAGTTGACGGCTCTGGATCTGCACTCAATAGGGTTTAGAAGGAAAAGGAGAGGATCTCATTGAACCTGATAGAATACTGAGAGGCCTGGACAGAGTGGATATAGAGAAAATGTTTCCACTAGTAGGACAGACTAGGATCCGAAGGCACAACCTCAGAGTGAAGGGATGACCCTTTAGGACTGAATTGAGGAGGAATTTCTTCAGCCAGAGTGTGGCAAATCTGTGGAACTCATTGCCACAGAAGCCTGTGGAAGCCAAGTCATTGAGTGTATTTAAGGCAGAGATAAGATAAGGTTTTTGCTTAGTAAAAGGATCAAGATGAGGAGAAGGTAGGAAAATGGGTTTGAGAAACATATCATCGAATGGCAAAGCAGACTCAATGGTTTGAATAGCTTAATGCTGCTCGTATATCTTATGGTCTTATGGTCTAAAAGCAGAGTTAAAGCCTGGGCAAATCAGCCATCATCTTTTGTATAGTGGGACAGACTTGAGGATTCAAATGGCCTTCTCCGGCTCCTATTTCTTATTTTCTTATGCTTTGATGATGTAGCAAGATATCTTATAGTAATATGTCCACCCTCTTGACTGATCACTGCTGACAGCCAAGTTAAGCTGCATTCCTTTGTTTCTGCACTAAATGGCTAGGTATGTATTGTGAGCCTTTGAGTTCTGAATGAAGCTGTATAGTGTAAGGCAGGGCATGGCAAGATGCTATGAGCATCCAAGCAGAAGTGATGAGAGTGAGCAGTAACACTGCAAGTGAAGAGCAGTGGGGTATACCCTGCTCTGAAACATGTGTCAGGTCCCTGTCCCTCAGTGCAAAGTGTCCCGGCATCAGTATTCCATGAAGAGTAATAGTGCATTCCAATATGCAACATTGAAGTGGAGAACTGTATTCTAAGTGGATTGGAGACGCACCATGATGTTGTGGTGAAGTGAGTACATGTCCAATGCCAACCTCCTTGGATGAGATGGGGGTGTGTACAGATGGTCATTGCCTATGGGTGGTACTCAGGAATATTGGAGGCTGCTGGCCATGATGGAGGCCTGGAGGATCAAGCAGCAAGCCAGAGTAATCAAGTACCAGCACTGTTTCAGTTTCAAATTATCCTCAATGTCATGAGTCTCATTTTTCTAAACTTGTAATATATTCCCAACTGACTTGCCATTGCCCATATCATTCCGGGGCTACAAAGTTCAGCCATCAGGATTGTGAGAAATCAACAACTTGTAATACTGTTACATATTGATTGATATTAATTAATAATCTGTTAATGGTATTTGAGTGGTGATTTTTATTTCATTAATGTCAGTATAATCCTAACATATCGTGATAATATCAATGATGAAGGTGTGGCCTGGATGTACACAGTCAGCTGAGGCAATGCACTGCTTCACATCTCCACAAAGTTAAACGTTGAATATATTCAGGTTTTATTTTGTGCAGCTTCAATATGTTTCTATCTTTGATCCATTTTAGTTTCTGGTTAGGAGGTTACCATGGGAACAGTCAGCGCTTGTTATTTAATTTTATCCCATGTGCCAGTTAAAACAGTTATTTGTTGCCTGACATATGTAGAATAAGTACCATATTCCCTTCATGCCAGATAATCATTTTTCATATTGCGCCATGGACAACCTATATTATGTAAGGAAAGATGTATCATACATAACCTATATCTCACAACAGTATCTGGCAGAAATTAATGGGACAACAGCCAAAATTGAGGCCCAAAGCAAAAGCAGCCTAAGGTAAAGAAAGCCCCTGTAAAAACATAACAAAACCATCTGGCTGCACTGATTTTTGTCAGCTCTTGTCAGACTTGTTAACATTGCTAAACCTCAGCACTTACCCGTCATCGAGCCAGATTATTTTCCTATGGAGCTAACCAAATAGTAAGCCCTCTGGCATGGAGGACCAGGTAAACAAAATTATGTCTGTTTATAAGTCATATATCCTACAAGTTCCTTCATGTGGTGAACGTTCGCACAATCTTATGTGTTTCAGTTTCGGGTAATGTCATGAATATAACCAAAGATGAAATAAAATATTCAGGATGAACTGTACAAGTTTAGCTTCTGTTTTAACTTTAATTCATAGTATCTGCTTTTTAAAATCCCAACTGTTTGGGTTTTTTTTTTTTCTAGTATCTTATTATTTCATTGGACAAAATATTTTGAGCAATATGCTTACAATGCATAAAAAATCTTTTCATTTTTTTAAAACTCACTTTTTAATCCAAGTAAAATAAAGAAGACAGAAATACCACATACAGTTCATATCTTTCAGAATTTAACTCATTGTTATTCTCTGTTGGTTTAGCTTTCCAAAACTGAAGTTGAGTTTTAAAATTAAGCATTTTTCAATAACTGAATTCAGCATATCAATAACCTAAAATTTCCACCTCAAACCCACTTGTTTGACTTGCTTTGCCTTTGTAAAAGGTATCTGTGAGTGTAATATTCCCATCTCCTATATCCTGTTGATATGTGAAGGGAATGTGCAAGCCACAGGGACAAAGCAAAGTTACATTTCTACCATTCGGAAATAATATGACCAAAGCCTAACAGTCCTCTTGGGACATAAGGAGCTATTATGTGAGAAAAGTGCCTATCACTTCTGTGTAATGACAAGAACAGCTGAATAGTCTTGCATGGATACATTCAATATTTGGCTTTTCTTATTTCAAAAATATACTTTATTCATAAAAGATATCTTTATATACCTACATAGTCAATAAATCAGGTCAGTTCTGTATTGTATCATATGAAAAAACAAACAAACATTGGAGTTTGACTATATCCAGCAAAAAAACCCAAAGCATTTCTTACTTGTGCAAGATTTACAAATATGGAGGCACCAGGAGGATCCAATAACTGACCAGATCCCCATTTATCTTCTGCAGAAGTTAGACATGATCTTTCCTGACAGTGAGTTCACAGCAGCTACCTCAAACATCCCTCAGCAATTAGTGCTGGACCTTGGAAAGTGCCAGTTGCAATATTCAGTCGAAGTCGACTCCTTGTTCTAGAAGACCAACAAGTTTCGGGCAGACCAAAGCGCGTCTTTCACCGAGTTGATGGTCCTCCAGGCGTCATAGATGTTTGTCTCGGTGTACGTCCCAGGTAACAGACCATAGAGAACATTGTCCTGTGTCAGGGAGCTGCACAGGACAAGCCTCAACAAAAACCATTGCATCTCTCTCCAGACTTCCCTTGAAAAGACACATTCCAGCAGGAGATGTGTGACAGTCTCTAGCACCCTGCAGCCGCTTTGAGGGCAGTGAGCAGTGGTGCAGAGTCTGGGCGTACATGAAGGATCTCCCTTCTTACCACCAGAAGTACTTGGCAGTTTAACAAGAAACATGTTAAATGCTTTGCTGGTGATTAATATGTTATCTTTATTAAGTACAAGAGTAAAATACCTATACTTCTTTGCCATGTTCCTTAATTTAGACAGAACTGATTTATACCTACATTGACAAGTGTGAATTGCAAAATATTCCCAATTTATCAATTAAAGCAAGTATTTGTAGAATGTGTTTCAAATTTTCCAAAGTTAAGTTCTAGGCAATGACTGTATGCTAATCAGAAGCTAAAGTTTTTGGATCTGAAACTGAACTGCTTTGTGACTACAAAAGGACACACCAAGCATCACCTTTAGGGATGCAAGTCCAACATCCCAAAGATGTCTGAAAGATGCCTGACTTTTATTTTCAGATATCTTTAATGACAGCTACCTAAAATAGTCCATCTGCTGATTACATATGCGAATAGATCTGAACCACAACCCCATTTAAGCCTCTTGCAGAAATTAAATTGCAAAAGCAAAGGAGGTTCCACTTTCATTTTTTTAAGTGGCTGCCCATAAAAGATAAATATGTAGCTGCAGAGTGTATCCTGACTCTCATGACTCATCCTTCCCTTAGCTTCTCAACTTCTGGCCAAGATGAAGTAATACATGAGCTGAGATTTAGCTTTGGAAAATCTGAAATGTGGGATCTCCAAGTATGACCCTTCTTTATAAGGAAAGAAAAACCTTGCCCTCTCCATTGGGATTTATTTTAGGGTCAAGGGACAAGGATTTATAATAGGTGAATTGCCTGTGCAATTTTTATAGGCACCTATTGGACATGTCGTATAGATAAAATAAATGAGGCTTGATAATCAAGGAATTGGGCTTCCTGGTTTGAGTGTTCCTCTCGTTAAATACTTCAGAATTCGACCTTGCAAATTTTGATGGCTTTAACCCGTAACATCTGAAGTTCAAGTTTGAGAAATTAATCCAATGTATTAGTGGTATGACCTGCTCCTAATCAACTGGAATTGAATTATAGAATCCGACAGTGTGGAAATAGGCCAATCAGTCTATCAGGTCTGCACAAACCCTATGAAGAGCATCCTACCCATCCCTGTATAGGATGAGGGGAGGGGTGGGGGAGAGATGGGGACCTCATGGAGAGTGAGGCCTCACACCTAACATGCATTGTCTGACCTAAAATGTCACCTCTTCTTTACATCGATAAAACATTTAGTTCTCTTAAGACAGTGACCTGAAAGGAATTCGGGTATTTACATATACGTATTAATCAATTAAAACCTTCTAACTGATGAAAGATTTAACAGCATCTTAGGTTTGTTTAATATATCCTCATCAGTGGTGTAACCCTTTGATCTTTTATTTAGAAATTCTGTAACTGATACTACCTCTCTCACTAACACCTGAAGAAGGAGCAAAGCTTCAAAAGCTGTGTTTTCAAATAAACCTGTTGGATTATAACATGGTGTCATGTGATTTCTGACCATCTACACTGGAGTAACAACTCCCTGGTCTTTGGAAAATCCAAGCCAATGTTTCAAAATCGGAGCTGATAAGAACTTCCCTTTCAATGCTGTAACACTATTGTTAAAACCCATTAAGAAGTTATATCTTATTAATGAGGTGTAATGGGAATGTTTAACTATGTCCTGTCTTTTACTGAATAACCTCTCTGGTCTGGGAAACCATGGTGATAAATATTCTTTTTGAAATTTGTTTCTGATATTTAAGCTATATTTTAACTGTTTTTAGTAAAGGTTATATAATGGCTTACATGTGGAATTTTGGTTTTATTTTGCAAATTAATTAGAAATTGTTTACTTTCAGTTTGTTTTGTAATGCCTGAATGTATCTACAAGTAATGTTTGAACCTTTAACCTAGCTGAGAAGTTTTTAGAAGCAAGAATGCCCTATTGCCTGAAGTTGGAGTTATGCTGTGGACAAATGTATCTTTTTCAGCTTGTACAGGTCAGTATGCAGAGGAAGGCTGGATGCCAAAACATGGTCATTTGTGGGAACTCAGTTCTGCATATTTAGGGTGAAAAGTAATAGGTTATTAAGATTTGGGTAGAGCCATGTAGTTCTATTAGAAGAGAAATCCACGTATGCAATAAATGTCAAGAGAGTGTTCATGTGTATTTGTTGATTCATGGCATCTGAGAAGGAAAACTCAAATGCACAATTATGAAGCCAGTAGAAAACCAGAGGAAGATCTACTGATGTATGTTGGTTTTAATCTGGTCAGATCTGGATTTGTTCTGGAGACAACCACAATATTCAGCATTCTGTTGCTTTGAAGTCTGACACCAGTAGTTTTCACCACTTTTTGGCATAGACTCAGATTACTCTGTACTTAAATCCCATAGTGCCTCTCTGCATCATTCATCTGAATGTTATGTTTAACATTCTTGTTTGTCTTTTTTTATTTTTAAATTGCTTCCGCTCCATAACAAGCTGTAATCTTTCCTCCTATATGATTGTAGCGATAAACCCCAAATAAAAAAAAATCATGTGCATTGATGTTTTTACGTTATTGCAGAATGAAGAGCTGTGGAATCACATATAAGTGACAACTCATGTTTCCATGCATATAAGGCGAGGTGCCAAAAGGTGACTAACTTACCCGTAGCCAGAGACATCTTTTTTGGAGTCCCAGGTAAGAAAGGAATTGGCGTTACTGTGCCTTGGTGGACTGGGGCAGAAGGGGGGGATATGTGACTACTGGTAATGTTTAAGTGGACCAGGAAGTTGTACTGGTAAGAATATAGCATAGATCTGAGCTGTGACTTGAGCAGCCATGTCTAGAACAAAAAGGAAATGCCTTCCAAAGTATGAATATGTCGAAAAGTCTATTGGAGTTAAAGTTACAGTAAAAGAAAATAAGTTACATTAAGAGTCTGTTGAATTGAGTAAGGTGGAAGCTAATATTGTTTAGAATTATTGTCCTTCTTGTTCAGTGTACCTATTTAGTCAAAATTTCTTGCATTTGTTTGTTCAAGTGTGTATAGTGATTTTTCTGTTTAATTCTGGAGTCCTGCGACTTTTTTTTATATATGGTTTTTCCATGCATTCTACTCTTTAAATGATTATGACCTAACAACTATCTGGTTTGTCCAGTATTCTCAAAACTTGGATCATACAGCTTCTAATATCAATGTTCCAAGCATTATTTTGTTAAAAGACTACATTTTACTCCCTTGTTTGCTGTGAGAATTCTTCAACGTGATTGGCTGCTTGCCCTGCTTGATCACAACACATTTGCTGGCTTCTTGGAGATCTCCTATCATTGGAGGCAGATTCAAGTGATGTCAGAAAGGTTAGATTGCTAAATCTTTGTCGGGAGCTTTGTTTGAGATCAGGAGCAAGCACCTTGCTTCACAGTTGACTACAGAATCTGGATTGTTATGCTTGGTGGCAATTGTAGGTAATTGGAACATTGTGTTAATGAGCAAAATGGCTCTGCCCACATTATTGGAGACAGACTATCACCAAATATTCACATTGAGCCCACTACTTCACACAGCTTATCGAATTTTCCTCCTTAAATCCTGCTTCCTACTTGGATCCATTCCATTCTCTCAGTTTGCCTGTCTTTATCCCTCCTGTTCTGATGATGCAAAGCTTTTGATTTGTCTTAATTTCGCCCTAACCAAGGATTCCTTACCACTGAGGTTGAAAACATTCTCAATATCTGTTTATCCCATTTCCTGCATTTCTGCTGTTTCTTGCTCCCCTAACTCCCAGAATCATGTCTTGATCTGCCTTATCCTCAATTTCTATCCTGCCACCCTCCATATTCAGTGGATCAGCCTCCACTATTTCTGCATCCTCCATCGTAATGCCACCGGCAAATACACTTTTCTCTCCCCTCTCAGCATTCTGAAGGAGTTGCTCACACCGTGACAACCCGGCCAAGTTCTTAATTATTCCCTAGAAACCTAACCCTTTCCTTAGCACTTTTCCATGGAATTCTTTCCCTTTCACCTCTTCTTTCCTCAGTGTTCAAGGTTAGAACATGCCTGAAAAAGCAATTCATGAGTACTGTTTTCATGTATTTGCTGCTCATAATGTAATGCGTGACCAAACACAGATTACAACATTCAGAGATAGTAAGAACTGCCGATGCTGGAGTCAGAAATAACACAATGTGGAGCTGGAGGAACACAGCAGGGCAGGCAGCATCAGAGGAGCAGGAAAGTTGACGTTTCGGGTCGGGACCCTTCTTCAGAAAATCACAGATTAAGACATTGCTTTGCGAAGCAGACCACAAGCTCTGACATGGAGCTTCTGGTCACCTACAATTTCAATTCTCCCCTTGCTCTTGTGCTAACTTCTGTACTCCAGCAGCTTGCAGTGTGCAATGAAGCTCAACATGAGCTTGAAAGCACCTCATATTTTGAGCAGAGGGAGCAGAGGGCTGCACGTTCTGTGGGAGAGAGGTTGGAGTGGGTGAGAGGGGTGGAGAGGTTGAGGCGATTGATGTCTCGACGGCAGTTGGAGATGAAGAGGTCGAGGGAGGGTAGGAGGCCTTGGGGTGGTGTCCAGGAGGAGGGGCTGTGTTGGAGGCGGGAGAAGGGGTCAGTAGAGGGAGGGTTAGACTCGTGGTTAAAGAAGTAAGGTTACATGGAATAATCCCTCTTCCATAGCTACACTGGCCCTAAACCCCACCTCTTCCTCCGTTACATTGATGACTGTATCGGCGCCGCCTCGTGCTCCCACGAGGAGCTCGAACAGTTCATCCACTTCACCAACACCTTCCACCCCAACCTTAAGTTCACCTGGACCATCTCTAATACCTCGCTCTCCTTCCTGGACTTCTCTGTTTCCATCTCTGGCAACCACCTGGAAACCGATATCCATTTCAAGCGCACCGACTCCCACAGCTACCTAGAATACACCTCCTCCCATCCACCTTCCTGTAAAAATGCCATCCCCTATTGCCAATTCCTTCGCCTCCGCCGCATCTGCTCCCAGGATGAGGCATTACACTCCTGTATATCTTAGGTGTCCTCGTTTTTCAAGGACCTCAACTTCCCCCCCTCAGTGGTCGAGAACGCCCTCGACCGTGTCTCCCGCATTTCTCGCAACTCATCCCTCACACCCCCTCCCTGCAATAACGACCAAAACAGAATCCCCCTCGTCCTCACGTACCACCCCACCAACTTCCGAATCCAACGCATCATCCTCTGACACTTCCGCCATCTGCAATCCGACCCCACCACCAAAGACATTTTTCTCTCCCCACCCTTATCTGCTTTCCGGAGGGACCACTCTCTCTGTGACTCCCTTGTCTGCTCCACACTCCCCTCCAGCCCCACCACACCCAGCACTTTTCCCTGCAACCACAGGAAGTGCTATAACTGCCCCTACACTTCCCCCTCACCCCCATCCCAGGCCCCAAGAAGACTTTCCACATCAAGCAAATGTTCACCTGCACATCTGCTAATGTGGTATACTGCATCCACTGTACCCGCTGTGGCCTCCTCTACATCAGGGAAACCAAGCGGAGGCTTGGGGACCGCTTTGCAGAACACCTACGCTCGGTTCGCACTAAACAACTGCACCTCCCAGTCGCGAACCATTTCAACTCCCCCTCCCATTCCTCAGACGACATGTCCATCCTGGGCCTCCTGCAGTGCCACAATGATGCCACCCGAAGGTTGCAGGAACAGCAACTCATATTCCGCTTGGGAACCCTGCAGCCCAATGGTATCAATGTGGATTTCACAAGCTTCAAAATCTCCCCTCCCCCTACCGCATCCCAAAACCAGCCCAGCTCATCCCCGCCTCCCTAACCTGTTCTTCCTCCCACCTATCCCCTCCTCCCACCTCAAGCCCCACCCCCATCTCCTACCTACTAACCTCATCCCGCCCCCTTGACCTGTCCGTCTTCCCTGGACTGACCTATCTTCTCCCTAACTCCCCACCTACACTCACCTTTACTGGCTCCATCCCCGCCTCTTTGACCTGTCTGTCACCTCTCCACCTATCTTCTCCTCTATCCATCTTCTATCCGCCTCCACCTCTCTCCCTATTTATTTCAGAACCACCTTCCCCTCTCCCATTTCTGAAGAAGGGTCTAGGCCCGAAACATCAGCCATCCTGCTCCTCCGATGCTGCTTGGCCTGCTGTGCTCATCCAGCTCTACACCTTGTTGTCTCATATTTTGAGTAGATGCTTTACGGTGTTTCAGACTTAACATTGCATTCAACAATTTCACACCACAATCTCTATGTCTGCTTTGTTTCATTTTACTTTGCAGATTTCTATTTTTACTCTGAAATAAACAAAAAGAACTACGGATGCTGGAAATTTGAAACAAAAGCAGAGAGTGCTGGAGAAGCACAGCAGGCCTGGCAACATCTGTAAAGCGAAAACAGAGACCAGTGACCCTTCATCAGAACTGAAGATAAATGGGGTAGGTGGAAGCTGGAGGGAGGGTCTTTCCACTCTTGCCCAGCTACCTTCAGTTCTGACAAAGCATCAATGAACTTGAAACATTAACTTTGTTTTCTGTCTACAGATGCTGCCAGACCCATTGTGTTTCTCCAGCATTCTCTGTCTTTGCTTCTATCTTAATAAAAACCAAAAGAACTGCGGATGCTTTAAATCAGGAACAAAAACAGAAGTTGCTGGAAAAGCTGAGCAGGCCTGGCAGCATCTGTGAAGAAAAGATCAGAATTAATGTTTTGGGTCCAGTGACCCTTCCTCAGAACATAGTTTCTGTTTCAACATTAGAAACATTGCAAGCACTGACAATAATCCAGATTTTCTTTTAGGATGAACAAACATGAAGTAAATCAATCCACAATGTAAGTGGGATATTTGTGTGCAATGAATGAACTCTTAGTTGTTTTTTTTTCAATCAAAATGATACATATCTGGGACAGGTGGTACTTGAACCCAGGCCATCTGACTCAGAGATAGGGATTCCACCACGGCACCACAAGATCCCTATAAATGAACATTTACTCTGAGGCTTTCATGGATATCTGAACCTGAATTGATTTTCCTGCGCACTGCTCCACACTCAACAATGAATAAGAAGTTGCTTTACTGAGCACAGAAATCCCCACCTGTGGCCAATCTGAATACAACAAACCACATTTCACAGACAGTTAAAAAGTCAGATCATCTGGGATTTGAATATTAAATCAAATGTGAATACAGATTTGATTAGGAACGAGTAATTCTATGCTTGTTAAGCTTAGAGAGAATATATTGTCCCAAATTAAAAATCCCACATGTGGAAAGAATGTTATCTGCTTTACATGATTGTTTAAGAGTTAAATTGATACGAAATGATTCTCTTTGGAGAGGAAATGCAGTGCAGATCACAAACCTTTTAAGTGTTAAATCTATGTTTTTGTTTCCATAGTTCAAAACCAAAATGCATGAGAGGTATTGTGTTGAATTATATGCCACACTGAACAGAAAGATTGCAGTAATATCAGTAATAACAATCAAGTGTCTTTAAATCTTTCTGAATAGCATTCCATCAAAAACAACCACTAGAAACTAGTTACTAGAAATTAGACTCTATTTCACAAAGTTTTTCAATGCACTTTCCACAATAATCTAAGTCATTATGTGAGTTTAAAACTACAGATTTCAACCTATTTTCATGCAATTTCAAATCACTTAATCCATTAATTTACATGTAAAGTGTGAATGATTAAGATATCTATTCTATTGACAGAACTTTCATTTGGATAAGTACAGGACACTTTTCAAGGAACATGTGCAGACTCAAAGGTTTTAGATCCAACAAATTAGTAATTAACAAATTGTTAGTAATAGCCCTACAAGAAGGATATGTGAGGGCAGACAGTTTACTAGCAAGTAGTACAATCCCTTAGTGATCACCTTACAAAACAACAAGCCATCAATGGTACAAAGTCTCAGTAATGGCCCTCTGGTGCGCAAGAAATTGTACTTAAAAAGGATTTCACCAATCTCAGTAACACCGAGGTGAGACAAGAAATGCTAACTAAAATAAACAAAAATAAACTAAAATAACCAGTGTTGCAAGCTTCAGTAAAAGATTCGTCTACTTTCTCTGAAATCTCTCTCTGAATGTTGTTCCCCACTGCCTGTAAGAATCTGTGTTTGATTTTACCTTCTTGCCAAGCGGTGTATTTATAGGATGTTACTACATTGGAACAATTAATTAGTTAAGTTGCTGTATCGAGTGGGTTAGGTTTTCAAATAGTTTAGTTACTCTAAATTCCACTTACTTTTGCTTGTGTTTCAACTGGCCTGGTGGTTCAGTGGTTAGCACTGCTGCCTCACAGTGCCAGGGTCACAGGTTTGATTCCACCCTCAGGTTACTGTCTGTATGAAGTTTGCACATTATTCCCTGTTTCTTCCAGGTGCTCTGGTTTCCTCCCATGGGCCAAAGATGTGCAGGCTAGGTGGATTGGCCATGCTAAATTGCCTGTAGTGTTCAGGGATGCATAGGCTAGGTGGGGTGCTCTGAGGGTCAGCATGGACTTATTGGGCCAAAGGGCCTGTTTCCACACTGTAGGGAGGGATTCAACTGTAGTGTATAAATAAATTTTGTTTTGCTTAAAGCCAAGTGGTTTGACCAGTTGCATAACACCTGTAACATCAACTTCACGTCTGCCTTTAAAATAAGAAAAAGTTAGAGCCTAGGCTACCTTCTTAAAATATTTGAGGGGGTCTGGCCTGGACCATAACAGATTGGGGCTCTTGTTGGGATAATTCTATAATTCCAATTTGAGTTTAGGGTTGTTGGACTCAAAGGCGGCGAGTGGTAGGGGTTAGTGTCTTTTGTTTTGGGTGTTGAATTTGGTTGCTTTAAACAGTGCGTTGTGTTTGAGTCTCTTTCAGTCTCTAAGAGTTTTCTGGGGGTGGAAGAAGTGACTTCGGGGATTTTACAAAAAGTGAGCAAGGCAAAGCTGTTGGAATTGGCAGACAAGCTGGAGTTGGGGTTGCCTTTGTGAGAAAAGGAGAGGTAATTACAGCAATAGCTCAACATTAAATTTGCCGGAAATGCCGTCAGAATCTTTCAAAATGGCTAGAATTCAACTGCAGATGAAGCAACTTGAACATGAAAGGGATCTGAAATAGTTTGAATTATGGTTAAAAATAGAGGAAAGTGAAAAGGAAAGAATTGCCCTCACAGAACAAAAAGAAAAGGACAGAATTGCCCTGGCAGAACAAAAGGAAACGGAGAGGAAGGCCTCGGAGGAAGAAGGGTAGAAAGAAAGAGAAGAAAAGCAGAAAAAGAGAGAGTTTGAACTTCAGACGATAGCAATTAGACAGGAAAGTCGACTTAAAAGGATGGAGGTGAAGGTAGAAGTAAGCTCAGTGAGCAGGATAGTGAGGATGAGCAAACGCATCGTAGCCAAAGACCTTTCTGATGAAGGGTCTAGGCCCGAAACGTCAGCCTTTCTGCTCCTATGATGCTGCTTAGCCTGCTGTGTTCATCCAGTTCTGCACCTTGTTGTCTCGGATTCTCCAGCATCTGCAGTTCCTACTATCTCTGTAGCCAAAGACCTGGTGGTGATCTGTTTACAAATGTCCAAGCATTGCCTAAATTTGATAAGAAGGATGTAAAAGCCTTTTTCCTTTCATTTGAGAAAGTAGTTAAACAAATGAAATGGCTGGTGACCATGTGGGTTTTGTTGACCCAAACAAAGTTGGTAGATAGAGCTAGTGAGGTATTTGCATCACTATCAGAGGAGGTATCTGGAGAGTATGAGGAGGCAAAGAAAGCCATCTTAAGTGCATATCACCTTGTGCCTGGAGCTTACAGACAATGGTTCAGGAATCTAAGGAGGGACCCTGGTCAAACATACATTGAGTTTGAAAGGATCAAACAAAGTAATTTAGATAGGTTGATAAGGTCATTAAAATAGATCAAACATATGATGCTCTTAGAGAGATGAATATTTTGGAGGAGTTCAAAAATTCACTTTCTGAGATAGTGAGAACGCATGTGGAAGAACAAAGAGTTAAAATGGCAAGCTTTACAGCTGAAATGGCTGATGGTTATGAGTTGGTTCATAAATCAAAGTCTGGCTTCTGACATCAATTTCAATCCATGAGGGATAGAAATTCGGGAAAAAGAAATCCTAAGATGGTAAGGGGAAATAGATCTCAGTGAAGACAATAAAGATAGCTTACCATTGGGTAAAAAGGAAACTCGTGATTGGGAAAGAGAGGTTAAAAAGCTCGGGTGTTTTCACTACAATAAAGTAGGCCACATGAAGTCACAGTGTTGGTCGTTAAGGAAAAGCACTGGGAAGACGGATATAGGAAAATAGAATAAGGCAGTGAAATTTGTTAAAGTCGTAAAGGGAAGCACAGTGGAGGCTAAAAAGCTGCACCAGAATGTACAACCTGGTCGGAGGTTGGTTGAGAAGGAAGTGCCAGATCTTAAACCATTTATTCTCGAAGGTAAGGTTTACTCACATAGGCCAGGAGCAGCAGGTAAAATAGTTACAGTAATAAGAGATACAGGATCATGTCAATCTTTAACGTTGAGAGATGAGGAGATATGTCATTCAGAAGGACTATTGCCAGAAAAAGTGCTAGTGTGTGGAATTCATATGAGACGAGAAGTCTTCCATTGTGTAGAGTGAGGTTGGCGTGTCTGGTGAAAAGTGGAGAAGTGGTGATAGGAATAGTGGAGAAACTCTTGGCTGCAGGAATACGATTTGGCCTTGATAACAATATAGCTGCATCACAGGTAGGAGTGCTGCCTACTGTGGTCGAAAAGCCAGTGGAAAATCAGGCAACCGAGATATCAAGGGAAATATATCCTGGGATTTTTCCTGACTCTGTGATAACAAGGTCACAAAGCCATCAGTTGAAACAGGAGGAGAAATCAAAGAATACAGATTAGGAAATTGAACTAGAATTATCAGAGACCATGTTTGATCGAATGGTTGAAAGAAAACAAGAACAGGCAGAGGACAAAGTGGATAATTTTAGCTCAGAAAAATTAACTGAGTTATAGCAGAAAGATGCAAAACTGAAGCAAGTGTATCAAAAAGCTTACACAGAAGAAGAATGTGGGTATATTCCCAAATGCTACTATCTTAAAAATGATGTCTTGATGAGGAAGTAGAGATCATCATATATTCAGGTGGATGAGAAATGGGCAGAAGTTTATCAAGTTGTATTACCAGTGGGTTAATAGAAAGGGGGTATTGAGGGTAGCATGTGAATTACCAGTAGGAAGTCATTTAGGGGTAAAACAACCTCAAGTCAAAATACAAAAACATTTTTAATGGCCTGGACTACATAGGGATGTAATTGAATTTTGTCAGACATGTCATACATGTCAGGTAATTGGAAAACCTCAGGCAGTAAAACCAGCACCTTTAATACCCATTCCTGCATTTGAAGAACCTTTTACAAGGGTCTTAATTGATTTCATAAGACCCCTACCTAAAACAAAAAGTGGGAATCAGTATTTGTTGACAATAACAGACGTATCCACGAGATTTCCAGAGGCCATTCCATTATGCAATATCACAGCTAAAAGCATTGTAGAAGAGTTGCTCAAATTTTTCAGCAGATATGGACTACCTGCAGAAATACAATCAGATCAAAAGCCAAGTTTTACATCAAAATTATTCAGGGAAGTTTTGGATAGTTTAGGAATAAAACAATTGAAATCTACTGCATACCATCCAGAATTGCAGGGCGCGTTAGAAAGGTGCCATCAAACTTTAAAGTCAAGATACTCAAGATTGTCCAGACGATTGTATATTTTGCAATTAGGGATGCACCAAATGAATCGACAAAATTCTGTCCATTTGAATTAGTTTTTGGGCATGAGGTGAGAGGACCACTGAAATTAATTAAGAAGAAATTGGTGAGTCAGAGTTCAGATCCTACATATTTGCACCATGTGTCAAATTTTAAGGAACAATCAAATAGTGTGAGAGAGTAGGCTAGACGGCATTTAAAAGATCACAACATAACATGAAACAGAGAGCAGACAAGAAATAAAAAAATTCACAATTTTACTAATGTAGACAAAGTGTTAATGTTACTTCCAGTGATAGGTGAACCTTTAAAATCAAGGTTTAGTGAACCTTATCAAATCGAAAGGAAATTGAGTGAGGTGAACTATTTGATAAAGACTCCAGATAGAAACAAGTCTCACAGAGTGTGTCATGTGAATATGCTCAAATGGTATTTTGATAGGGAAGGAAAGCAAAAGGAGAATGTGTTACTCGCTGCAACACAGAGTGAAGAACCAAATTAAGAAGATTCTGAATTGGACATTCCTCAAATTAAACTGGACAATGAGAAAGTTCTCAAAAATTGGGATAAATTCGGGTCTAGACCTGAAACATCAGTTTTCCTGCTCCTCTGATGCTGCTTGGCCTGCTGTGTTCATCCAGCACTACATCTTGTTATCTCTGATAAATTCTTGAGTTACCTTGCAGAGGAAACTCGAAATGACCTAAAAGCGTTATTACTATTGCAAGGGGATGTATGTGGGAATAAGCTGGGAAGTACTAATTTAATTCTGCATGATGTAGATGTAAGAAATGTTGTTCCAATTAAGCAATATTCTTATAGACTTAACCCTCTAAATTTGGCACAGGTTCAAAAAGAGATTGAATGCATGCTCCAAGACAACATAACCAAAGTGAGTTGCAGCAACTAGAGCTCACCCATTGTAATGGTGCAAAAACCAGATGGTACCCAATGATTATGTGTAGACTATCGCAAAGTCAATGCAGTTACAATTTCTGGTTCATATCTGATTCCATGTTTGGAAGACTGCATATTGAGAAGGTGGGGCAAGCAACTTATATTTCTAAGTTGGACTTAATCAGGTGATACTGGCAGGCACCTTTATCTGATTGAACAAAGACAATTGGCTTTCATGACACTGAATAGATTGCATCAATTTAAAGTCATGCCATTTGGTATGAAAAATGCACCAGCCACCTTTCAAAGACTAACCAATTAAGCCATTTCTGGATTACCCAATTGTGTGATGTACGACGACATCCTGGTGATTTTTAGTCACACATGAAAGGAACATTTGCAGCATTTATCAGAATTATTTGATTGACTTTGGGAGGCAGGCTTGGTGATAAACCTGGCTAAGAGTGAATTTGTCAAAGCCCAAGTCATGTTCCTGGGTCATTTTATTGGACATGGACAGATGGCCCCACAGAATGTGAAAACAAAGATTATTGGGGAGTTTCCCATACCATCAATGAATAGAGCAGTACTATGATTCCTGGGATTGAATAGGTTTTATCAGAAATTTGTACCGAATTTTAGCAGAGTGGTTGCTCCACTGACTGACTTATTGAAGAAGCGCAGAAAATTTCAGTGGACAGCAGACTCTCAGAAAGCATCTGACAGTCTGAAAGCTGTGTGAACCATGCCCCAGTATTAGCCACACCTAATTATGCAAAGCCATTCAAGGTGGCTATCGATGCTAGTGATGTGGGTGTTGGTACCGTATACTCTTACAAGAAGATGACAAGAAGATGGAAAGACTATCAGTTATTTCTCCAGGAAATTGAATATTCATGAACAGAAATATTCCACGATTGAGAAGGAGACCTTGAGCTTGGTGTTGCCGTTACAACATTTCAACATTTATATTGCCAGTAAGGTGCCTCAGACAATTGTATATACTGTTCATAACCCATTCAAGTTTTTGGAGAAATTTAAGGACAAAAATTCCAGACTGTTTAGATGGAGCTTATCACTGCAGCCATTCAATTTGAAAATTATACACGTGACAGGCAAGGTATTTACAAGAAAATGTAATTGCTGATGCGTTGTCACATCTTGGATGAAGAAAGATGGAGGCATTCAGTGGCAGGAGTAAATGGACCAAAATAGAATGTAGTAGTGAATGTTTGCATGTTTAGTGTCAATGTAATGTATATGTATTGTAGTGTACTGATAGACCAAGACTAAAGGCTTTAAAATGAAGCCATCTGTGTATACTGATGGTTCATTATTTTAAAGGGAGAGGAGTGACAACGCTGTCACTTGAAAAAGGTTATTTTGTCCAAGGTTTTTTTGAAGGGAGTTTGTAAAGGCAGAAACGCCAAAGATTCTAGGGAGTAACAGATTAAACAATGGAAGGGGAGTGGCCAGTTCTCCAGTTCAGGATTTTTTTCAGTTTTTATTTAGCTGTCGCAGTCACAAGATGTTTTGAGTACCAGAAGTGTTGCAAGATTCAGTAAAAGATTCCTCTGACTTTCTCTGAAATCTCTCTCTGAATGTTGTTCCCTCCTGCCTGTAAGAATCTGTGTTTGAATTTACCTTTTTGCCAAGGGGTGTGTTTATAGGATATTACTACATTGGAACAGTTAATTAGTTAAGTTGCTGTATTGGGTGAGTTAGGTTTTCCAATAGTTAAGTTACTCTAAATTCCTCTTTCTTTTGTTCGTATTTCAACTGTAGTGTTTAAATTTTTTTTTGCTTAAAGCCAAGTGGTTTGACCAATTGCATTACACCTGGAACACTCACTTCACATTTGCCTTTAAAATAAGAAAACGTTAGGGCCTAGGCTACCTTAAAATATTTTGAATGAGTCTAGTCTGGTCTATAACATTATTAAGTGACATAGTTTCTATTTCATCATAAGAAATAACGCAAATACTTACGAGAATTCAGATTTTCTTTTGGGATGAGCAAACAGGAACTGAATTCAAACTATTACGTAAGCCAGTTTTGAACCATGGAAACAAAAACACAGGTTTTACACTTAAAAGACTGCAATTGAATAAATGTTTAGTCAATTCAGATTCGTGGCTCTTGATCCACTGTGGCTTGGAGTGACTTTGCTCACACAGTCTTCTGAGCTTCATCTCATTAATTACACAACCAGGCTCTTGGGCACCTTTCTCAGGGAATCACGTGGCTCAAGAAGTGAAAGAGTTCACAACTGCTGGGACTTTCTGCAATTATTTTGCTGCTACCGTATTCAAAACTCAGCTGCTCAAGTAAGATTGACTATTGGTGATCTAAAGGGGATTTTAGACTGCTGGTTTGCTAATATGACATTTTGGGGGCTTGTGTCAGAATTTTGCTTGAATCATTATACATTAATTACCACACGGCTGCATAAATAATTTCATCTTTTTATCTCCGATGTTTTTAGTTATATTTGTGGAAAATATTCTTGCTGCAGACAAACAATGCAAGGTGCTCTTTCTCTTATGGAGAATCGAACTATACTGATGTGCACAGCATTCTGACCATGTCTCGTCAGTTTCACAATGCAACAGGTAATCTTTGTCATTTGTTTAAATGCAGTATTTGCAAATGTTCTAGAGGTCATGGGGGGTCAAAAAAGGGTAGTGGGCCTTTCTGACTGACAGCAGCATAACTGTCCACGAGGATTTGATTATAAGCTAGATATTTTCTAATCAGCATGTGCAGAGTTGTTGTCACACACTTTTGGAGCAGGTGGGACTTGAACCTGGGCCTTTTGACCAACAGGTTGGGATACTGCTACTGCGTCACTTAAGTCCCCTTGATTACAGGCTAATGCACTTAAATGAAATGTGAACAGCTGCTTGAATTGCCTCAAATAGTCAATGTATTCAAAATAGTTTAATCAGTGTCGTTGTATTTGATGCATGTGGAAATGAAAATAGATTATGATGTTGTTCTGATATGGTAGCGATGGTTTAAGTAGTGAGGATTGTAACAGGAGAAAATTGGCGAATGTTAAGCATTGTGCCCCCTCTTTTGATAATTGGATACATTGCACGAATAATGGGATGTAAAAGATTTAATTTACATACATGGTATAGCATTATTTCTGCGCATGTAGATTGTAAACTGCACTAATTTCACAACCATCAACTGTCACCACTTAGTCTTCACAGTGGTTGCCACAGTTTACAACTGGAACTTATCTATTACACTTAAAATGCAATAAAACAGGTCAACCTCTCACTAAAGTCACATTGCATGTTTAGCAAGCTTTACAAGGGGTTAATTTAACCTCTTCAAATCACTTTGTTTTATTCAAAAAGAGCCCTAATACTGGAAGATAAACAATCAGTCCATAAGTACTTTTTGCTAGAAACAGCAAACAAAGCTTCCTTTCTTTCTGTCACTTTCTCACCACTGAACTTCGTAACTGTAGATTGAGCCCAACGTTTAAGCTGATGTTTTCTTTTGATGTCTAAAATTACAAATAAAACTGAACACCAAACAAAGACTCATTGAAGTGCAGACAAAGATACAATCAAGTCCAATCCAGAAGCAATTCTCCTGTTTTTTTCCTTCCTTTCTGTATGGCTAGATAAGCATTTTATCCATGAACAAGAAAATTATCACAAGTAGAACACACAGCTATATAGTAGGTCATATCCGTTTAAATGTGGAGAGTCTAAACAGAACAACAATTCCTTGATTCAATGCTTTCTCAGAAATTGTAAAATTGAGAGAGATTGTAATGTAAACATTCTTGAAAATAGGATGTTTACAGCACAGAAGAAGGCCACTTGGTAATTTTGCGTCAGTGCTCGACCTCTAAAGGAGCAATTTGCCGAATGCTACTCATCTGCCTTTTCCCTGTAGTCCTGCAAATTTTCCCTTTTTGGATAATGATCCAATTCTCTTTCAAAAGTCTCATTGACCCTCTTTCCACCATGATCGCTGGCAGCACATGACAAATCTTGCTGTGTAAGATCATTTTTTCCTCATGTTGCCATTGCTTCTTTTTCAATGACCTCACCTCTGTACCTTCTGTTCTTGATACTTCTACCAATCGGAACAGTTTCTACCTATCCAATCTCTACTCATGATTTTCAGTACATCAATGTAATCACCTTAAACTTTGTCTTCTGCAAGTAGAACAGACCCAATTTTGCTTATCTCTTTATGCACCTGAAGTTCCTCATCCATAGAAACATTTTCCTGCATTTTGCTGCTTTCTCACATCCTTCTTAAAGAATGGCTCCCAAAATTAGATTCAATGCCCTATTTGAGTTGGACCCAGTGTCTTATACAGATTTAACACAAATTCCTTGATGTTGTTTTCCAAGCCTCTATTGATAAATTCAAGGATGCCATATGTTTTATGAACTATTCACTCAACCTGTCCAGCCACCTCCAAATATTTATGTGCATATATATCAAGGTTGTTCTGCTGCTGCACACCCTTTGGAACTATTTTAGCATCTTTTATCTCATATGGTCTCTCTGCATTCTTCATACCAAAATGAAGACCTTCCTACATTAAATTTCATTTGCTACTTGCTCACCCATTCTACTAAACTATGTTTTTCAAAGTTTTACATTAGCTTCCTCATGGTTCACAATACTTCCAAATTTTGTATCATTGATACACTTTCAAATTGGCCCTGTAAATGAAGAACTGGCCAATTAATATATATCTGGAAAAGTAGACACTTAGCACGGATTCCTGGGGAAATCCGTTATAACTAACGAACGATATACCAAATGCACTTTGTTTCCTGTTGATCAGCCAATTTTGTATTCATGTTGCTACTGTCCCTTTTATTCCATGAGCGTTAACTTTGCTCCTAGCTCTGTTGTGTGGTGTTGTATCGGATAGCTTTTGGAAATCCACGTTCACCATATCAACAGCACTATTCTCATCAATCCTCTGTTACCTCATCAAAAATATTCAAGAAAGTTAGTTCAACATAATTTTCCCTTCACAAATCCAAGGAGCTTCCTTAATTAATCAGCAATTTCTCAAGTGGTTATTAATTTTGACCTGAACGTACTGGACTGTAGTTTGATGGGCTTCTCTTTGTACTCTTTTATGAACAAGGATGCAATGTTTATTACAAACTAACACTATAAATGCTACAGTTGGAGTTGTTTCCTTAGAGCAGAGGAGATTGAGAGGGTTCTGAGGAAGGATCACCGGACCCAAAATGTTAACTCTGATTTCTCTTCACAGATGCTGCCAAGACCTGCTGAAATTTTCCAGCAAGTTCTGATTTTTATTTCTGATTTAAAGCATCTGCAGTTCTTTTGGTTTTTATTGAGATTGAGAGGGGCATGACTGAGATGTGTAAAATGATGACGGGCATAGATAAGATGGAGGGATGAATGACCAGTGACCAATGGAGGATCAAGGTAAGAGGCAGAAGGTTTAGAGCAAATGTTAAGGAAAGATTTTTTACCCAGATGGTGGTGAGAGACTGGAACTCACTGCCTGTAGAGGCAGAAACCCTCAAAACATTTAAGAAGTATTCAGATGTGCACTTGTGATGCCAAGACATGCAAGGCTATGGGCCAAGTGCTGGGAAATGGGATTAGAATAGTCAGATGGTTGTTTTTGACTAGCACAAACATGATGACCCAATGATGATGCTTTACATCTCTATGACTCTAACTAACCCAACAGCACAGATGAATAATTTCTAGTAGCAATGGTTAGCAAGTTTTTAATTATCATTGGTTGCAAATGGTTGAATTGTAGAATCTTACAGCACAGAAGGAGGCTATCACTGATTTCTACCCAAACTACAAAATAGTGAATGATTTCTGTGTGTTTAGGATGTGAGACAAATATGATGGGGGTGAAACTGGTTTAATGTGGTAGGACCAAATCAAGTGGTAGTGAGCCAGCAGCTACGTTACACCATGATGTGGAGGTACGAGTGTTGGAATGGGGTGGATAAAGTCAGAAGTCAAATGACACCAGGTTACAGTGAAATAGGTTTATTTCAAATCACAAGCTTTTGGAGCATGACTCTTTCATCAGGCGAAGTGGCGAAGGAGCCTAATGAAAGAGCGGCACTCTGAAAGCTTGTGATTTGAAATAAACCTGGTGTCATGTGACTTCTGACTGTGTTACACCAAGCCCAATGTTATCTTTCATGCCAATTTTTATCTCTGAAATGTAAACTACTAGCATCAAGTCAAATTTAAAGATACGTTGCAGATATTTTGAAGGTGAGTCCTGAGCTCTCTCTATGAAATTTGTTTGGAGTATGAGACACACTTACAGATATTCGGAACACTTAAAATACCTGCAGGTTTTAGAAATCTTTGCGGCATCTACAAGATGCTATGCAACAGCTTGCTGAGGTTTCAGCAATGGTTTCTTCCGAATTTCATAATATTAAGGAGAATATAAAGGGGGGAGTGGGAGAAACTATTTCCATTTTTTGAGCATCTAGGAATGAGGGGCATAGTCGAAAATCTCAAGCCAGTCTGGTAAAAACTCATCCACTTAGTAGTGCAGTGTGTAAGGTGATGTTGGAATTGAGAAGCGAGGAAAATAAGAAGATAAGATGCAAAAGGGATCTTTGTGGGCACATCCACCTGCCTGTACTAACTGAGGCCCATTTTGCCTCACCAAGACTGTTCAGGATCTCAACCTCCCACGGGGATTGGACACATGTGTAGGCTCACCCTTCTTCTGTCCTCACTGCTCCAAAGTATAATTTAACAGCTTGCCACGCAAGCAAGGTGCAAATTTGTTAACAATAGTCTCATGAGGTGTCCTGGGAATGCAGATGCCAAAATAAGATCATGTGGATCTTATGTGCAAGATGACAGAGATGCGGGAGGCAAGTGAAGAAATAATTGCAGAGTGTGGCAATAGACAGGAAGAAAGTGGAATGAAGTGTGGTGCAGTGATTATATCAGAGACTGAACATAAATATAGGAGAGAAAACTTGTGAGCAGTGCAGGTGGTGTAGAACCCAGCAGGATGTATTATGCGATTGAACTGGGAGTGATGCCGCAGAGATTCTGCTATGGGCATTAATTTTTTTGAGATATTGCAGCCAGGTTTTGTGTGTCTTTCAATTGACCACCTCTTGCTGTTGCTACCTGGACACTAGTTGCTGTCTAAGGTCCCACATGTGAACAACACTTTAACCCTCCAGCTTTTTATCTTTGGCCTGCAAACACATAAACATATAAAATAAGAGCAGAAATAGGCCATTCAGTCCCTCAAGTGTACTCTGCCATTCAATAAGATCATGGCTGATCTGTTTGTGTTTTGAATTCCACATTCCCATCTACCTCCAATAGGCTTTGATTCCTTTGCCAAACAAAAGTTCATGTACCGTTGCCTTTAAAAAAATAAATGATTCTGCTTCTGTTGCCTTCTGAAGTGGATAGTTCTGATGCCACAGAACCCAATGAAACAATTGCATTCATATTGTTACTAAAGGGTGACCCGTAATTTCAAATCAGTGCCCCCTAATTCTGGACTCACTCACAAGAGGAAACATCCTTTTCACATCCAACTTGTCGAGACCATTCAGGATTTAATATACTTCAATCAAATCGCCCCTCATTCTTCTAAACTCAATTTTAAACAGGTTCTGTCAGTGCAGCATCTAAAAATATGTGGACTCTCACAGCAGATGTTTCTAGCATATCTGAAGTCTCCATGACAGGCTACATTGTACAGCTTCCAAAGCGTACTTACCCTTTAAGAACTACAAGCTGCCTTTTAATAACATCACAGATTCATCATATTCAGGCTCCACATTAGGCATGCTGCCACTAAACAACATGAGTGATACTTACAACCTGCCTGTTTGATGTCAGTTTGACATTTGAGCCAATTTTGGAGCTTTATGTGTTTGGTCAGGAATTAAGCTTGCGTCACCAATGTGGCATCTTAAAAGAGATGCAGATCAATTTCTGTCCTATATATACCCTCACATTTAATGAGGTGCCCACCAAATAAAATCCAAGGTAGAACAAAACGTTTATTATGCTGTAGCTGACATGCTGGATGTCAAAAGTGGGACCTGGCTTGTGAACGCATTTTCAATCCCTAGTGACAAACTTAGTGCCAGATATGAAGCACTTTTGTACTATGATCTCATTGTTTTCTGTTGAGGAGGGGGGCTTGAGTTCAGTTCACTCGTAAGTTTTAATAAAAGACAGTATCATTCCTTCCTCTGCTTTCCACAGACTGTTGTCAAATTGATGTCTCCGGAGAAGAAGGACCAAAAAGCTGCTGCCAGTACAGGAAATAGATCACAACATGCATTAAGAAATCTAAATGAGAATAACCCTGAATGTGGTCAGAGCAATTATCTAACATGTTTTAAAATGGGCTGTTGGGTAACTCATGATTTATTGCTTTGGCTTGCTCAATTAACATTTGGAATAGGTCACTTGAGTATTATTTTGCTGCAGCATGCTGTGTACAAGTGAAGTCTTCTAAACATGATAATAACTTTGTCTATCTCAGCGTTACATCTAAATTTAAGTTTTTGCCTCAGTGGAAAATGAGATGATTGCCGCTCATGAAAAGTTTAGATCAGTTTGGAGGATGATTGTTGTTTCTTGTAATGAAATCTGAATAGCAGACAACAAAATATCAAAGAAAAGATACAGAATGAATGAAACTTCTCTATTGACTTTACAGTGGAGCGCTGAACAATCCTGCACGCACGTCACACCAGCATTGACTTTCCATTTTACTAAACAGCTTAACAGATATTGATTGTGAAAATGTTTCAAATAATTCCTTTAAATGTTCATCTCCAGAAGAAGGCAATTAGCAAATTACGGTTGAATGGATAGTGATGGCATTACACAGTAGATTGTAGTGAGGAAAGCAATTATATTTAAACGTGATTCTGACTTCACCACTCCATCTATTGCAATTTTCAGAGGGTCATGAAATCGAGGAATAAGGAACAGGAACCCAGGCACGTATTTATCCAACTTAGCTCAGCACAGTGTTGGTGAGAGGTTGTAGCAAAAGGAAATTCATCATTAGGTTGTTTAACACAATACAAAGTACCATAGTGCCTGTGTTAACTCTAGAATACTGTGTCTGCAAGCACTGCCAAAGAATGAGAAATATCAAGGCACTGGCAAAGAGGATGGGGCTGCAGTCTGGATGGGCTGACAGGAGACTGGTAGCAGTGACAAGGTAAATGCTGCCATCCTGAGAAATCATAGAATCCCTACAGTGTGGAAACAGGCCCTTTGGCCTAACAAGTCCACATCCCCCTACCCTTTCCCTGTAACCCTGCATTTCCCATGGCTAACACATCAAATCTACACATCCCTGAACACTATAGGCAATTTAGCATGGCCAATTCACCTAATCTGCACATCTTTGTGCTGTGAGAGGAAACTGGAGTACCTAACGGAAACCCACGCAGACACAGGGAGAATGTGCAAATTCCACACAGACAGTCGGCTGAGAGTGGAATTGAACCAGATCCTTGGCACAATGAGGCAGTGCTAACCACTGAGCCACTGTGCTACCCAAGTCAGCAGATTTGTGTTCCATGGTGCCATTCCTACTCTTTCAACAATCCTAGCAACATGTAAGGAGACAGACTGATGAACTGCTGTGTTGGGCTGCAAGCCTCTTTTTGCACATTGCTATCCACTGCTACGATGGCAGCAGCAAGCTTACCCAGCAAAGCTTCATTCTGAGCTCCCAGTGAAGCATCCAGATGCTGATTGGCTTCAGTTTCTGCTGCATTGGAAGCTGCGTCAACAATCATTAAACACTCCATCTCAGTCATGTCTGCAAATGCTCTCATGAAGTTGGCCGCCAGTCCCAAGCTGGAAAGGATAGGGTCCAATCTTTATGCAATTCCCTCTGCCAAGTTAGTGTTGGAATTTTCACACACTAATATCCATATGTTGAATAGACAGCAAAACATTTTCAGAGATTTACAACGGTTTTGTTGAGTAAACCTACAGGCAGACCCTGGGTTGCGAACAGATTCTGTTCTTAAGTCTGTTTGCATGTTGATTTGTACAAGAGTCAGAACACAGCCGTTTGTAAGTATAGGAAATATTCAAATGTCAAGTCTTTAAAATTACATCCCAGTATGGGATTGCATTTGTAGCTATGAGTGTTCATGAGTCAAAGACCTCATGTAAAGTACAATGCAAACAATAGTTCTCCCCTTTCCCTCTGGACCCTTTGCATGTCTCCAAGCTAGCTTCCACTGGGGATAAGCTCAGTTCATTTTTTATGACTTTATTAAAGAATTCAGCTCCATTTTTCACGAAATAAACCTATCACCAGAATCACAAAAATAGGAGGTCAGTCAACACATTGTGTCTATGTTGGCTCTTCAAATGAGCATGATTATTTTATACCAATCTCTGGCTTTTCCCCCCAATACTTGTAAATTATTTTGTTGTAAATTATCATCTAATGCCCTCTTGAATGTCTCAATTGAACCTGCCTAGTGACACTTCCATACTAGCTTGTATACTAGCCCTCTCAACCCCAATGCTGACATTGGATTTGTCTTCCTAACTACCAACTGAATCTTAAGAGAATCCTGAACTAGGACACATTGAACACATTGTATTTCACCTGCCACTTCCTTATCAACTCCGCCAGCCTGTCCCAATCCTTCTGCAGCATCCCCCATTCCCCCCACCTATCTTTATGTCATTTGCAAAATTAGCAAGAGTGTCCTCAGTTCCTTCATCCACATTGTTGATTATGATGTGGATATTGTAGTTCGCATACTGACCCCTATGGAACTCCACTAGTCACCAACTGCCATCCTGAAAAAGACCCCTTTGTCCCCATTCTCTGCCTTCTGCCAGTTAGCCAATCCTCTATCCATGCCAATACCTTGCCCCCAACACCATGGGCTCTTGTCTTATTTAGCAGGTTCCTATGCAGCACCTTGATAAAGGCCTTCTGGAAATCCAAACAGATAACGTCCACTGGCTCTCCTATTTTTAACTTGCTGGTTACCCCTCCTCAAAGAATTCTAACAGATTTGTCAGTCATGACCTCCCCTTGACAAAGCTGTGCTAACTCTGCTCTCTTTTATATTCACACTATCATGTACTTCCAAGTACTCCACAATCTCATCCTTAGTAATGGACTCTAAAATCTTACCAACTATCGAGGTCAGGCTAAGAGGCCTATAGTTTCCGTCTTCTGCTTCCCTCATATTTTAAACAAGGGTGTTACATTAGCCACTTTCCAGTCTGCTGGGACCCTCCATGACTCCAGTAATTCCCGAAAAATTACCACCAATGCCTCTCTACAATCCCCTCAGCTATCTCCTTCACAACTCTGGGGTGTAGTCCATCTGGTCCAGATGATTTATCCACCTTTAGACTTTTCAGCTTCCCCGCACCGTCTCATGAGTGATGGCTACTACACTCACCTCTGCTCCCTGACACTCTTGAAATTCTGGTATGCTTGTGGTGTCTTCCATTGTGAAAACTGTTGCAAAGTACCTATTCAGTGCCTCTGCCATTTCTTTGTTCCCTAATACTACTTTTCCAGCCTCATTCAGGCCCAGTTTAAGAGGTGTGAGCTTTGCACAAGCTTGAGTCCCTGACTGAGTTCAGCAGCCACTCAGCAGTACAACACTGGACTATTAGCAGCTATCATGTAAATAAGCAGGCTGTATGAAGTCTATATGCTAGCTACAACAAATCAGACCAAGCAAATGGATCATGTGTCGGGATGTCCATAAATATCTTCAGGGACCATTCATTTTTGACCCAATTAGATCGAAGCCTAAAGCCTCAGTCAACCTGAATGGTCACAAATTTTCCCTTCTGTGGAAAGCTGTGCCTGTTTCATAATTAGATGCAGAGTGAAAATAAGGATCCACATAATATCTTTACAATTTCTGTCATCATGTGAAAATGTTGTCATTTGATGATAAGAATGCAAGTGTCTGAAACTAACTACAGTCATATTATGTCCATAATTTGGTCTTTTGTTTCTGTGATTTAGTCCTGTGCATCAATGTATCAAGATGTGTCTGATAATTGGCTCTTTAGTTTCTGGTGGGTGGTTTATGAGTCAAATCCCTGATGATTTGGTGGTTTTACGTGACCAACTCGTTGGCAGACAGGAAAGATTTTATTTGAAGTCTGATTTTGTTTTGGAGTGATCAGTGGCCTTTGTACAAACCCAAATATCTTTTAATATTCTTACCAAAGATGGATGATTAAGTTCCAAAACTTCTTTCATTATTTCTGTGCAAATAATTTTTTCTCATAACTACAGATCCAGTATAAATTAAACAGTGATTGCCATTGGAGCTCTAGAAACTGAGCATAATATTCCTCAAGGAAAATCATAAGGCTATTTTTTTTTTATTACAGCTGGGATTATGGCTAAAAATTCAGTGCCATCTCATGGGTCACAGAAAATAATTCAGTTGTGATTTTTAAACTAAATTTGTTTGATGGCAAATGTCAAATTCATTTTTCTTGCTAAATAAGCAAGGATATAGTTATCATTTAGACCCCAAACAAATTCCTGCTTTTATAACTATTTTCATTACAATTGATTCTTATCTTACAAGTTTTGACTTTCATCTTTATTCCTTCCGTCTTCAGGAAAGGCAGTCAATACTATGGATGTCTGTGGGAAAGTTGATGGAAATAGTAACACATCTTATAGACATTGTAATTGAAAAGATTTCATACTGTGTAGGAAATACATAGTGAGGATGAAACCCTACTGAGAGGTGTGTTTTGCTGTGAGTGATTGCAGATGCAATCAGATCTATCAACATCCTATGAAATGTTATTATCTTATTTCAACATGACCTGCTCAGGAACACTGAAAACAATGAAAGCAACATACACTGATTGCTTAACCTTATCCATCTTAGACCTTACGCTGTAGGATGTGTGTCAAGTTTATTTTTGGTCATGACTGATGTTCTTTCCCCTCAAGTACCTTTTTTATGTTTTATATTTGCCTTATTCTAGGTCATTTATAAGTGTGCTATGCTCTTGAGTGAAAATATTTCTTGACTTTTGAAGTCTTTTACTTGTTCTTTTCCTTCGATTAGCCTAGTGAACTCCATGTATACACTGTGCTATACGTGACACTAGTTGTTAAGTACACAATTATCTAACTTTTTTCTTCCTTCTCACTATCCACTCAGCACTTGGCAAATGAAAATTCAGTAGGAGTGAAATGCATCATTTCTATTTAAAAGACTTTCATGATTACTTGTAACCAAAAATGATTCCTGAATGTAAATCATGTTTTGAATTTGGAGCCTGCACTGCCAAATTGGAAACTGGGAAGAATACTGAATAAAATGATATCCACTCAACAAAATCCTACAGATTTTTCAGCAAGCACACTAAGCTCAAAAATGTTGGGATTTGGACTAAAGATGCAAGCATTCGGCTTAGA
This sequence comes from Rhincodon typus, assembly GCF_021869965.1. Classification (NCBI taxonomy): domain Eukaryota; kingdom Metazoa; phylum Chordata; class Chondrichthyes; order Orectolobiformes; family Rhincodontidae; genus Rhincodon; species Rhincodon typus. Next base: position 19,022,940 of record NC_063350.1, on the reverse strand, counting down.
TTTTGAGGCACTGTTGATTGGTCTAGATGCAAGTCCATGACTGTGAGTCATGAACGTTCAGAGAAAACTTTCTAAAGTTATTACAACTGTGTTACTTTAAAAAGCATAAAACATCATAAGGGTTCTAAGGAAGGGTCACCGGACCCGAAACATTAACTCTGTTTTTTGCCTTCACAGGTGCTGCCAGACCTGCTGAGCTTTTCCAGCAACTTTGTTTTTGTTCCGGATTTACAGCATCCACAGTTCTTTCAGTTTTTAAACATCATAAGAACCTATCAGGGGAAATGCTTCCAAACCAAATAATAGGTGAAGCGCTCTGTTCGGAGTTGTCCATCTGGTATCATGTGATCTCAGATAATCTGAGGTGTCACTGCCATCAGAATTCGTTGTACCATTGTGAAAGTCTGTCTGTAAAGTTACAATTTCAATCGGATGTGGGGAGGAAATTATGTGCAAGCTTTATCAAAACACAGCCGAGCCAGAACAAAAGTATTTTCTTACCTACAAAATTTTAAGCAGGACATTGTTCCAAAATAAATAGATCACTTTTCTGAAAATAGGCTAGAAATGCTGCTCTTCCCACTGTTGTTTCAAAGTAAGTTGCATACTTTACCGAGTCTCTATTTCAGACTTCATGGGTGCATGTGTTTAAATAGCCATGATGTGCTGAATTGGCAAACCAACAGTGATGTAAGTGTATTTGGAAAATGCCTAGTTGGTGTCTGATGACATTAAATATCACCTTTCCATACAATTATTGTGAATGTCTCTGTCATTGAATTAAGGAAAGACACATCTGTAAACCAGATGGTTTCAGGGGATTTTGGCTGTGTTGGAAACTCAATAGACTGGAGCTGAGATGAGTTTGCCTAGTCTTGAGATCAGTTCTTTATTCTCAAGACTTCTAGTCTGTCTGTAAGTGGACATCGGTACATTGGTAAAATCCACGGTATATTAGGAGACAACAAAGGTTGTCACTTTTCTTTACAGTTACACAAAAGACTGAATGCTAAGATGGTAGACAACAAATTCCTGGTTATCCAAAACCTGGCTGATTTCCACATAGAGTTTCATTTTGTACTTTTGATATTCCAACAAGGAGGGGGAAGATTAAACTTCCATAATTGGTGGTGAAATTCTGCAACTGAATTTCAGAAAGGAGCCATTTACATTCGAGGGTAAAATTCTTTCTTCCATTGTTTTAATTGGCATTTTTGATTAAACAAATACACATATTAAAAAGGGTAGATACAGTACACACTTGCCTTAATTGCCAGTGATAAATTAAATTTGACAGAAACGTTTCCTTTCTCTATTTTTAACTGGAAAATCTGCTCAAAAATTTGAGAAATTAAACTATGAGAAGGAAGAGGCATTCCATTCTCTATTTTGATTGGCAAATATACTAATTTGGTCCCTACTGCTCTAAATGAACTGAAGAAAGATGACATGGGAATGTTTCATAGGTATGGGAAACAAAATTCACTTTCTCAGAAGGATGTGAAGGGGATATGATTCAAGTATTTTCAATTTATAAAAGGGAAGGTGGTTTTGGTAGCACAAAGTTGTGGGACAGTTACCTTTCAACTCATTGTTATGCATCTGAAATGACTCAGACAAGATAGGATGACAGTTTCCACTCTCAACTACATTGATGTTGCTAAACAAAGTGAGCTTCAGATCCAATTCCTGTTGGCTCTGTGCTTAAGGCATAGGAACAATATTAATAACTTTCCATTGAGTTCAGTAAGGTTACAAAGATGTTGATAATTGAAATGCCATCTTGGTGCTGTAATAGGGACTAAGGTTAAGTATATATTTGAGACTAAGTTGAAGGGGTTTTACTTGGCCCAGAACTACATGATGATGACTGAGTTCAAAAAATGGAAATAACATTGCATAGCATCTCTTCATAAAATAAACAAAATCAAATTGATATGGTGCAATCTGAGAAATTATTTATGAGACACTGGAAAAGAAATAAAGTTATAAGCTCAGAAAAAATATGAAGTAGAAATGAAAATATACTTGAAACCAGACTTTTAAAAAAAACTGAGTATCCCATGAATTACCACCAACCATGAAGGGGATGAAGTTTATTGAATCTTTTAAAAAGGAAATCAGCAAATTCCTGATTAGGAAGGGAGTGGAAGGATATTTGACACTCTATATAATTAGAAATGAATCTGTCAGAGTGCATTCACAGAGCTTTGGAGCCTTTTCTTAGCTCCTGTGAAGTGTGGGATATTGTCATACTTTAAGAGACACCAAATAGACAGATCCAAAACTAGCTGTCAAACTAATGGATAATATTACTTGTCATTATTACTCTGTGAATGCTACATTAGGCAAAAGGAGTTGAATCATTAAGAATAAAAGTTGAATAGTTGCTATCAGGGATGTATTACCCCGATGTGTTAGCTTCAGAAAACTGGCAGTAACTGTCTGGCTCCACATTCAAAAGTACTGAGTGACCTAAAGCTCCTTGAATGATTGTGACCAAATAAACTCACGAGAGAAGGCTAAGTAAAGTGTCCTTTTAACAAAACTTGAACAATAGAGTTGTTTTTTAATTGTAAAAGTGACATGATTTAATTGCATTATAATCTGGTGAGAGTGATAGTTTATTTGCCTTATTTGATTGATGAATTTCTTCATACTTCATTGTTGATGAGTTGTGTGAATACAAGCATTACAACCAAACATTTGCTGCAACAAACCTGGGCCAGCATATTGCCCCTCTCAAGTTGCCTTTGACAGGGTAGAGGTGAGTTGCCTTCTTGAACCGCTTCAGTCCATTTGGTGTAGGTCAATCCACAATGCCATTAGGGAGGGAATTCCAGAATATTGATCCAGTCAAGGAACAGCAATATATTTCCAAGTTAGGATAGTGTGTGGCTTGGAGGTGAACATCCAGGTGATGGTGCTCCCATATATCTGCTCTCCCTTGTCTTTATAGATGGTAGTAATTGTGGATTTGGATGGTGCTGTTAATGAGTCTTGCTGAATTTTTGCAGTGCATCTTGTAGATGGTATACACTGCAGCTACTGAGCATTAGTGGTGGAGGGACTGAACATTTGATGACGTGTTGCAAATCAAGCAGCCTGCTTTACCTATTTTAGTCTTTTCCAGTCAAATTCTTTGGTGCAGAAAATTAAGTATAAGTGAGCTAGCCCAATTACAATAACCTTTTTTTATTTATTCTTTTCTCTTCCCTTCTTCAATTCAGTCATTCAGTCCCTCGTTTTATTTTTATTTCTGTAATTGATTTGACATTGACATTAGACGCTTCAACTTGCCCATATTTCTCATTCCACACATTGTTAATTTCACAGTACTTCAATCTGATTAATTAAGGAGATATACAGTTGCTTACCCTGTCCACTTTTGTCTTAATAGAGGAGTATGCATCCTTTCCAATTCATGCTTCAACATCAACTTGCAGACAAAAATATTACAGAATTTAATTGGTAGGCACAAGTCTAATTGACACAGTGTGCCATGGTTTGTTGCAGCAGATGCTTGGTTGTAATGCTTGCTGTTGTATTCACACAACTCATCAGCAACGATGTATGAAGAAATTCATCAATCAAATAAGGCAAATAAACTATCACTCTCACCAGATTATAATGCAATTAAATCATGTCACTTTAACAATGACACAAGCTAACATTATGTGACACATTTAATCGAGTAAAACATTACAAGGTACTTAGAAAGGGCACTATCAAACAAGATTTGACATTTGCCATTAAGAGATCTTAGAACAAGTGACCAAAGGCTGATTAAAGAAGTAGGCTTTAAGCAACATCGTAAATGAAGAAGCAGCGGTTAAGAAATGTAAGGAAAGAATTCTAGAGATTAATGTTGACCTGGCTGAGGATAATGGCCACCAATTGTAAAGTGAAGATAATCAGGAATGTGCAAGAGGCCAGAATTGGATAATGCAAAGTACTGCAGATTCTGGACAACTGAAATAGAGTTAATGTTTCAATTCTGACATGGCTTGAAGAGTATATGAAGGGTCATATTGGACTCAAAATGCTAACATTGTTTCTCTCTTCAGAGTTAGAAGATTTGGAGAATTAGAGAAACTCAGAGATGTCAGAGGTTGTAGGATCAGAGAAGATCACAGAAATAGTGTGATGATACTATGGCTTTAAGAAATGTATTTTTTTTTATGAAGAAAGTTTGAGACAGAGGTGAAGATCGGTCTACTCAGAATCAATGAAGTAAACAGTTTCTGAGGTTTTTTTTTAAAGTGTTGGAACAATAAAAGCAGCCTGAATAGGTGGGGTCAAGTTCCCACAGCACCAGGATTTTCAGTTTCAGTTTTTCAGTAGCAGTTGCTGGGGTCTTGAAGCTGGCTTTGGAAGTTGCAGTACATCTTTCCCTTCGACTTTCTCTCTCTCTCAGAGTTTTCTGTTGACATTTTTCCTCCTGGACTGGAGAATTGCATGTGAGACAATCTATTTTACTGAATTTGCCTTTGCCAAGTGTGTGTTTATGGGATGTTACCATACTGGAACAGTTACTGTTTAGTCATTAAATAATGTATTCTGTTAAGTTTTCCAACAGAGTTATGTTATTCCAATTTCTTTTTGCTTTTGTTTGATTTTAACTATCATTTATGAATAAAGTGTGTTTTGTTTCAAGCCTGGTGGTTTGACTAATTGAATTGCATCCAGAACATAATGCCTGGCACTTGCCTTTAAAATAAAAGGAAGTTAGAGTCTAGGCTATCTTCTTAAAATATTTTGAGGAGCTTGGCCTGATCTGTGACAACAGGGAGGGACAAGATCAGGGATGGAATTGATCACATGAATGAGAACTTTAAAATCTTCCATTTGTTGGCAGTAGTTGTTCGATTTCTGCTTCTGCATAGCAATTTTTCTTGTCAAAGAACTCAATGCCACACAGGCACTATTAGTACAAGAAAGTATATCAAATAAACTGCAAGAATCTATCTTAACATTTGCTTTGGAATTTTATTATAGCATCTTAATTCAATAAAAACTGTAAATTATTCTGTAT
>NC_063350.1:19003895-19017505 GCF_021869965.1 Rhincodon typus | reverse complement strand
CTCCAGCATCAGCAGTTCCTACTATCTCGAAATTATTCTGTATATAACCTATGTCTTATTACAACCCATTTGATTTCCTTTAAGTGTCAGTGATATATATTCATGCCTGCTGTTTGGCACAGTACCAGATTTACAGCACATAAAGTATCTGGTGTGAATGGGAATATGCCATTGACAAATTAAGGTAAAATGAATGTGGTGGCTTTTATGATCATTTAATCTTTCAAAGACAAACTAGTTCCTGGAAAATGGTACAATAATGGTCAATAAATTCAATGTGTTGAATAATTCAGAGAAGTCACATACACATCAGATATTCAATGATTCTTAAATGTAGAGTTAACTTTCTGAATGCATGGTTTTGATGTCAGGCTTGCCCATTGACTGCAGATACTGGGAAATCACCAACTCACAATCATCTCATATAAACAGACAGTCAATTAGGCTTCCACTGGTAGCAAGATATTCTTTAATGGCATTTGTTTTTAAAAAGTTATGTACAAATGCAATTATCATGTAGAAATGACTTTAAATTACAATAATTGATGTTGAACAATTGTAAGTTTGATGCTTCTCTCTCTAATTAAAATAAAAAAAATTGTTTACAACAGAAATAAAATTGTGAAAATAAATGAAATACATGGAAGCACAAAGGAAAATATTAATAGCTGCTGTGCCTTTTTAATTTGCCATTTATGTTATGAGTAGGAATTAAGGTTAGCAGGCAGAGTTTCCTCTGATACTCCAACGTACCTCCTCAGGAAACAATCTAAAGATAACATTTATGCATTTGCATTGGAGCAGCAGCTTTTCATCCTTCATGTTTTTTTAACCTTTAAAGCAAACTTTAGGAATGAATTTGAACTGCAACTGTAATGTTGATTTGTTATTGATATTTTTAGCAGCTGTAGTCTAATTCCAATCGAACTCTAGAATTGGAGTTGATACGAGATTAAGTTTGCACGACAGAGAGTATGTCATTCTACTTTTTTTTAAAAAAACAGTTTTGGACTTAATATCTAGTTTACACAAAATTTAGTGTTGCTGTAACATCTAAATTGTTTCACACCAATTTAAACTTTGGTACAAGCAGGTGAGAAGGTGGTCTGGTTGACCATCATTTTAATCAAATGCGACAGTGCTATGGTAACATTGTTGGACTAGGGAGCCAAGACCCCTGGGCTTTAGGCTCTGGGACATGAGTTCAAACCCCAACGTGGTAGAGGGTGAAGTTTAATTATAGAATAGTTATCCTAATGGTGAATGTGTTAACTATTGCCCTAAAAACCAATCTTATTCACTGATGTCCTTTTAGGAAATACCATGCAAAAAAGATTTACAACGATGTTACCAGAACTGGAGGGGTTGAGTTATAAGGGAGAGGCTGGAACATTTTCACCAGAAGATTGAGGTGTGACCTTATAGAGGCTTATAAGATTATGACAGGGCACAGATAAGGTGAATAGCATAGGTCTTTTCCCTAGGAAAAGGGATTTCAAAACTAGAGGGCATACTTTTAATGTGAGAACAGGAAGATTTAAAAGGGACCCACGGGGCTACTTTTTTACACAGTGGTTCGTATATGGAATGAACTGCCAGAGGAAGTGGTAGATGCAGATTTAAACATTTAAACATTTAAAAGACATTTGGACAGATACATAAGTAGGAAATGTTTAGAAGAATATGAGGCAAATACAGACAAATGGGACAATTTTAGTTTGGGAAACTTGGTTGGGATGGACGGGTTGGACCAAAAGGTCTGTTTCCATGCTGTATGACTCTAGATTGGTCATCTTTACTTTGTTCAGATCTGCAGTTCCTTATTTAATCTTACTTTGTCTGATCTGGCCTATGTGTGACTACAGACCTACAGTCATTGTGGCTGACCCTTAACTACCCACTGAAATAGCCTAGCAACCAATTCAGTTGTGTCATATTCGCTACAAAGCCTAGAGAAAAGCATAAAATCAGACAGATCATCTGTCATTGATCTTGATTTCAGAAATGACAGTGGTAAACACATACCGTTGGCCCTGCAATTTCTTCTTTACAAATATCTGAGCTAACTACTGAGCCACCGTGCTGCCCAAAGCTCATTAGTGAGATTCTGAAATTGATGCTTGATCCCTCATGGGAAATTCGTTAATTTATTTCTTGACGTCGGATATCTGATTTTTTTTCATTTTCAATGTATTTTCCCAACTTTCTTGCTGTTGCCAATTCCCCTCAAAGCAGTATAACATTCTGCCCATTGGCTTCCTTTCAAGCTGGATGATCTGCAGGTGACTTTCATCCTGATATGTAACTTCCAGAAAGGCCAGCAAGGAGATACAGATTTGAGTTTCAGTGCCTTTTACAACAATATCAAATTTGGCTTAGGCTGATCATTATTTACAGGTTTCATGAAGTTGACTCAGCCTGGTCAAATGACTACAGTAGCCACTGTGCATCAGTAATTGCGCTGTCAAAGTGTCCATGAAGGTCTCAGATATTAAAGTCAGATGATGGAACTTGAATATAACTAATCCATTTTTACCATTGTCATAACAACTTGCAAATTAAATGTGTCCATAGTGTGATAACAAGTAAACTATTTCACAAAATGTTATTGATCGTTGGTTCAGTTTTGAGTATCACAAATGCTACAAGGAGTTCAAATAGCCACTAATATATTGACTTAAATAAAGCATTATCACTGCATGGTCCTATGCAGGCAGGGGTCATGAAGAAGCCTGCGGGTTTGTCCTGTTAATGGCTCATGACAAATGTTACTTTTTTAGCCTGCTGTGACAAATGTGTTTGTTGTGTTCAGGCAGCAGAATATTTTATTTTTGGAAACTGAATGAACTGTGGATGCTGGAAGTCAGAAACAAAAACAGAAATTGCTGGAAAAGCTCAGCAGGTCTGGCAGCATCTCTGGAGAGAAATCACACTAAACATTTCAGCTACAGTGACCCTTCCTCAGAACTGCTGTATTTTAGTTTTGGCTTATTCGTGAGGAAGTTCAAACAAATTCAGTGTCCATCAAGAAAATTGTTAATGAATTAAAGGGTTTAAGGTAGTGGAAACCGTAGCATCAGTAACAAGCTAGGAGTGTCCAGGATCATCTCGAGCTGTTGCATATGGACAAATTACAGATGAAGCTTACACTGCACAACAATGTCAGCACACTATGGTTCATGTTTTAACTGATTGCTATTGAAATCTGCTCAGGCAGACTGAAATCTAACAATGTGACTGTATTAGAAATGTTTAAAAATCAGCTACTTTCAATAACTGTATTCAATTTTGCATTTTAAGATGTTACACACCCAAACTTAAGCACTGGGATCTAGTAGCAGTACAATATTATATCAATTGAAATAATAGCGTTAGACACTAAGATTCAGCTAAAGTTTAAATTCATACTAAAATATTACTATTTTGTGACCAAATTTCTCAATCAGATTTAAACCTTTAGGGAATATATTAAAAACACGGGTAACTTATTGCATATAATCTTTCATAGAAATAATATGTTTCATCGAAAAACATGCCTGGTTTAACCATAATTATTAATTTAATGGCCTTTCCATGCGATTACTTTTCACATCTGATTGGTATTTGCATCATGTTTTTAGACAAAAGTTTTGGCAAGCACTGACAAACGCTGGCATCTACATTGGAACATAAACACAACATATTACTGAAAAGCACATATTGTCACTCACTACCAAGTATGATTAACTAGCTGGGAAATTCTATTTCGCTTGTCATGGATTTTGTGCATCGTTGTGTGACTGATGAGTCAGAACCTAGAACCGCATCTCCAAAAACACATTTGGTAGCTGTTTCTGGGAGTTGGAAATGTTCCTTGGTCTTGAGATCACTGCTCCTTTGTCAGGTGAAGTCACTGTGATTTCAGATAAACCTGTTGGACTATAACCTGGTGTCGTGTGACTTCTGAATTTCTTCACCCCAGTCTAACACTGGGACCTCCACATCATTGAAATCATTGCCATTCCCTTTTCTGGTTCCTTTTCTGGACTTTCACTTGTCAATGAATGCTAGTAAATCATTGTCCCTTCCTACAGGAGTTTCCTTCAAGTCCGTTCATTTAGAATGGGGGTCTCCTACACATGGAGGGGCGGAGGGGGTTAGGAACAGCCTAGTGGGATTGTCACTAGATTATTAATTGAGAGACCTAGCTAATGTTCTGGGGACTTGTGTTCAAATTCCATCATGGCAGATATTGGAATGTGAATTCAATAAAAATCTGGAATTAAAAGTCTAATTATGACCATGAAACCTTTGCCAATTGTAAGGGAAAGCCCATCTGGTTCACTAATATCCTTTATTGAAAGAAATCTGCTGTCATTACCTTGTCTGGCCTACCTGTGAGTCCAGACTGAGAATCAGGTTGACTCTTAACGGCCCCCTGGACAATTAGAGATGGGAAATAAATGCTGGTGTAGATAATGATGCCTGCATCCCATGAATGAATGAATTTTTAAAAAAAATCTACATGGTATTTCTTGAAGGAAGGGTTAAGGCAACCTTTGAAATGCTTTCTTTGTCCTCCTGCCATTCAAGTGTCTTCCTTGAGCTGGGCAAAGATGATTTGCTTTCGCAGTCAGAACTCAGGCATCCTAAGCACGGTGGACAGTCTAGTGGATTTGATTTTTGATGATCATGACCTTGATGCTGGTGTTATTGGCTTATTCAAGGATGTTGATGTTAGTATGCTACTCATTCAGAGAACTCATCTCAAATGGCATTGATAGTATATGTCAAAGGCCTTGAGATGGCGTGCATATGTTGTCCAAGTTTCGGAGCCATATAGACCTGTCAAAAGGATGATTACCTTATAAACAAGGATCTTGGAATCAGCACAGATATCATGGTTGTCAAAGACTGTTATCCCTAAACATTCAAAGGTGGTACTTGCAGAGTGGATGCAATGTTAAATCTCCAATACCAATGTCATGTTGGATGAGAAGTAGTTCCCCAGTTAGGAAAAGTTCGATGTTTGGAAGAATTTCTCTGTAGATCTTAATGGAGGGATGGACTAGAAAGTGACCTGGGATGGGTTGATAAATGATTTGAGTCATATTGAAGTTGAGGCTGAGGCCAATTCCTTGGTAAGCTTCTGTGAAGGCGTTAAGTGAAGCTTGAAGATTCTCTTCTGGGAGAGCAGAGATGACATTGTCATCCACAGACTGAAGTTCCATGAGCAACGTTGGTGTTGTTTTCTTCTTGGATTTCACTTGGTTGGTTGAAAAATTTTCTGTCCATCCTGCAGATAATGTCCTCATCACTGGGAAACTTAATCTCGACAAGATGAAGAATGGATGGCGATAAGATGGAGAAAATGGTGGGGGCCAATGCTTGACTCCTGTCCTGACCTTAAAGGATTCTGGCATACTACCATCCGTAAGGATTGTCGCTGACATCTTGTCATAGAGGAGATGGAGGATGTTGGTGAATTTCATTCGACAGCTGGCCTTTGACAGGGTCTTCCATAGCACTTCCCAATTGACTGAGTTAAATAAATAAGAACAGATTAAGCACTGAATCCCAGCTACAGATAGTAATGCATTTGATCGCAACTTCTACAGTTTACAATTCTCATTATACTTAATTCAACTTAATTAAATTACCGGCTATATTCTGGGTTATTCTCAATTTTGGGAATGGTGTTTAAAATAAGTAATGCGTTGATTTAAAAAAGAAAATAGTATCAATTTTGATTGATCATTATGAGTAATATTTACAAATTGATTTAGCATTGCTCCCTTGGCCAACACTACATAAATCAATTACCTATTCATTTGTGTTATTCCTGTTTGTGCAGATTTTGCTGCTTTGCTGGGGTATTTCCTGTCAATACAACATTTCAGATGTACTGTATTGGCTGTGAAGCAGCTTGGAACAGTCAGAGGAGCTAAAAGGCACTATATAAATGCAAATTCTTGAATAATATTTGTGTATTTTACATTTGTCTGTGTTGGGGTGTGTGTAGGTACATGCAACTAGGCCTGTAGTTTCATCTTGCCCCTTTGCCTCTTTCTAATTGTTGCATAGATTTGCAGCAAGCAAGTGGCAGAGAAACTTTATTTGCAAGTGGAAGTGAAATTACCACATTCGTCAGGAGAGGAGACCTCAGCTTGTTAAGGAACAAACCTTTCCTATCGGGCAGGTTCCTTGAGAATGAGGAGAATTAGACTCCATTGAGCTATTTGCCACATCCTGCAAAACAAGGTAAATTGTTAATTGTCAATGGGACAAAAAGAATGCTTGTGATAGGCAGTAGGCTTGGCAGCAACTGTGGAGGGAAAGAGAGAGAGAGAGAAAAACAGTATTAACGTTTCAACTCTGGTATAACAGCTCGAAGTTGGAATTCAGGAGATGAATTGCTACCTTGGGAGCATGTCTGAGAGCGCTGAACAGGACAACCATCCTTGATTTCACTTCATGCAATATACATCCACTTTTCTAGCTTTCCACTGGGGGTTAGGTTGAATACCATGCTATTGTTCTGTTATGTCTCTCAGTCAGTATGTCAGTATACCTTTCAGATATATGCCCTTGATATCATCACTGTCTTAAAACTCCATCTTAAGTGGGGGGGTCACTTGAAGGATGACATGCTGACAGAAGCATGCTACTCTTTATAACTAAATAGGTTAATGTAAGCCCACACATGGATCTGCCTGTAAATATAATGTGTGTATATGTTGGCGAGCTGGTATAAACATCTGTTAGAAAAGAAACACGTGTGTTATGGGTGGAGCAAAAGACAAGAATTCAATTCAATCATCAGTGTCCCCAGGGTTCACTGAGATGATGCTTTGGGCTTTGCAGGATCTGCTGCTCCTCAATCTTCCTTCTCCAGGCAGGAAGGACAGGGTGACATGTCCACACTTATAAAGTTTCTGACTTATTGGTTAAAAGCCACAGCTTACAGTAACTGTTGAGAGGATATAAATGGGCTTTCTTCAGGGTTCAGATCTTATTTACTGCAGGGGAAAGGGTAGCTTCTTATTTGTAGGTGGTCTGATGATTTCTGACCAAACATTCATACCACAAGGTAGTCAGCTACCTGGGAGCCAATTACGTCATTGTTGGCCCTTTGTCATCAACAATGGTCACCAATCCACAGACAAAACATTTACTTGTTGCCAATCAAATCTCCCTTTTTACCCAGTTCCTGGCTGCAACTTGTCTGCAATAACCTCCCGAATGCCTGAAACTACAGCAATGTAAACAGCATTCAGAATAAAGTGCCTTGTAACTCGCTTTTAAAAAGTACAATAATCATTTCCATAATCATTGCTATTTATAACAGTTCCCTTTTTCCCATTTCAGTCCACAAGCAAAAATAGAGAGCAATAAAAAGATACAGTCTTTACAGGCGTGGTATTCAGCCAATGATGAATGGATGACTCCCATATTGCAGTTGCTTGCAGGCTTCAGGCAAGGCAGTGGATATCCCTGAGTTCTTACACATTCATTCACTGATTGAGGGACCTAGCATTGGGAAGGGGTTCCTGCTGAGAGCACCTCTTCTGTTCTTACTGCCATCAGTTCCCGACCCCTTTCCCCAGTCACCCCCATCCCCACTCCACCTCCTCCCCCGCACCACCTCCACCCCCAGCTTGACATCACATATCCATCGCCTGGGATCCCCAGCATGCTTGGATCTTGGTGGTTGCATGGTCAGTGGAGTCACCACTCCAGCTGGCACTGACAAGTGATGCTTGGCTTCTAGTCTCTTGACTGGTCAGCAACTCCCTGAGGAATGGGACTTCTGTCCTCAGCATTCTTCATCCCAGGGAAGAAGAACCTTGTCCTCACACATGCCTGGTTGGTGTGCCTTCACAGAAGGGGATAATGCAGGGCTTTTACCAGTTCTCCAGCTGGTAAGCAAAACACCCTTCACCTCCATTAAATACCACCCCATAAGGCTAAAGTTGTGCTGGGAGTTTATGTTAATATTTCAATTCAACCGACCTCACAACATTGTATGCGACTCGAAATAATAGTGTGTGAAACAAAATCAGAAATTGCTCGAAAAACTCAGCAGGTCTGGCAGCATGTGTGGAAAGAAAGCAGTGTTAACATTTCAGGTTCAGTGATCCTTCTTCAGAACTGATTGTACTTAGGAAAATGTTGGTACATATATGAAAAAATGTGGGGGGAGCAGGAGTAAACAATTGGTGTAGATAGAGCCAAGAGAGAGAGAAAAACAGTTGGGCAGACAAAGGAAATGATAAAGGTCAGCCTGGGAGAGTCAATAGTTTTGGATAGTGAGGATGGAGGAAGTAAATGGGCAGATGTTACATCTTCTACGATTGCATGGGAAAGTGCAGTGGGACAGTGGGGGTGAAGGAAGAGTGGACCAAAGTGATTCAGGTGGAACAATCACTGTGGAAGACTGACAAGGAAGGTGAGGAAAATATGTGTCTGGTGGTGGCATCCCTCTGGAGGTGATGGAAATGGTGGCTAATGATCCTCTGGATGTGCATGCTGGTGGGATGGTAGGTAAGGACAAGAGGGAAGAGAGAGGTTGAGGGCCGAAGTGCGGTAGATGGGTCCAAACCCGCCTGAAGACCCCATCATCAATGGTGCTGGGGAATCCTCGGTTGAGGAAGAAGGTGAACATTTTGAGGTCCCAGAGATGGACCAGGTGAAGTTGAGGGATGAGAGAGGGAAACAGTACTGATGATATAATTGATATAAATGGACAAAGAGCTGTTAGTGGAGGCCCAAGTAGGACTGGAGAAAGGAATGTTCCGAGTACCCCAAAAAGAGACAGGCATAATTGAGTCCCATGTAGGTACTCGTGGCCACCCCTTTGACCTGAAGAAATTTAGAGGAATTAAAGGTTAAGTTGTTCAAGGTGAGGATAAGCTCAAGCAGGCAAAAACAATGGGTCTGCCTGGGCAATCCTGTTTGTGGAGGTAGAAGTGGGCTGTGTGGGGCTGGGGACTATGAGCTTGGACACAATGTGGGCGAGATCACTGGATGAAATGAACTGAGGACAGAATGAATCTTTACCTTAGTTCAAGAAACATTGAAATTCAAATGCTGCATGAGATCTTTTGGCCATCTTGACCAACCATCAGGACAGTATTAAAATCACTGTAATAAGTTATATTTTGGAGATGCCGTCCTCTAATTTGTGTAACTACATTTTTAGCATTTTAACTGAAGTCATTCTATTCAAGCAGGACTCAAGGACTCCTCTTTGGAAACAACAAAACCATATATGGTAGAAGTATTCAGAAATGCATTCAGCCTATTTCAGTCCACTGTGTTTTATTATTACTTCCTAATACACCATATTTATACTCTAATGGAATCCATTTGTCATGGGATAATGCTTGCCACATCAAAATATTATTGTAAAGATAGTTTCACCGCATCAGAAGCCATCTAAATTAGAGTAACAGCATCAGGAGTTTTAGCTATTCATTCCAAAATAAATTTTGCTGCAACGGGAATTGACTTCCAAATTAATAGTTATTGTTTGAACCAATAGAAGTTGCAATATCAAACCAAGTTCTAATGCAATTTGAGATTCTGGATGTATTTTTCTCTGTTCTTTGACTTCAGAGTATGATTCGATGTCAATTTAAATATACGCCTCTACTTCCTTTCCCGCAGAAATTAGTAAAGGAAGGAAAAATATAATCTAAAGCTAACTGAAGATGGGGTTCAAAAATTAATGCTGTGGATAGTTATTAGCTTTGAGAAATAAATAATAGTTGGTGCATGGAATGTGTGAATTTGTAAATTAAATCCAGTTTGCACTGTACATATTCAAAAGATATTTCTGTATTTTCAGCATAATTTTGGTATTATTCTCCAAGAGTTTCTTTTTTAAATTTATTAAATGCAACACTACATACAGTGTGATTCTGTATTTAATGAGGCTTTATGTTGAAACAATCATGAAATCTCAGATATTGCTCAGGGACTTATCTAAACTGCTTATGATAATATAATGTTATTGCGTAGTCTGCTGTCCACCATTTAATAGGGTTAGAATTAGGGTTAAAAGAAAGTGTTAACCTATTTAAAGAAAAGTTAAACTTCAGGAATATATTAGGAACATAGGAGTAGGACTAGGCCATTCAGCCCTCGAGCCTGCTCTGCCATTCAATACGATCATGGCTGGTCTGTGGCTTAACTCCATTTTCCTGCCTTCAGCCCATATCCCTTGACATTGTTGCTTAATAAAAGTTTGTCTATCTCGGATTTGCATTCAACAATTGAATTAGCATTGACCACCATTTGAGCAAGACAGTTTCAAATTTCCACTCCTCTTTATGTGTAGAAGTGCTTTCTAACATCTCTCCTGAATGGGTTGGCCCTAATTGGAGTCATAGAACCATGGAGTCTTACAGCACGGAAACAGACCCTTCATTCCAACTCATCCATGCCGACCAGATATCCTAAATTGAACTAGTCCCATTTGTCTGCATTTGACCCATCTCTCTCTAAACCTTTCCTATCCACGTACCTATCCAAAAGTCTTTTAAATGTTGAAATTTATACCCGCCTCTACCACATTCTCTAGCAATTCATTCCATACACGCACCACTCTCTGTATGAAAAAGGTCTGTTTTAAATCTTTCCCCTCTCACCTTAAACCTATGTCCTCCAGTTTTGGACTCCCTGTCCTTGGAAAAAGGCCTTGGCTATTCACCTTACCTATGCCCCTCATGATTTTACAAACCTCCATAAGATTACCCCTCAGCCTCCAACACTCCAGGGAAAAAAATCCCAGCCTATCGATTCGATCACCCATTAACTTTCAAATTTCTCAAGAATTAAGGTGTAATTTTTCTAATCTTTCCACATAATTTAACACCTGAAGTCCAGGTATCATCCTTGTAAATTGGCGTTGATCTCCCTCAAGGGACGAAACATCCTTCCTAAAGTGTGGTGCCCAGTTTTATTCACAGTACCCCAAATGGGGTCTAATCAGGGTTTTGTATAGTGCAGCATAATGTCTGTGTCCCTACATACTAGCCCTTTAGATATGAAGCCCAGCATTACAGTAGATTTCTTGAATATTTTCTGCAACTGTTTGTGGCATTTTAAAGAACTATGCACCTGAACCATTGCATCTTGTTGGTCTTCTGCAGTATTTAACTTTGTTCCTTCTAAAAATTACCCTAATCTATATGTGTTGTTTGGCCAGCTTGCCCAGCAGTCTCACAGGTCAGTCACATGCTGTCAGACTCAGGAATCCTCATGGCAGCCAGTAGTGTTTAATCCCAATGGAGCTCCTGAAAATGGCTGCAGTGGGATTTCACTGGCCCTCCAGCTCGTGGATGGGTCCGCTATTGTTGTTATTAACTACTACTCAAGATCTCAGCTTAAACCTGAACCACCTCAAGGAATTGGCAGCTTTTCATCATCTCTTGCATGACTGCAATAGGTAAAAAGGGAACTATTTGAGGTACTAATGCTAACATTTGATATAGTAGTTTTGATCCCAATGTTTATGACTGTCGAGTAATGTCACATCACATCATCTAACCTGAGATTCAGTACTACGTCCTCTAGTTTTAACTTGTGTACTGCTGAACACACTCAGAACAAAAATGTATTCTTCTCCAGTGTGGGTTCTGTAAGAGGAGGAGGCCAATATGTAAGTAGATGGAGTGTGACAATGTTATCAAAGAATAATACCATCATTTTGCCAAGTTAAAGCCTTCAAAAGGTATTAGCAAGAACTGGCTTTCCAAAATTTTTGTGAAGTTGGGAGTGACTTTAATTTCCTGCAGTGTGAATTTGCTATAAGTTTCTTCGAAGAAACTTCATAAATTCCAATGCATTTCCACAAGCCCACTGCAGTTGTATTACAGCACTTACATGGAACTGGTAACCACACAGCATTCAACAAAGCTGACATGATGCACAAGCTACTCTCAACTAGCTGGGAGGATGTCTCCACATACAAGAGCTACATATGTGCTCATTATAAATGTTTTAAAAACATGAGCAGGAAGCCCTTGCTTTCATAATTTTAAAGGACTTTGCAGTGAGTTTATCAAGTACCCATAAGGTAGTCTATATAATCTGAGCAATTTCTGATTGCGCAAAAGCTTAAAAACTTGAAAAACTTCAAAATAACAGCAGCTTATATTTATAAAGCACTACTAGCACAATAAAACCTGTTAAGGTGCTTCACATTTGCACAGAGATGAATATAAAGAGGTATGAAGAAAAATTAACAAAAGCTTAGTCAAATATATAGGTCTAATGGAGCATTTTAAAGAAAGACAGAGAGGTGGAGAGGTGTTAGGAGGGAATCCAGAAGCTTTTGGTCCAATGTGCTGAACAATCAACAGCATCGTGAACAAAACCAGGAATGCTGAAGAAGTTATAAGGTAAGGGTTGTAGAGCTAGAGGAGATAGGGAGTTGTGAGACCATGAAAGATTTGAAAACAGGGATGAGAGTTTTAAAATGGAGGAGTTGCTTAACTGGGAGCCAACTGAGAGCAAAAGCGTAATGGTTACACAAGACTTGATGTAAGCATGACATCATTCCAGAGTTACAGTCAATAAGTTGATCTGATCAGAAAATGTTGCCAATACTCAACAGATTCGGCAGCATCTGGGAGAGGGATAAAGTTAATGTTTCACGACCTGAGACATGAACACTGTTTTTCTTCACAGATGCCATCTGACATTTTGAACATTTTCAGCACTTTTAGTTTTCTTTTACAAGCTTCCAGCACTTGCAGTACTTTGTGTTTGCACTGTTTGTGTCAAATGATAAGAGGAAAATCAAGCCCCATCACACATCTCTATCCACATCAGTCATTCCACATCTCCTTTGCATAAACCATGTATTGTCCATAGCTACTCTCCCAGAATCGATCAAGTATAGACCTCAGATTCTATGTGATAATGGTGGAAAATATTTTATATCCATGAAAAATCCACACTATCTCAGAAGAATCTCTATCAAAGATTTAAAATGGGCTCAGGGTCTTGCACTTACCAGAATGTGATCATGAGTAATATTTCTTTTGCAAAAATATGCATCCAAAAAACTTTCACATGAACAGTTGCACTGGAAGGGCACATATGCTTTCAATGTTAACTAATGGTAAACAGGATAGTCAATGCTTTATTCACACCAATATTTAATTTGTGCATGTATGCATACCATAGAAGATTTTGATGTTCCTGGTTTCATTAATAATGCAATTAGCAGTATAATTCTGCACTGGCAATGCCCATTGACCACAAATTAAATGCAGCTGCAATATAATTGTGGCTGGAGAAATATGTTATGTAGCGGATTATTTGATCCCCAGAATACCCTCAATTCAAGTAGATCATTGAAAAGTTTAGATTTAAGATTTTATCATTTTTAAGTTTGATTTCTTCAAGGTAGAGAATAAACAATTTTTACAGTGAATATTTTTGGTTCATAAGTTTATTGTAGATTTAAATCATTAATGCTATAAAGAATCTGCTGCTATTTACATATATGCAGTCTAATTATCTGAATTTATAATTATCCACCAGACATTTTGTGAACAAAAACAAAGTTGCTGGAAAAGCTCAGCAGGTCTGGCAGCATCTGTGAAGGAAAAAACAGA
>NC_063350.1:18978905-19003495 GCF_021869965.1 Rhincodon typus | reverse complement strand
GACCCCTCCTCAGAACTGAGGAATGGGTTCTGAGGAAGGGTCACCAGACCCGAAACGTTAGCTTCTGTTTTTTCCTTCACAGATGCTGCCAGACCTGCTGAGCTTTTCCAGCAACTTTGTTTTTGTTCTTGATTTACAGCATATACAGTTTGTTCAGCTTTTATTTAGGCTTTTTGTGAAAACTGTCAGCATAAAGTCATCAGCAGAGTTTCGGGTTTCAGGTCTTGGTGATCTGCAGAAACAGGATGGGTTGGAGGGTAGGCGGATGCAGGGTGCTGCTTGCTTTATGAAGCAAAAATAGAAATTGCTAGAAAAGCTCAGCAGGTCTTGCAGCATCTGCGGAGAGAAATCAGAGTCAACATTTCAGGTTGAGTGAGCCCTCGTCAGAAGCAGCATTTTTAAGAAAGACAGAGAGGTGTACAGGTGTCAGGAAGGAATCCAGAAGCTTTAAAATGCTCTCTTCAGTTTCGCTTTGTGAAGCCTGTGCCACATTGTTGTGAGGTGTTTTCTTTTGGATGTGACATTAAATCAAGACCTGGGGCTTGATTTTCCTCTTAGGAACATGATTTGTCAGTGGGGCCATTTCGTCGATAGCACACTGCACTTCTGACTGATATGTGATTTTGCCCATCATGTTTGTTGTTCCCTTCAGTGTTCAAGTTCGCAATGTAGTTGGTGACATGTAAATCAATGAAAAAGCTAGGATATGGGGGCGGACTGGTAAGAAGGCTTGCCTCAGTTCTTTGTGAATGCAGCACAGATCCTGATTATTTAAACATTACTGAGAGCACTGTTGACTCATCACGCATCTCTACCCACACCAGTCATTCCACGGTTTCCTTTGCATAAACCATATATTGTTCATAGCTATTCTCCCAGAATCGATCAAGTATAGTCCTCAGATTCTATGTGATAATGGTGGAAAATATTTTATATCCATGAAAAATCCACACCATCTCAGAAGAATCTCTATCAAATGCACTTATTGTTAATACTGTGAGGAAAAACATGTATTTTGCAAAGTGAATAATACTTGTAATACTTGTAGTAATTGTAACGAAGTCAGCCAGGTGGACCTCATAGAATATGAGTTCCCTGATTGGGGCTGTTAATCTGGTCCAATCAGGAAGTCTTTGCTGAGAGATATAAACAATACTGTCAGAGGTTCTGTTCACTCTGAAAGCTGGCTCTGAGGAAGCCAGCCCACTGTCAAGGACCCTCCATGTGTAAATAAAGGATGAATTGGTAAAAGAATACTGGCCTCTGTAGAGTTATTTCATTTGCAATTCTTGTTTGCTAGGACAGAGCTTGATTTTATTAAAGCTTTCATAGAATCCTTACAGTGTGGAAATAGGCCCTTTGGCCCAACAAGTCCACACCGGACCTCAGACATCCCACCCAGACCCATCCCTATAACCCACCTAACCTACACTTCCTGAACACTATAGGCAACTTAGCATGGCCAATCCACCCAGCCTGCTCATCTTTGGACTGTGGGTGGAAACCAGAGCACCCGGAGGAAACCCACGCAGACAAAGGGAGAATGTGCAAACTCCACACATGCCCGAGGGTGGAATTGAACCTGGGTTCCTGGTGCTATGAGGCAGCAGTGCTAACCACTGAGCCACGGTGTCACCCTTTCATCTTACACTTCTGCAGATAATTTGCAAGAATACTATTTTCAGGAGAAAGCTAAGATTCATACTGTTTTGAGAAGAGAATGCTGTTTGGTTTACAAGTGGACTCTGATTGGTACCTCAGACATTTGAGCAACAGCTGAGGCTAGTTGACTGACACTGCTGCTAGCAGTGG
Organism: Rhincodon typus; assembly: GCF_021869965.1. NCBI lineage: Eukaryota > Metazoa > Chordata > Chondrichthyes > Orectolobiformes > Rhincodontidae > Rhincodon > Rhincodon typus. The sequence goes on along the minus strand of NC_063350.1, from coordinate 19,001,683 downwards.
CAACATGAGCCACAGATCATCACTAACAAGATGCTGCTGTCCAGCCAAAACACCTATCCTACAGATAAGTAATGTGGAAGATGAATTTTGACACTGATGAGGTGCCAGGTGTATAGGTCATATGTTCCAAAGATGTATCAAACAGCCTATCCCCTCAGCTGTTCACAACAAATAAGGTATTAACTATACCCCACCAGCCAGTACTTGCAAAGCTCACAACACATTGTACAACATTAGATGTGATTCCACAACTAGAAAACATTTGCTTCATAATTCTGAGTGTGCAAAGAATTATGTTGACAACTAATTTAGGACTGTCAGAAGGCTTGCAATGTCTCACACTTGCATGTACTGGAGACCCATTCTATGTAGAGATAAAGAGCATATGCACACATTGTTTCTTTTTCAAATCCACAAAATGACTGATAACACTTTGCTAGATTATAGCATTTTCTCCATTTGAAGAGCACTGTAATGCTTACAAACAATTACACAATGCTATTGAAAGTAAGGGTGAACTTACCACTGCAAATCTGATCCTTTTTTGAAACATGGCATTAAAAATACATCTACATTACAATGTAGCACTTAATAATGATATTTAAACATGTGAAAACATGTTACACTGAGCGTTTAGAATATTCCCAACTCCTCAGAAAGCTTTCCATTTCTTCGCAGACTCTCAAACCTTGCTTGTTCTTAATGGACCTGGAAAAGTTGCACCAGCAGCTGAAAATAGTGAGTGGGAGGATATCTGAGTTTTGTCCCTCATTTAAAATGGGAAAGCCAACTTCAGTTGGGGTGGAGTGCGTTTTGCTTAGCAGGCATTTCTGACCCACATAAAGGCCTGAGGTAGGTGACATAGGGTTGGCAATGCAAAAGAAACCAGATTTCCTGTTCATATCATTAGGCTACAATAGGTCTCCATAAATGCAGATTCTTTCTTCAACTAAGATCAATAAACAATTTCAAAAGAATTATTTTACAGAATATAATAGTTAGAATAAGTACAAGGCTTCCTTAAAAATCTGAGAAATTACACAGTTGAAGGAGAAAATATTCAACTAAACTTTGTTTGAACTCAGAACTACTGAGATTTCTTTTGAAGTCAAGGATATTACTGAGTCTATGACTGAGTTCAAGGTGTTTGTTCAGTTTTATGTTACTTGTTCTTCATATTTTTGCATTATTATAGGAAATCCAGAGGATAAATGTAAGAGAAAGATGCACCTTTCCTGACCCCAGGCCGTTCAAAAGTGTTTTACAGCCAATGGAATATTATTGAAGTATGGTTACTGTTGATATAGGAAACACAGCAGTAAATTTGCATACAACTTCTACAAGCAGCAATGTGATAAGGAGAAGATAACCTGTTTTAGTTATATCGATTCATGGATAAGCATTGACCAACGTACTGAGAATAATTCCCCTGCTGTGTTTCAATACAGCATTTTGGGATTATTCAGGTGCATTTGAGGGAGCTATCAAGCCACAATTTAACATCTTATCCAAAAGCCAATACTTTTTTAGCTGATAGCACAGCGCTTATTTAGTGCTGCAATGCATTGAATACCAGCCCGGACTTTTGTGTGTAACTCTCTGCAGTGAAAACACAAACTGCAGACTCAAATGTCACAGTCATGCCAACTCATGGTTGATACATGAAAAGTAAAATGAAATCTCTTAGAAAGGCAAAATACTGTAAATGTTGGCCAGTCGAAACAAACACAGAGAATGCTCAACAAAACTCAGCAAGTCTGGCAGCATCTGTGGAGAGAGAAACACAGAGTTAACTTTTGAATCTGGTATGACTCTTCCTCAGAACTGGTGCAGGAGTCCAGAACTGTACTTCTTGAAGCCATCCTAGGTTTGATCTTCTGAAACTAAAAAGACTGGGAATTGGTGAAGATTACGGTTGTGATGTTCCAATATGTCCTAGAAAGTGAAACTCGAGGGCATGACTATAAGTCCAGAAACTGCTTCACTTGCATTTTCCCTGAGGTTTGAAGTATTTATATTTTTTAATTTAAATTGCTTAGTCTTTTTAATCCAGGTTTACTTCTATTGATACACTATAATGATTATTCAAGAAATTACTGTCAATCACAAAAGGAACTGTGAATTTATATAGCACTTTTCACTATCACCAGACATGTCAAAGCATTTCACATCCAATGAAACACTTTTTGAAGTGTCATCACTGTTGTAGAAAACACTAAATTATGCACAGATGATCTGTTTTCTGTGGTGTTGGTTGAGGGATAAACATTTAGCAGGACACCAGGGATAACTCCTCTCTTCTTCCAAATACTGCCATGGAAGTTTTTACATACATCAGCTTAATGCCTTATCTAAAGACAACGCTTCTTACAGTGCAATATGCCCTCAGTACTGATTTCGGGTGTGAACCTTGATTTTGTACTCAAGTCCCAGAGTAGGACATGAACCCAGATCAGAGGCAAGTAGGCTACCAACTGAATCACAACAGACATATAATAACTAATAAATGTTCAATATTTTCACATGGCTTTACCTGCAATGTTAATGCAGGCTTAACCTGCTTAATTTATGCTTAGGATATATGTCAAACAAATTTCATAGTTGTTAAAACTTATTGTTGTTTATTGTTAAAAATCAGCTTCAGAATATCTGTATTTAAACCTGTATACTCCAAAAACATCATTTCAATAAATTATACTATGGGTACAGACCAGCTTTTTCAATGTGTACTCAACAATGCAACTTTTGAATGCAATTACCCCAGCAGGGCAGGAGAAGTTCAGCGCTGAAGAAACTGCTGCAGCTTTGTCAAAGAGAACAGGCAGGTCCTCACAGGACTAGCAGCATCCATGGTGATAAAAATGGCCATGCAGGCTGGATTATAGTAGAACTGTGCAACTGGTACAACTTGGCCCACAAAAGATCGGTTTCAAATAAAGGGAGGGAAAGTTTCTAATGATTCGGACAGCAAGATTTAAGTTCACCAAGTGAAAGATTCAAGATTAGATTTGCCAAATGTATAGGTTCCTTAACACGCTCATTAATGAGTTTCAGTAGCTGATAATTTGTGACAAACAGGTTTCACATCTAGCCAGGAGGTGGTGGGAATATGAGATGACCTCTGGAACTAAGACTTTTTAAATTCCACCCACACAGCGTACCTATAGAGTTCCAATCAAACTCTCTTTGCTATATGTTTATGATTTGCAAGGATCCCCATTGGATTGAGCAGTCAGTAAATGGGTTTACTGTGAACAATAATGAAGTGATGTGTTCAGAGCTAGTGATGTTCATAACATCTCCCAACTAAATGATAAAGTTTGTTCATTGTGTAATGCGTTCCAGCGCAAGGACAACTAACAAAATACACAGCACAAGAGCTGAATTAGCTGGACCTTATTTCAGTATGCTACAATCTGACAGATGATTGTTTTGGCCAACCAATTGATGTTTTTACAGACTGTGCTCCCATTGCTTTCTCATGGTTGAAAAAAAGCAGTGAGTTGGCCAAATAACATACACTCCAGCCATCAGACTTGTCCTTTATGGGCTGCTGGTTGAATGCGCTTGATAGCTGTTAGTTAAGTTCACTGCCAATATGATATAACTTATCTCAAAGACTGGAAGAGACCAGTCCCTTGGTCAACTAACAGGCATTCACTCATGAACTGACAGGCTTGTGACTGTCCAACTGATATACTCCCTTGGCATGAGTGATCAGTCACAGGCTTACAATAATGAAGCATCTCCCCTTGAGTTAATCTCAATGTGAGAGGTTTTGAGGTTGCAAAAATTCCAGTCAGCGTCTGTGATTAGCATGATGAAAGCCAGCCCAGAATTCCACTCCCATTTGCTGCCTGTGACCTTACTGAGAGTCATGTGGATATGGATGCAAGGTCAAAACAGGATCGGTTGTAGCTCTGATATATTTCTGTCCCTCTCATTTGAAAGAACCTACCAGTACTCTTCTTGGCAATGTTCCTTCAGTGGTATCCAAGCAGTCAGAATTGTTACTCGCTGCATTTGAAATTCCCAAGATCATCTTATTTGTTTAACTCTCATTTCACAAATAAAGGTGCAATCTTGGACAAATTATTGGCAGCAGCAAGTAAGTGAAACTTAAACGGAAGAGGCGATTACAATATCAATATGGGGGGAATACAGATTCTGAATGTTTTTGCTTTGAAGAGCCTTATGCACAAGATGCAGGGATGGGTGGAACTTAAAATAAAGCAACTAAAAGAAAAAAAAGAACTCTGACTTCCAAGCCTGGGGATGAGTTTTTTTGCTGTTATTGCTCCTCATATTGTAAAAAGATGGTGAGGACTTAGGTGTGCTGGGTGACAGGTGTAAATGCAGGGCGTAACTTACCTTAAGATTGTAACTAGAATCTTTATCATTGTTTAGCTGGGTACATACATTCAGTGTTATATTATTAGACCAGTAATCCAGAAGCACCTACTAATGGCCTAGAGAATTTATCTTAAATCTAAGGCATTTTAAGAATTAGTATTCCAATTTCTTTCAAAAAAATTTGAAAACGAAGTAAAAAGCTGGTATCACTAAAAGTGACAGTCAGGTTGTGATAATAGTCCGACATGTTCATCAATCCTCTTTTCAAGAGCAAATATGTCATGCTTCACGATTCTAGTATTAATCTCAATCCATTCCCAATCCACCATGATTGAATGTGAATTGGCTGAACAAGGTACTTAGTTGTATTCATGCAGAAAGCCCATCACCATCTTGCCCAGGACTACTAGCAGTAAATGCCATCCCTGCTAATGAATGTCCACCTAGCGACTGTAGGAATTTCAAAGTAAGACTACAGTGTGTTATAGTGATGGAAATTCCCAATACATAGACAGAAAATGTGGATGCAATTTTTAATACGCACTACACATTAATAGATTATTCTTCTTGAAATCCTTTTATAGTCTGCAAACTAATTTCAATATCAAATAATCTTCAGTCTTATATGATGTTTGTCTAGTTTTTTTTTCTATTTGTGACAATAATTGAATAGTAATCAGAAAAACTAACACTGTTTAGATTCTCACAGTGTTATGATGATGGATTTAAATGAAAAAAGGTAGATGGTGGTTCAGGTGGAGCATAAATGCTGACATGGGCTGGTTGAACTGACTGGCCTGTTTCAGTGTCTATATCCTTTGTAATCCAATGTAACTGTTTCACCATGCTTTAATCAAGATTGGAAGACTCCCTGTAGTGGAAAAGGAAAATTGGTTTGTTTTGTAGCTGAGTGTTGTGTTATGGACCAGACCAGATGCCCTCAAAATATTTTAAGAAGATAGCCTAGACCCTAACTTTTTCTCATTTTAAAGGCAAATGTAAAGTGCTATGTTCCAGATGCAATTATGACTGGTCAAACTATTCGACATTCAACAAAACACCATTTATTCAAACACTATAGTTAAAATAAAATAAAAGAAATAAGAACTTGGAATAACTTAACTCTACTGGAAAACCTAATGGAATAATAGATACAGTAGCTATTACTAATTAACTGTTCCAACATGGTAACATCCTGCAAACACATCCCTTGGCAAAAAGGCAAATTCAGAAAATAGATTCAGAAAAAGAGGAACACCAACTTCTAGCTGTAACTGAGAGAGGGAAAAATAGCTTCTTCATGGCTTCAGCAGCTTCTGATGAATCTAAAGGCTAAAAAAAACCGTAGAAATTCTGGATTGTGACAACTGGCCACATCCATCCAGGCTGCTTCTATTATTTTTCTGATGAAGGGTCTAGGCCCGAAATGTCAGCCTTTCTGCTCCTATGATGCTGCTTGGCCTGCTGTGTTCATCCAGCTCTACACCTTGTTATCTCGGATTCTCCAGCATCTGCAGTTCCTACTATCTCTGCTTCTATTATTCCAACTTTCAAAAAATCCCAAGGCCTTACAAGCTAATTATGTTACCACAGACTACTCATCAACTCTCATTCAATTCCTCTCTTAAGAGAAACCAGGACAAAATTCACCTCTTAAAGCCACAGCATCATCACACTTGGCATACAATTTCTTTCCAACAATTATTATGTTCACAGTTGACTGGACACTTTGCTATAATATTTATCACTACAAAATGCTAAGCTTGTCTGTATTGTAAAGAAATTGTCACATTCTCCACTTTTTAATCTTTTTTTGACTTGGAATTTTTTTTTTAACATTTTTGCTTAAACTCTGATTGCCTCAGCTTTGGGGATCTAGACATTTTCTAATCTACCAGTTCAGAGATGTGATTACTCATCTCTAAGGCAGGTGTGCTTGAACTAGGCCTCATGGCAACTTTAGGGATTTAAGTCAATGCCAGATAAAAATACATTTTTTCCAGTTTCTGTGGCCAATAATTCTTTTAATGAAAGTGCTATCGATTGTTGCTGATAGTTTTAATCATCCTGTCCAGATATGTTATGACCTTTCTCTGGAGCAGATGAGACTTGAAACCAGGCCTGTTGGCTTAGAGTTGGAAGGCACTATCACTGTGCCACAAAAGCCAGTTGCCAATTGCATTGTTTTATTGACTAATTCAAGTCTTGAGGATATAACTTTTTATCTAGGCATAAATCACTTTGATCTGTTCATTGCCAGCAAAAAAACCTCCAAGCAGTTGAGCTAATTTTGTTTACATAATTGGCATTATTGCATCATTGGCAAGAACATAACTTATTTTCAACCCTTACCATGAAAAGGTGGTTTTGGAAGATTGCCTTGATCGATCAATTATGTAGCTCTGGGATTAGATTCGCATATTGTCAGACTGGATAAGGACAGCTATTTGTTCCCTGAGGATATTCATTGTGTATTGGGGGGTTTATACCAATCTGAGGCTTTCCATGATGCAAGTTTTTCTATAGGCCCAGATTTTTAAGAATTCCAATTGACAAACCTTCATTAGAATTAGAATTAGATTTTATTCTCACGTGTGCTCAAGTATAGGAATACAGGATTATAGCTTAAAGTGTACACAGTTGTTATTCTTCGGCACAATCTTGGTTACAAAAACCAGAATTTTAAAAAAAAGGCTGAAATAAAAGAAATAGAGCCAAAATAAAAGAAAAATGTCCAGGTCTAAAGAACGAAAAATGTCCAGATCTTAAAGTCTCATCCCGATAAAGGTAAAAACCAAAAGAACTGCGGATGCTGTAAATCAGGAACAAAAACAAAGTTGCTGGAAAAGCTCAGCAGGTCTGGCAGCATCTGTGGAGGAAAAAGCAGAGTTAATGTTTCTGGTCCGGTGACCCTTCCTCAGAACTGATCTGAAATGTTAACTCTGTTTTTTCCTTCACAGATGTTGCCAGACCTGCTGAGCTTTTCCAGCAACTTTGTTTTTGATCCCGATAAAGGTATTTGAACTCATATTTGTTAGGTGATTAGCATAACCTATTATTTATTACAAACATAGCACCACAAATAAAAAGATACACAATAAGGTAAATGTTGGATAGTATTGCAAATATCAGAGCGAATTCTGTGAGAAATAAATTTGATGTTTTTGTGCTTACTCATTAAGAGCAGAAGTGGGCTATTTCACTCCTCGAGCCAGCTCTACCATTCGATAAGATCATGGCTGATGTTTGTGTTTTGAATTCCACATTTTCATCTACCATGATAACCTTTGATTCCCTTGTCAAAGAAGAATATATCTGTTTTTTTCTAAACAATGTTCAATGACGCTGCTTTCACAGCACTCTGAGGCAGAAAATTCCAAGGTAAACAACCCTCTGAGAGAAAAGATTTCTCCTCAACTCTGGCCTAAAAGGATGATCATTAATTTTAAAACAGTGCCCACTAGTTCTGGTCTCTTTCGCAAAAGGAAACATCCTTTCCATTCCACCTCGCCAAGACCATTTAGAGTTTTATACGGAGACTACCCAGGTTGTGATTGGTTTTTGTTCTTAAGTTCATTTGCAAGTCAATTAGTTTGCAAATTAGAACACAATGCAGGAAAATATAAAATAGTTGTTCATTAATACAGGAAATGTTCATATCTAAGATCTTTAAAGCTACACCCTTGAATGAGTTTGCATTCGTTAATACAAGTGTCCGTAAGTGAAGTTTTCGTAAATTGGAGCTCCCCTGTATATTTCAGTCAAATCACCACTCCTTCTTCTATACCCCATTGTAAACAGAATACTGAAGTGTCATGAAACAGAGCAAAAACTGAACACTGAAAAACGTTACAAAAAAAGCAAACATGCAAAGCTTAGGTAAATAAATTATTACAGAAAGACGGAAAAGGGTCATATAACAGGTACATAACAATTTTAACTGGAGGCAGAAAATGCTGAAAATACAAAGCAGGTCAATTATCACTGTGAAAAGAAAAACAGTTGATGTATTTTTGGGTGTGTTCCGTCACCACTTCATCAGTCAATCCTTGTTTTAAGATTTTTGGCAACATTTCTACATGCATTTTCCTTAACTTTATGTGCAATGCTTTTTTTTTGGTAACTTCTATTTTCCATCTTACCCCTGAATATGATACAGTTATTCAGTTCAAAATCAAATGACTCTTTCTGAAAAAAAGTGAACCAAGAAAGATGTTGAAATTTTCCTTTCCTTCTATATTTCAACTTCAAAGCAGTAAACAAGCGATCTAGATATTCTCTAGTTATTTGTCTCGATGAAAAATGACTTTGCAACTTAATCCAATGAAAGGATTAAATAAATGGTTCTTATGTAGGGTCACACCCAAAATGTTAACTTTTCCAGATGTTGACAAAGCCATTGTAAATGTCCAGCATTTTCTGTTATTTTTGTTTTAGGTTTCCAGTATTTGCCATTTTTTTTCTTCTTTCTTATCTAATATCTTTTGTATGTCACTCAGTGATTTTCCTGTTGGATCATGACACCACCTATCTTACAAATCTCTTTTTGTTTCCTTCATAAAGCAGAACAAAAAAGAGCCTGCTGGTGATCTCATACCTGTCCTTGCATTAATTATATTTGGCTCAATTTTGTTATGCTTAATAATTCATGGCTGAACTTCTAACTTGTTTAGGTCATCTGGCTGGTTCTGCCATTTTTGTTGCTGTATGTGAAGGGTAACTGCATATACATACTTTATATTTCTTCAATGTGCATAAACTCACCAGGAAAAGTTTTACATCAAGTACAAGTACATGAAAGTGACACAGTTTAATAACAGACCTCAAAAAATAAACAAGTCAGAACCAGTACAAAGCGTTTTGACAGTAGAAGCAAATAAGGAATGCATTAAGAACACCCATTGGAAGTTATTTATTATTTAGAATCTATTCTTCTGAGTAAGTTATTGTCAGTGCTTAAGTTGGAATGTAAACCAAATTTTACATATCATACACTATTCTATTCATTCTATTCAATAAAAAGGTGCCATTAATTGAGTAAATTAATTAATTTGGAGTGGTATGAATATCAATTAGTCTGCTGTATGATCACAGATTTTTACCTGTCTGAAATTTTCTTCAAAGAACAAGTCTTTGCAGCAATTAGAAAAAGTGGGCAATTTTTGCCAGTCATATTCGAGGTTACAGCATGGGACCTGGCCTGAAAACAGACCATGTTGTTAGCAAGCTCCGTCTGAATTTCCCTGAATTAAAATTAATGAAAATTGTAAGCCACAGACCAGCAATTTGTTGATGTGTTGTTCAGGTGGTGGTACTTGATGGCAGGAGCTCTCCTTAATAACATTGATCCTATTATCTAACCTACAGGAAACATGATAAATATTTTATGGAAATAATATAACGAATAGTCAGACAAATGAAATAGAAATGGAAAACAAAAACAATTGAATCATACATAGAAAATACCAGACAAATTCAGCAGATCTGGCAGCATCTGTGGAGAGAGATACAGAGTTAATGTTTCAAGTCCAGTATGTCTCTTCTTCAGCATATCATCTTTGCCTCCTTGCCCACCTTGTTGGACAGGAGCCCTCTCCCTGTCAGAGACCCTTTCACCAATCTCCAACACTCCCCATCTACATGGGCCCCTCTATCTAACATTTTCTTGATGTCTTCATGTGACGTCAACCATCTTATTTCAATGTTCTCATCCTTGTCTCCCTCTGACATTGCTATACTCTGTTCCCTTAGGTCCAACTACAACCTTGTTATCAAACCTGCCAATAAGGATGATGCAGTTGTTGTCTGGCATGCAAACCTCTGCCTGCAGAATCAATTCCTCCTATCTCACCCAAGACATGACTTCACCATTGAACATCAGGCTGTAGATTCTAGGACTGTCACTGACCTTAACCTCTCTAGAGACCTCCCCTAAACAGCCTCTCACTTCACAGTCCCCCAACCTCACAGAGTCTGTTTCTACTTCTTCCCAAAAACCACAAACAGGACCTTTGGGCAGACCTATTGTTTCAGCCTATTCCTATGCCATTCAATTTATTTCTTCCTACCTTGATTCTATTTTTCCCTCTTATTCAGTCTCTCCTCACTTACATTTATGATTATTCTGATGCTTAACATAGGTTCAACAACTTCCAATTTTCTGGCTCTAACCATCTTCGCCAGATCGTGGATTGGTAATCACTCCACACATTCATTCCACATCCAAATGATCTGAAGGCTTTCAGCTAAAATGAAACTTTTAATTTTCAAGTTTGAAACATGAACCTGTGTGAGCCTAGTGTTATTTTATTCTTGACTTTCATCTCTTGGTTTCACTTACTATTAAAGAACAGATGAAGCAGAACAAAAATTACACGGTTTTGTTAACTGGTGCTGCCATTGTTCTGTAAAGGAGAAAATATTCATCTGTCTCATGTCCTGCCTGAGGATGAGAGTTGAGTTTTTGATTAATATGGCCCAAATGCTGTCACACTCAATGGATTGGACTTTCAGACCCCCGATAAGGTCAATAATGGTTTCAAGTTCCCCGGCTCCATTCTGGTCCCTCGGTATTTATGCAGAGTTGGAAAGGGGGAGATATGGCGAAGGTATGGTTAGTGGGACAGGACTATTCATCATTGTAGCAGGTAGTCAAGCTAGGTCATTGAGAACTAATGTGACCAATCAGAAAAAGTCAATCAGAAGCAGGGGATAGTTGCCTGGAAGTGCCCTTCAAACCAGACCAAGGGTTGTTGCAGTAATCAAGTGAATCCAGAAAGGCCAAGAGGCCGTCTCCATCCTCCTGAGTTTAGAATCTGCTGCAAGCTGCCCTGCAGAGGGATTTCCACCAACCCCTATTTTAATAAGCTCTTTAAAACACACCTCCTTGACCCCAGCTAATGTGGTTTCAGGTAACACTCTTGTGAAGTATTTTGAGAGATTTTAGAACATTAAGAGCTACACATAAATGTAGAAGGTTGTGTTTTCAGACCCTATTCCAGATACATGACCACGTGGTCTAGGTTTACACTGTTGTGCAGTATTAAGATGATTGTTGGTGGTGCCATTGCTTTGAATGAAACATGAAACCAAGGCTAAACATACCTTCTCGGAAGGAGTAACAGGAATACAGAGTACTGGGCTAATGGTAAGATTCTTGGTAGTGTGGATGAGCAGAAAGATCTCGGTGTCCATGTGCATAGATCACTGAAAGTTGCCACCCAGGTTGATAGCGTTGTTAAGAAGGTGTACAGTGTGTTAGGTTTTATTGGTAGAGGGATTGAGTTTCGGAGCCATGAGGTCATGTTGCAGCTGTACAAAACTCTGGTGCGGCCGCACTTGGAGTATTGCGTACAGTTCTGGTCACCGCATTATAGGAAGGATGTGGAAGCATTGGAAAGGGTGCAGAGGAGATTTACCAGGATGTTGCCTGGTATGGAGGGAAGGTCTTATGAGGAAAGGCTGAGGGTCTTGAGGCTGTTTTCATTAGAGAGAAGAAGGTTAAGAGGTGACTTGATAGAGACATACAAGATGATCAGAGGATTAGATAAAGTGGACAGTGGGAGCCTTTTTCCTCGGATGGTGATGGCTAGCACGAGGGGACATAGCTTTAAATTGAGGGGTGATAGATATAGAGCAGATGTCAGAGGTAGGTTCTTTACTCAGAGAGTAGTAAGGGCGTGGAATGCCCTGCCTGCAAAAATAGTAGACTCGCCCACTTTAAGGGCATTTAAATGGTCATTGGATAAACATATGGATGATAATGGAATAGTTTAGGTTAGATGGGCTTCAGATTGGTTTCACAGGTCGGCGCAACATCGAGGGCCGAAGGGCCTGTACTGCGCTGTAATGTTCTATGTTCTATGTTAAAGTATCCAAAATCCCATGGCACTATGTAATGAAAGCAAGTCAGTATTCCTAGTGTCCTAGTCAACGGGGATCCTTTCAAACAAGTCATTTATTTTCAAATTACTGTTTGTTGGAGCTTGCTGTGTGCCAGTTGGCTTTCAAATTTCCAACATTGAAATTCTGACACTACTAATAATGGGGTGGCATGGTGGCATGGTGGCTCAGAGGTTAGCACTACTACCTCACAGTGCCAGGGACCCAGGTTCAATTCCAGCCTTGGGGGGGCTATCTGTAAAGAGTTTGCATGTTCTCCCCATGTCTGCAGGAGTTTCCTCTCACAGTCCAAAGATGTGCAGGTTAGGTGGATTGTCCATGCTAAATTACCCATAGTGTCCAGGGATGTGTAGGTTGGGTGGATTAGCCATGGGAAATGCAGGGTTATGGGATAGGGGTCTAGGTGGGATGTTCTTTGGAGGGGGAGTGTGGACTTGATGGGCCAAATGCCCTACTTCCATACTGTTGAGATTCTATTTCAAAAGTACTTTTTCAGCTTCAAAGCACTTTAGGATGCCTTAGTGCTATGAAAGATGCTGCATGGATGATATACTTTCCTTTAAAGTTTTGCATAATCTATTGCCTGATAAATGGAATATTTAGTTAACTGATTGCTTAACTGCTTGAGAAACTGTGAAAGAATCATGATTAAAGGTGCATCATAATTAATCAGTGTTCTTTCATTCTGTTGTCAAATTTGTATTACTTCACATCATCACTCACTTCAATCTCTGCAAAGAAAGACCTATTCAGTCATCTGCTTACAGTCATCCTGGAAATGCTCAATATATGGGATCTACAAAATGTCCAGTACCTGGTCTGCCCCTAAATCCAGCATAATCAGAACTTGCGAGGAGACTTTCAGTATGAGGGGCATCATGACCGATTTGCAAGAATGAGCAGGAGATCAAATAGCTATTAAATTGAAAGTACAAGGACCTCCTGCACTGGAAGTACAACCAATACTCAGAGAAAGGAAAGTAGATCCACAGATAAACAAAGATCAAGGCCCAACACTTCTGAAGTCCTCCCATTCATCAGTTGTCCCTTTATCTGTGAGCAGTCTACTCCAAACAACTTTATAAAGTTCTTGTTTCGTTTCCTTAAAATTTGCTTTAGTTCCAAGCACGGCACCCACCCACTTCATCTGTCACCATCTGCCCTGCCTGCAGCGGTGTGTCCAGCATTGGATTACTCAGTCACCTCAGGACTCACAACACAGGAGTTGAATAGGGTCATCCTCAATCCAGAAGGTAGGACCATCAAATCATCATCCAGAAAGCACATCTTGTTAAATCCACTCATAAGATACAACTGACCCCTTCATTGTAAATCATGGAAATTACAGCGTCATATTATCTATCTCTGCGCCATTATCTCAAGTCAGGTTTAACAATTATTTGTTTTTGTCAATTTGTGGATTCAGAATTAGTCAAATTATTCTTAAGGATGATATTTAAACAAAATTTTGGAATTTGTGAAAATGTTTTCTCAAATGTGCTGAATAATTGGATGTAGCCAAAGATGTTTGGTATTAACTTATACCTGATAGCTATCAAAACAGAGGTTGAATAACAAAAAAGCTAAAGAAATTCAACTTTGGCAGAGGTTCTATCAGCAGCAAAGGAATAATTTACCAATGGTAATCCTGCAGATGTCATAATTGTGTTATAATTAATATCACACTTTGGACTGAGCAGATCCACATGCATAAGTGTACATGGTCAATAGACGTTGTTAGTTAAGTTGTTATAAATCTGTGATTCTGTACATTTGCTGCACAATCATGTCCACAATCTGGGGCAAGTTATGTGAACAACATTAGCATGTAGACAACAAATATATAAAGTGCTGCACATAGCAAAAATATGTCTAAAAGGGTTTACTTCATCTTTACAGCTACCTAATGCAGATGTCCATATGTATAGAACAGCCTGAGTTACTTGCAGTAATCATAGCATCCAAATAATGTAATTAACACTACAAATGCATCACTGGTCATGTGTGAAAATCATCATGCTGGCAACATTCAAATGAAATTGTTAAGCTACAGGCAAGAGCATTGATGATTTAACCTTGCTAAGTGAAGCTATCAAATTTAATATCCCAATTTCAAAGTATGAGTCAGGAAAGTGTCAAGTGCTTGGAACACACTGTGGAACAGACAGCAAGAGGCCAGGGAAGATTTTCTGTTGTGTTTATGCTCCACACTTCCTTGTAGACTATGTCTATGAAAAGAGTAGATTTAGTGGACCCAATCTTGTCTAATGCCTTATTTTCACAAGTGCTTGGCTGGCCTTTTGTTAACTTATGGGAGCTGTCCAGAACCTCTGTGATTATTAGTACTGGCCCTGCATTCTTCCTGCCCCAATTATTTTTACTGATGAATACGATGACTATTGGGACTATGGAAAATGTTATAACCCTTGAAAGATTCATTTAAAAATCGATCATGTAACTTGGATGAAATACATGATTAGTAAGGTTTCCTAGCCTTGAAGTTACTATGTAGCTTTGTTCACCATCATCCAAAGTCTTGAACAACATTTTATATTTTCTGATGTACTTTTACTGGATTTCTTGTGAAAATGATAGATGTCATAAAAGAAACACAGCGAAAGCATACAGAAAGCATAGAGTAATCATACAGAGAAGTTATATCCCAATGTTATTCCCAACTTTCAGATTCTGTTCATTTAGTTTTTTTCTTTTTTGAATAGTTTTACAACAGGGATCAATTACATTCCATAGCTCATAAATAAAGTCTGTCTGGGCTGTTAATATCTATTAGATTCTTGCTAATAGTTCCTTGATCAGTGCTTGAGCCCCAGCTATTCACAATGTATCTCAGCAATTTGAATGAGGAAATCAAATCTAATATTTCAATACTTGCTTAGGACACAAAATTAGGTCAGATTTTGAGTGATGACAATATAAAGCTTCTTCCATGCAATTTAGACAATTTGATTTAAATAGGCAAATACCCAGTCTCCTTTCCCAAACATAGTATATTTGCCATAGAAGGAATGCAGAAAATGTTCAACAGTCTGATTCCTGGTATGGCAGATTTGTCATATAAGGCGAGATTGGGTTGACTGGATCCTTACTCACTGCACTTAAGTAAAATGAGAGGAAATCTCATTGAGGCATCCAAAATTCTTACAGGTCAGATTAGATGAAGGGATGATGCTTCTCTCAGCTGGGGGATGTCCAGAACAAGAGGTCATAATCTCAGGACATGCAGTAGGCTATTTTGGGCTGAGATGAAGAGAAATCCTTCAGAGAGTGTCAACCTGTGGAATTCTCAATACAGTAGGTTGTGAAGATGCAATCATTGCATATGCTTAAGGAAGAAATAAATGAATACACCATTACTGTTAGAGTCTGTTCCAATGCTACATCTCAATGTCTGTATAAAAATCACAACCAGGGCATTAAATGAAACTATTTCTTACATTTGATAATTTTATAAATGGTTCTGATTTTCAAACAACATGAAGCCTAATCAATAACGTTTATAAAAAGAGCCAAAATGAAGCAGCCGAAAAAGGGAGTGAGCGATGAATCCTTCACAGGTGCTAAATGAAAATATATCAACTTTGAGCTTCTTGTTCATTCCTTAATTGGCTTTGGATAACTATTTCCAACTTTAAATTAGTATTAAACAAAAACAGAAATTGCTGGAAAAGCTTAGCAGGTCTGGCAGCATCTGCTAAGTGAACTCAGAGTTAATGTTTTAGATCCGTGACCCTTCCTCAGAACTCAATTCACCAGAAGGGTCACCAGACCCGAAATGTTAACGCTGATTTCTCTTCACAGATGCTGCCAGACCTGCTGAGCTTTTCCAGAAACTTCTGTTTTTGTTTCTGATTTATGGCATCTGTCGTTCTTTCGGTTTTTATTTAAATTAGTATTGTTCAGTTTAAAGCCACTTGTCTATGTCAATTGTTCTCATCCTTGTCTTTTGTACAAAGGTTTTACTTTATAAGAGCAATTTTCTTTTCAATGTGTTAAACACTTTCTTGCTTTCCTCTCAGAAAACTTTTTTCCCATCCTCACCCATGAGAAACATGCCTGTTCTATCTTGATCAGCCCTCCAGCAGTTCTAAAAAGCTTCTAATTCATCACAGTTCTTTCTCTGAGAACTAGTTACAACAGGCTGACACCATCAGAATAATGAACCAACTAAGCTCTTGCCACAGATCCATGGCCCATTTGTTCAAGCATTCCTTTACTCTTAAGCATGGTATTTAGCCGATTAATACATCATCATCCACATAAAATACTGTGTTGTGATGGCGAAAGTGTAAAATAAACATGTTAGCAGTGTGGAACAGCTGTTATTGCTACATCTCAATGCAAGTTACAATATAGGTTTCAGTCATGGGATTAGTAGGACAAAACCATTCCTTTCATGTGGTAAATGCTGGAATTTCATAAATTCCATTGTTCTCAGTGAGCCAAGAACTCGTTGAAAGATGCACAGGTTCAGTAAAATGCATTTTAGAATTGTATTGTTCTCACTGTTATCTACATGTCAGTTTTCAACCTCGAATATATTTTATTGTAGCACTGTAGGAAATAGCATTGAAATTCCAGACTGTTTGCGGTCTTAAATTATGTCAAGCCAGATGATTTCTGTTGGTTTGTGACAAATGTTAAATCCCTCTGAAATCCTTGTGCAATGCGGATATTTACTTATCAACTAATACTGATTAAAATGTGGACTGTTGGTGCTGCAGTCCCAAATCACCTGGCTGTACGGCCTTAATGCAAGAGGAATGAACATTTGATGTTCTGAGTCTTGAAAACTGCTGAAATTTGAGTAGCAATTGCTGCACATAAAAAATAAAAACTGAAAGAACTGAGGATGCTGGAACTGCACGTACAAACATCTCTTTATGGCACTTTCATATTACATTCAGTCCCTACCCTGCACTGGTCTTGATTCTATCCATTGGGGTTGAGACAGCCTGCTAATTTTGACTCGTCCTCCAGCAAACTCCTCAGGCTTTCTGGTGTGGGGTTTCTTGGGACTAAAATTCAAAGAACCTAATTTAGAAAAGAGATTAACACACAGGTAGCATGAATTTAGCTACTTAGAAACTGCTATGATTCACTGCCTAGGTGAACAGCAGAGATGGATAACAGTGTGGAAAACTTAAGCAACAGTGTGAGATAATGCCCAATTCAGTAGTATTAGCTTTAGAGGTCACTGGTCAAATTAGTGTTGAATTTTACTAAAAATCAGCTCAGTGTTCAAGGATTTCTCCAGTGAGTTTTCAGTCAATTCTCGGCAGATTGCCTCATTATCTATGCACCAGCCCTCTATAGCATTCCACTTAATGTTCTCGTGAACTCAGGAATGGCACAAGTATTCATCACTGCCGGGACCTCTTGGGATCCTCAGTGCCATTTTTAAACTGCACCAAGTCGAACACTCAGTCAGGAACTGCCTTTCATGGTTGCAATGTTGGAAAAATTGCTCAACTGATGACAGGAAAAGGGAAGTTAGCTCTCTGCTTTGCCAGCAGGGACCTAGAAACCCTAGTGGATGGGTTGGATCTGCAGGACATCATCACTCCTTCCACCTTTAAGGAAGAAGCCACATATCTCTCGGAGGAAGTACCTGCATGGCTGCCTCCTCCACCCTTCAGTGGGTACATTAGCCAGATTAGTGTCATATAGATCCAAAGCTCAGAAAAAAGACCCTTCAGGCCATCACGTCTGTGCCAGTCAAAAACAAGTACTTCACTATTCTAATCCCACTTTCCATATTATTGTGAACACATCATTGCCACATCTCTGCAGCCAGTCAAGGAAGGAATGCCAGAGACCAGGCACCTGCTCAGCTGCAGGCAGGACATGATCACATGAAGTCAGCCATTCACAGCTCCATCCAAAAGCATTGGTAGTCACAGGAGCAGTATGCAGGTTTGTCAAAGGCACCAGGCCAACTGACTACAAGGTTCTGGACTCCATTAACTTTGTTCCCATTTTGCTGATTCTGGCATCTTTTTTTAATTCACTCATGGAATGTGGGCATTGCTGATGGGCCAGCATTTATTACCTGTCCTTAATTATCCTTGAGAAGGTGATGATGAGCTGCCTTCTTGAATCACTGCAGTCCACATGTTGTATGTTTATCACAATGCTGTAAGGGAGGGAATATCAGGATTTTGATCCAGCGACACTGAAGGAACGACAATATATGTCCAAGTCAGGATGATGAGTGACTCGCAGGGGAACTTGTAGGTGGTGGTGTTCTCATATATCTGCCGCCCTTGTCCTTCTGTGGTTGTGGGTTTGGAAGATGTTGTCTAAGGATCTTTGGTGAATTTCTGCAGTGCATCTTGTAGATAGTACACACCGCTGCTACTGAATGTTAGTGGTGGAGGGAGTGGATGCTTGTGAATTTGGTGTCAATCAAGAACCCT
Organism: Rhincodon typus; assembly: GCF_021869965.1. Taxonomy (NCBI): domain Eukaryota; kingdom Metazoa; phylum Chordata; class Chondrichthyes; order Orectolobiformes; family Rhincodontidae; genus Rhincodon; species Rhincodon typus. The sequence continues at coordinate 18,982,991 of NC_063350.1, read as the reverse complement.
ACTTTGTCCTGGGTGGTGTCAAGCTTCTTGAGTGATGTTTGAGCTGCGCCCATCCAGGCAAGTGGAGGGTATACAATCACACGCCTGTCTTGTGTCTTGTAAATGGTAGACAGGCTTTGGGGAGTCCAGAGGTGAGTTTTTCCCACAGTATTCCTAGCCTCTGACCTGCTCTTGCAGTCAATTTGTGATTGAGTTTCTAGTCAATGTAACCCCAAAGATGTTGATAGCAAGGCATTCCATGATGTTAGTACCATTGAAGGTGAAAAGGTGGTGATTAGAGTGGCTCTTTGGAGATGGCCATTGTTTGGCATTTGTGGCCCACAAAATATTTGCCACTTGTCAGACTAAACCTGAATATTGTACAGATCTTATTGCATTTAAATATGGACTGCTTTAATAGCTGAGGAGTCACGCATAGTGTTGAACATTATACAATCATCAGCAGACATCCTCATTTCTGTCCTTATGACAGAGGGAAGGTCATTGATGAAGCAGCTGAAGATAGGTGGGCCTAGAGCACTACCCTGAGGAACTCCTGCAGAGATGTCCTGCAGTTGAGATGATTGACCTCCAACAAACACAAACATGTTCTTACATGCCAGACATGACTCCAAACAGCAGAGAGTTTGCCCCCTGATATCCATTGATTCCATTTTTGCTAGAGTTCCTTGATGTCAGACTCTTTGGAATATGGCCTTGATACCAAGGGCTGCCACTCTCACCTCACCATTGGAATTCAGCTCTTTTGCCCATGTTTGAACCAAGGTTAAAGTTAGAAGTCACACGACCCCAGGTTATAGTCCAATAGGTTTACTTGGAATCACAAGCTTTCGATCTGCTGCTCCTTCATCAGGCAATTTGTCCACCCCACTCTAACACCGGCACCTCCACATATGAACCGACACTGTCATGAGGCCAGGAGCTGAGTAGCCCTGGTGGAACCCAAACTGAGTGTGTGAGCATCTGGCTGTATCCATGGACATGCCAGGGACAGCCAGATGCTCACACACTCAGCCTGTTAGATAATCACACAGAACTGCACACTGTCACTCTACCTGTTTGTGCTCAGCGCCATTTAATGAGTTCATGGCTGATCTGATCATCCTCAACTTCATTTTCTTGCCTTTTTTCCCTATAACCTTTAAATGCCTGACTGATACAAGTGCAAGAAAATCCCTCCATATCAAGGATCAATCTGGTGAACCGCCTCTGGATTGCCTCCAAAGCCACTATCTTTCCTTAGATAAGGGGACTAAAACAGTTCACAGTATTTCAACTGTGGTCTGACTTTGTTTAGTTTTAGCAAGAGCTCCTTATTTTTATAATTCATTCCCTTTAAAATAAAGGCCAACATTCCATTTGCCTTCTCAATTCCCCAATGAACTTGGGAGCTAGTTGTTTTTTTGTGATTCATGCCAAATGGATCTGCAAATTCTTCTACGCTGTAGTTTTCTGTTGTCTTTCAATTTAAATAATATCCAACAATTTTATTCTTTCTCTCAATGTGCATAACATTACATTTTCCCACATTACTTTCCACCTTCTCTAAGTTTTTGCCCACACATTTAACCTACCAATATCCCTCTGCAGACTCTGTCATCCTCACCACTTGCCTCTCCACCTATTTGGAATCTATCATCCACAAACTTGGTGATAGTACATTCACTTCCTTCATCCAAACTATGAATATATATCGTGAATAATTGTGGTCCCAGCATAGCAGACTACACTATAAGGGCAGGCTTCCGTCCACCTCGGCTAAAGACACTGGTAACGTGTCTAGGTGTAGTGGGAGGGAATGGATGAAGAATACCTTAGGAGTGTTGTTTAGGGGCTGGGAAAAATCTGCCTGTAGAGTACTTGCAGTCCTCCTTGTTTCACTATCACTAAATATCAAGACTTATTTTTGGGGACATAATCCTTTGTATAGATCTAGAATCTAAAACTTTATTTTTGATCAAAAAGGTGAGACTGTTCTATAGTGCAATGTTATCTTTTATACAGTCGCACACAATTGTTCAACAGAATGTTCACCCTGCAACTACTATTCTTAATTATCTAACTTCTAACAATCCAAATTTCACAGGAAACATAAAAAAACAAAAATCCAAGTTGATTTACTTCCTCGTAGTTTCAAGTTCATTATATAAGAATATTTATGAAGACATTTTTCCTGGAATTTTGCTGTCATTTATAATTCACTTCGAGACAGTATCTGTATCAGAAATCTGAAGAATATAAATTTTCTGTCACAGAATATTTGAACATGAGATTCCATTAGATCTGTTGGGTTAATAATACCAAAAGGCTACCAACATAGTCAATATCAATTGTAACTCTGCCTTTTGTTTGCACTGACTCACTCATGACAGATCTATGGCATGTGGTTTAAACTTAAATGGGAGGTATTTGATGCATTATTTCTATATCAACCTTTTATAAACAATCATCAACATAAGTCAAACACCTACCAACTCCAATTATTTTGCCAAGTCATTTTCAATAGGTACAGAATTGAGTCTAAACATGTTTCTGTAGTTTGAGACATTCTGAACAGCAATTTCTTTCAAACTTGATTGATGATGAAATCATGAAGTGCTGTTAGAGTCAGAATCATTTGGACTTGCGGCTTCCTTATAAAATGTGGGGACTGTGCGACTCAATGATCAGTTCAACGTAACACTCTCAGAACAACATAGTTGCATTTGCCAGGTTGCCTAAGATGAAGTCACCATAATGAAGAAAAGTAACTGCACAAACCTCTCCAAAACTCAAAAAAAATGTCAATTCATTTGGCAAAATCTTTCAGTGAGAATATAATAAAAATGTTATATTTTCTCAGTGTTTACATCATGACAAATTAGCATAGAGTTCCATTTTGGGTGCAATCGGTGAAAATAGTACCCAAAATAACACATGCTTTGGAAAATGCCTTTTTTCTCCCGAGTTCCCACTGAAACTCAGTTGCATTCTGCCAAACACTAAAGCTTCAATAAACCAGTGTAATCAGGCAGCTCTTTGATACGTAATTTTCCTTGTTAAAAACAATCGCCTCAACAAAAATAGCTTGCAACATTTAAGAGTGGTAACTTGCTGTGATTTAATTAATATGGGGAAATTGGTATACTACAAAAAGAAGCGACTTAATTCCATGAATATGAAAAAAAAGAAACCTTTCAAAATGTAGTTGTTAGCATCCTTACACTCAGAAGATACAACTTAATTTTGGAGCCTCCTCAAAGTTCTGCAAATGAACACAATAAACAAAAGCTCCCAGTGGAGATTACTTCACCCCATGGCAGGATCAGTTTTGTAGGCAGGGTCTGATTCTAGCATGATCACAAGATCGCAGAAACTTGAGTTATGCTGAAAACCACTATGCTTAAAATTCTTTTGCTTTCGATGTGCCAGTTGTCCAAAGGAAAAACACAGTTGAGCATAAACTCCAGGCTCTTATACCGTGAGTTTTTTATGTGGATTCCATTAAAATTCATACTACATTATTACCTTTTATTTACAGGAAGGTCAAGTTGAATAGGAAGCAGCAGTTATGCTATATTGCCCATAGAGTGATGCCACAATAGTCGGTCAGGTCATCATTGCTGTGAAAATTTTTATAAAGTTTGCCACTAATGAAAGGCACTGCATTTTCAGTAATGGCATCAGCAAGCAATACTAGAAAGCATATAATTTATGTGTGTAACTAAATCACTTAACACCAATGTCTGTATAATTCTAAGGTTGAGGTTTGATCTCTGTTTGGGCTGCACCAGTGTGAAAGTTACCAGACAGGCTATCTCATTGCTCTTGGGTATGATTCAGTACGAGTGAAATTTTAACACATTCAGAAATTCAATCACTTGTAATGAGCTAAAATCAGATCCTATCCTCACTCTGTTGTGAAGTTGCATTAACAAAGCAGTTGTGCATTCTGTTGAACATCTTGTGTACATCATAAACTTATCACAGATAGTAGGAACTGCCGATGCTGGAGAATCTGAGATAAAAAGGTATAGAGCTGGATGAACACAGCAGGCCAAGCAGCATCAGAGGAGCAGGAAAGTTGACATTTCGGGTCTGGACCCT
>NC_063350.1:18943688-18968905 GCF_021869965.1 Rhincodon typus | reverse complement strand
TCCTCCCACCTATCCCCTCCTCCCACCTCAAGCCGCACCCTCATTTCCTACCTACTAACCTCATCCCGCCCCCTTGACCTGTCCGTCCTCCCTGGACTGACCTATCTCCTCCCTACCTCCCCACCTACACTCACCTTTTACTGGCTCCATCCCCGCCTCTTTGACCTGTCTGTTTCCTCTCCACCTTTCTTCTCCTCTATCCATCCTCTAATCGCCTCCCCCTCTCTCCCTATTTATTTTAGAACCCCCTTCCCCTCCCCCATTTCTGATGAAGGGTCTAGGCCCGAAACGTCAGCCTTCCTGCTCCTATGATGCTGCTTGGCCTGCTGTGTTCATCCAGCTCTACACCTTGTTATCTCAGATTCTCCAGCATCTGCAGTTCCTACTATCTTTGTAATGTATTGCATGTCAACATAAGTGAAGGACATGAAGTGATGTGCCATTGAATGCAGTTATGGTAACAAAAAAATGACAAAGAAATTCCAGTGAGTACTAATCTATATACAATCAATGTGCTTGCATTGCACTTCTGTTCAAAAGGGTTTTATGTAAGCTTACTTCACCTCTTGGAAGACCCTCCCTAAGTTCCGTTTTTGACACCCCATTATTTGAATGTAATTCATCTCTCTCAGGAGGGGAAACAAGTTACTCTATCTTCAACTAAATTGTAGACTGTAGAAGGAATGAGGTACACGGGCATTTCTTGTTCCACACTTTGTTTATATAAAAGGCAGGGGCTGCATAATATCAAAAATATATTCACATTAATTATTGGAGACAAGCATTTGTGCACCTGGACCAGCTGCAAAATCCTACAACTATCAGGGCAGGCCACAAGCTGAGTAATCCACCGCATTTCTGAACTCCCCAAAATCTCTCCACCACAAATATGGCATTAGTCAGAATGTGATGCAATACTCTCCATTGGTTAGGTGGATTGCAGCTGCAACACCCAAGAAGCTACCCTTTTTGGGGTCCTATTTCTTTCTTCTATTCCTTTCCAGCTGGGAGCAGGGATCACTGCCAAAATGCTGCATATGGTAATGCATTAGTGGTATAATTTTCTAAGCAATTTTAAGTGTACTTTGTGGAATCTAGTTGTAGGGAATCAGTAAGTGAAAGGGGCTAAATAGATGTCTCTTTTGAAGATGCAGGATGTGCAACGTAGCCTCTAGCTATGTTGTATGATTCTATAATACTCTGTTGCTGTTCTGACAGTACAAACCTGATTGCATCCCCAGTATGTGCCCAATGTTTGCCTGAATCAATATATTTTGCTGAGAGTGTGTGATCAGCTGGCTCCATAGGGTCTCCTTGGCCCAGAACTGTAACAATAAAAAATGAACAACTGCCAAGTAGCTGGAAGAGAAAGTGATTGATTGTCTATGATATTCAGCAGTCTCTATAGTGAGCAATCAACAGTGATCATATAGGCTGAATGTGACATGCCCCCGGCCTTGTGTGTCTTCAGCACAGTGGCACTTAAAATAGGAAGGCAGGGATAAGGGGGTCACTATCTTCTGAAGGTGTCATTTGCAAATTGGGGGAATAACTCCTACAAAAGATAGTACTTGACCTTCCTTCCTCGCTGCACAGAATTTAAAACTCAACCCTTTGCATCTCATCTGCCTCTCAATAGTTGCTGTAACAGCCTGTGACTGCTCAAGCAAAATATAAATCATCAAGAAGGGAGGCCAGAAATATGTGCACAACAACTAAAATAAACAGGGCATCAAAATTGACCAAAATGCAAAGTATGCTGGGAATGCCTGAGCCAAGACAGATACAACAGACAACTTTGCCTAGGGACAAGTAGGATCTAAGCCCAGACAATTGAAACCAGAGAGGCACCAGAAAACATTAGAACATAGAACATAGAACATAGAACATAGAAAAGTACAGCACAGTACAGGGCCTTCGGCCCATGATGTTGTGCTGACCTATTATCCTACTAAGGTCAATCTACCCTGCATACCCTACATTTTATTATCCTCCATGTGCCTATCCAAGAGTCATTTAAAAGTCTCTAAAGTATCTGACTCCACTACCACTGCCGGCAGCGCATTCCACACGCCCACCACTTTCCGTGTGAAGAACCTACCTCTGACATCTCCCCTATACCGTCCTCCAATCACCTCAAAATTATGCTCCCTCGTAATAGTCATTTCCGCCCTGGGAAAAAGTCTCTGACTATCCACTCTATCTATGCCTCTCATCATCTTGTAAACCTCTATCAAGTCACCTTTCATCCTTCTTCGCTCCAATGAAAAAAGCCCTAGCTCCCTCAACCTTTCCTCATAAGACCTGCCCTCCAGTCCAGGCAGCATCCTGGTAAATCTCCTCTGCACCCTCTCGAAAGCTTCCACATCTTTCCTGTAATGAGGCAACCAGAACTGAACATAATATTCCAAGTGTGGTCTAACCAGAGTTTCAGGAAGTCTGAAAGGGCAATTCAACCCTTCCTGACCAAAAAACAACACCAGACACGTGGGGCAGACATGCCTCAGTAAGACAAAAGACCAGGTGTATATTCTGGGATGAAACCAGACTTTCAGACCCAAGAGTAGACACCTCAAAGGGGTCACTTATAAGCAAGTCATCGAGAGCCATTAGCAGCACTTCAAGATGATAAAGCCAATCAATTTAATACCTCTAATTGGTCAAGTCCTTGGAAAGTTCCAGAAGGTAGCCAGGAAGATATAAGAACCCAGCCTGACAGGACTAGGGGTATCCCACTCTGCAGCCTACTTAGAGGCACGTTAAGATACAGCAGTGAACAGAGCAGCTCGTCCTCCGACCAGAGAGAGAATCGATCCATGAAGCGAGAAACAGACCAAATAATTTGATAGACCAGCAAAAGTTACAAGTATCTGGGAAGCGTTTTAAGTTTCTAAAGAATTGAATAATTAGGGATAGAGTTGTTAAAAGTGTAAAGTTTAACTCTTAACCTTTGTTGTCATCAAATAACATTGTGACCTGGTTCACTGACTACAGATTTGTGCTGTGTAGTCCTTTCCCAACTCATGTTAAGCTCCCTGGATAAAATAATATTATGCACACTGGTTTAGGAGCCTGCAGGGTCTTAGAGACACCCTGTTTCGGACAACATTGCTAAACCATCCCATCCAATGTCAATTATTTGCCTGGGTCAGGGCTGCATTGGGGTCTTCACCTTGGGACCTGAACTGATTGCAGTAGTGGTAGTGGCCATTATGGGATTCTGGTGGATTTGTCCCACTGAGGAGGGCAAGTTCAATTATCCAGTAACTTAGCCCATCCAGAGTGCATCATGGCTGCGAGGCAAGTTTGTGCAGAGTCTGACAGCTGGCCACCGAATTACCTTTCCTTCTGAGTTGAGGCAAGGTACTCACCGCCCCTCCCCCACCTCCTGTAATTTTCTGCCCTAAATCTATTTATCCGATCTATGTACAAAATATTGATGTTATGTACATCTCTGCTGCACATGATATAGTTTCCATTGCACGACATCTGGCTTCTTCCAATTCTAAAGGATTGTGGCTGTCCAAATATGCAATGGGAGAAATATAACAACTGAGGTCAGAAGTGGGAATGTTCACTGATGATTGCACAATATCTAGCACCATTTGCAACTTGTCAAGTACTGAAGCCACCTGCTTCCGTATGCAACAGGACCTGGACAACAATTCACTTTGGGTTGTCAAGTGGTAAAGAACGGTAATATATCTCCAATTCATGATGGTGTGTCATTTAGAGGGTAACTAGTAGGTGATGGTATTCCCATGAATCTACTGCTCTCATCCTTCTTGATCACAGGTTTGGAGGTTGCTGCCAAAGATGCCATGGTGAGTTGTTTGCAGTGCAACTTGTAGATGACACACATTGCTATGATTGTGTGCCAGTGATGAAGTGACTGAATACTGAAGGTGGTGGATATGCTGCCAAGAAAGCAGGCAGCTTTGTTCTGAATGGTGTCAAGCTTCTTGAATGCTGTTCACGCTACACTCATCAAGGCAAATAGGGTGCGTTCCAACACACTCCTGAGAGACAGTGAGGAAGGATTGGAGAAAAAAGAGTGAGGTACTTGCCACAGAATCCCTGGCCTCTGATCTGCTCTTGTAGCCACAGTATTGATATGGTTAGTCCAGAGTCATAGAGCTGTACAGCATGGAAACAGACCCTTTTCTCCAACTCATCCATGCTGACCAGATATCCTAATTTAATCTCGTCCATTTGCCAGCATTTGGCCCATATCCCTCTAAACCCTTCCTATTAATATACCCATGCAGATGCTTTTGAAATGTTGTAATTTTACCAGCCTCCACCATTCTCACTGGCAGCTCACTCCACACACGCACCACCCTCTGTGTGAAAAAATTGCCCCTTATGTCCCTTTTAAAGCTTGCCCTCTCACTTTAAACCCATGCCCTCTAGTTTTGGACTCCCCGACCCCAGGGAGAAGACCTTGGTTATTCACCCTAAACATGCCCCTCATGATTTTTTAAAGGTCACCCCTCACCCTCCAACACTCCAGGGAAAACAGCCCAGCCAATTCAGCCTCTCTTTGCAGCTCAAACACTCCAAACCCTGGCAACATCCTTGTAGATCTTTTTTCTGAACCTTTTCAAGTTTCACAACATCCTTCCTGTAACAGGGACACCAGAATTGAACGCAGTATACCATAAGTGGCCTACCCAATGTCCTGTATAGCTGCAATATGACCTTACAATTCCTATATTTGATGCACTCACCAATAAAGTCAAGCATTCCAAACACCACCTTCACTATTCTGTTTACCTGCTACTCCACTTTCAAGAAACAATGAACCTGCACTCCAAAATCTCTTTGTTCAGCAACACTCCCCAGGACCTTATCATTAAGTGTATAAATCCTGCCCTGGTTTGCTTTTCCAAAATACAGCACCTCACGCGTATCTAAATTAAACTCCATCTGCCAGTCCTCGGCCTATTGGCCCATCTGATCAAGGTCCCGTTGTACTCTGAGGTGACCTCCTTTGCTGTCCACTGCACCTCCAAGTTTGGTGTCATCTGCAAACTTACTAACCATACCTCCTATGTTCACATCCAAATCATTTATATAAATGATCAAAAGCAGTGGACCCAGCACAAATCTTTGTGGCTCAATCAGTGGTCACAGGTCTCCAGTCTGAAAAGCAAGACTGAACCACCACCTTCTGTCTTCTCAGTTCAGCTTTTGATCAATGGTAACCCTCAGGATGGTGATAGTGAGGGATTCAGCACTGTATTGTCTGGGCTCTATCTCATTACAGATGTGTACTTCCTGTCAGTTGTGTGGCTAGAATTTTTTTGCCACTAATCAGCTTGGGTTTGAATGCTGTCCAGGTCTTGCTGCATATGGATAGTATCTGAGGAGCTGCAAATGGACATTGGAGTGCAGTGGATTAAACTGGCTGAAGACTACCATCTGTGATGCTGGGGGCAGTGGGAGGAGGCCAAGTTAGATCATCCACTCAGCACTTCTCACTGAGGATTCTTACACACGCAAGATTGACATGCAAAATGCTTATCTTTTGCACTGATGTGCTCTGCCCCCTCATTTTTGAGATTGGAGAATTTGCGGAGCCTTCTCCTCCTTTCAGTGGCTTAATTGTCGATCACTGCTCATGACTAGATATGTGCGGATCCTAGATCTGATCCATTGGATGTGGGATCGCTTAACTCTGTTTATCACATGCTGCATATGCTAGCATGAAAGTAGTGCACTGTTATAACTTTACCAGGCTGATGCCTCATTTTTAGGTGTGTCTGGTGCTGCTCATGGCACGCCATCTTGTACTCTCCATTTTTCCAGGGTTAATGCCCTGGCTCAGTGATTGGGCCTCTGAGAGGCAGATATGCCAGGCCATGAGGTTTACAGATTGCAGTTGAATAAAATTCTTCTGCTAATGATGACTCTCAGTGCCTCGTGGATGCCCAAACTTGAGTTGCTCCATCTGTTCAAAATCTCTCCCATTTAGCATGTTGGTAATGCCGCACAACACAGTGGAGGATATTCTCAATGTGAAGGTGGGACTCATCTCTACAAGGACCATGCAGAGGTCATTCGTGCAATACTGTCATGAATGGAAGAAGCTGCTACAGATTGATTGGTGAGCATGTTTTCCTCTGTATTGATTTGCTCACTGCCTGCCACAGGCCCAATCTTACATTTATATTGTTTAGGTCATAGCCAGCTCAGTCACTAGTGCCACTGTTGGTGATGGACATTAATTTTGTTGATTCTGTGAGGATGACTGTATTGTTTTACTCGTCTGTAGGACAATCCCTCCCCAATTTTGGCACAAGTCCCCTGATGTTCGTAAGGATGACTTTGCAGGATGTATAGGGCTTTGTGTACCCTTGTCTTGTCCAGTGTCTTTATGTTGTAAAGCATGTGATAGTAGGTTACCTTAGTGTAAGGTTTTAGTAGAAAGTTCAGACCAGAAGTGTTTGATTGAGAAACCCAAAGGGATTAATGAAGCTGAGAAAAGTTGAAGTTCAGTTCTGTAATTAATCAAGAAAAAAGCTCTCAAACCCAAGACTGGGAATTGAAAGAGACAGCTAAGTCAAACCTATAGATGTGATAGAGAAGAGAATTCGCTATGGTGCTTGAGTACAATAAAGTGATGGGTTAGGGATAGATTGGTTTGTACATTACCATGCATTTTGAAAGCTTTCAAGTTGTGTTTATTGTAACATTTGGTTTATTCTATTTTATCTTCCTTCTTTTGCATAATAAGCTTCACTTTTAAATTTAAAACCAAAGCCGCAGCATTGTGTGTTCGTGATTCAGTGAAAGAACCACCTTGTTAAATAAAAAAAACTAAATAAAACATGATCCATCAAGCCAGATTGCAGTCTCAGCTCTAAGCTGTCTGGTTAATAACATCAGCTGGGATCAGTAAACCTTGGTCAATGTCAGGTGGGCCACATGAAATCATTCCTTTTAGCAGACTTTGTCAAAGTTAGATACAACTGAATGGCCTTCTCGGCCATTTTAACAGTCAACCATATTCCCATTGTCTGGATTCACGTATAAACCAGACTAGGTAAGGATGGCAGATTTCACTTCCCTAATGATCATTAGTGATCCAGGTGGGAATTTGCAACAATTGACAATGTTGTCATTGGTTGTCAATGGACTCGATTTTAATTCCAGATTGTTTAATTAATTTCAAGCATCACAATCTACCCTGTTGAGGCTCCTCTGAATTTTGTATGTTTCAATAAAATCAACTCTATTTCTAATTCTTCTAAACTCTAATAAATAATAAACCCGTTTAGCTGTTCTTGATAAGTCAGTCCCTTCAATCAGGGAATCATCCTAAATGAATCTCTTTTGCACTGCCTCCAATACAGGATATACATTATTAAGTAAACACAAAGAACTTTGGATGCTGGAAATCTGAAACAAAAACAGAGTGCTGGAAAAACACAGCAGGTCTGACAACATTGGTTGAGAGAAAAAGAAAGCTAACATTTTGAGTCTAGTGCTGGATGTGAAATATCAACACTGTTTTTCACGTAACAACTGCTATCTGCTGTATTTCTCCAGCACTCTGTTTCTGTATCCAATTTTAAATGCAGGGACTAAAACTGTATACTGTACTCCAGATGTGGCACCACCTGGAGTCTGACCAATGATTTGTAGAGGTGTAGTATCACTTTCTTGCTTTTTGATTCTATGCCTCCATCTATAAACCCTTTATAACTTATTCATAATGCTGCTTACCAACTGTTATGACTTGCCTGGCCACTTTCAGAGAGTTACGCACTTGAACCCCAAGGTCCCTCTGCTCGTGTACTCCTCTAAAAGTTGCACCATTGAGCCTGTATTGTCTCTCAGCGTTTCTTCTACCAATTCACATTTCTCTGCATTTAAATTCATCTGCTAGGTGTCTACCCATTTGTACAACTTGTCAATATTTCTCTATAGTTTCTCGGCATCATCCTCACAATTCATCCTCACCTGTACAGCTGTAACAAGACTTACCTATTTTGAAAATACAACCCCTGAGCAATAAAGGCCAAAACAATGATCATACAATATAGTGAGGTTCAATGTTATGTTGGAAAAGGATAAAGAACAGTCAAGGATTACGATCCCAGACTTAAAAAGGGCAGATCTCAGGGGACTGAAAGTTGAACTACTGCAGGTTGACTTAAAGTGCATTTTAGTGGATAAAACAGCGGATGAAAAGTGGTATAATTTCAAAAAAAGAGATAAATATGGTGCAAGGTAGCTACACACTCATGAGAAGTAAATATGGGGTCTCAAAAGCTAGAGTATCCTGGATGACAGAGGATATTGTTGAGAAAATAAGAAAAGAGAAAGGAGACATATGATGCATACCAGAATAATTTTTTTTCTTTATTCATTCACAGGATGAGGGCATTGCTGGCTAGGCAGCATTTATTGCCCAGAGGGTAGTTAGTAGTCAACCACATTGCTGTGGGTCTGGAGTCACATGTAGGCCAGACCAGGTAAGGATGGGAGCTTCTTTCCCTCAAGGACAACAGTGAACCAGATGGGATTTTCCTGACAATCAGTAATGGACTCATGGTCATCATTAGACTGTTAATTTCAGATATTTATTGAATTTAAATTCCACCATCTGCCATGGTGGGATTTGAACCCAGGTACCCAGAACATTATCTGGGTCTCTGGATTAACAGTCCAGCAATAATACCACTAGGCCATCACCTCTCCCTTGAGATAATAATAGCATCAGAAGTCAGGAAGATTATCTCAAATGCAGAAGCGAGGCTAAGGCTAGAAGAAGAAGGCTAAGAGGAAGAATGAGGAAAGGGTGGCAGACTGTGCTAAAACAAATAGTAAAATGTTCTTTAAGCAAATTAATAGTCAAAGGTTGGTGAAGGATAGAGTTGGGCCCATAAAGAAAAAGCAAAGTAAACTGCTAACTGAAGCAGAGTTTGGCAGAGGTAGTAAATGAGCAAATTGCTTCTGTCTTTACCATCAGAAGATGGTGACAATGGCTCAGTTGAAATTGTGAGTCTTGAACAACAAAAGGCTGGCAGAACTCCAGGTAGAGAAGTCACTAAGACTGGATGGGATGCATCTTAAATTGATGAGAGAGGTAAGGGAGCAAATCACAGAGCCATTGGCTGAAATTTCAGGCTTCTCTGAATGAAGGATTAGTGCTGAGGACTGGAGGATTGCAAATGTGATGCCGTTATTTAAGAAAGGTGCAAAAGCTATCCAGAAAACTACAAACCTGTCAGCTTGAACACATCTGGTTCACTAGTGTCCTTTAGGAAAGGAAACGACCATCCTTACCTGGTCTAGCCTAAATGTGACTCGAGACCCACAACAATGTGTTTGACTCTTTACTGCCCTCTAGGCAAATAGGGAAGGGCATTAAATGCTGCCCAGCCAGTGATTCCCTCATCCTATGAATAAATTAAAAAAAAGGGAAAACTGATCAAGGCCAAAATACGGGATCAGATAAACATACACTTAGAGAAAATAAGTTAATATTAAACAGTCAACATGGGTCGTCAAGACCAGGTCATGTCTGCCAAATTTAATTGAGTTTTTTGACAATGTGACACAGGCAGTGGAAGAGGTAGTGCAGTGGATGATGTATATTTGGTCTTTTAGAAAGCATTTTATATGGTACCACATGGTAAGTGGATTAGCAAATTAGAAATATTTGGGATTGATGCTTCCTTAGCAGCATGGATTACAAGTTGTCCAAAAGATAGGGAACAGGGGGTAGATATAGACGGGCATTCCTCAGACTGAGGATGAGTTGAAAGTAGTGTTCCCAGGGATTGGTGTTGGGGTCCTTGCTTTTGCTAATTTATATATATATGATTTAGAGATGGATGTTGAAGGCAAAATCTCTAAATTTGCAGATGATGCTAAGCTAGGGAGAATAGTGAATTGTGAGGATGACACTGAGCAACTTCAGAGGGACAGCGACAAGTTCGCCAAAAGGGGCAGACACCTGACAGATGAATTTCAATGCAGAGAAATGTGGGTAGACAGATCTAAAGATCATGCAAATGGTATGAAGGAAGTGTTGACAGGCCAAACAATAGGTCTTTGCAGGTGACCAAGGGTGTCAAATGGTATAAGTAAAATGTCAGCAGTTGAATAACAAGCAAAGGGATGGTCTATAATCTGATTAAATTAGCAGAGAGATAATTACAAAAAATTAAAAATGAAGTGGTGCTGGAGACAAGCCAAATGACTGGAATAACAGAATAAGTATGAGTCATGTGACTTGGCCAATGTTGTCTATCTCCTATGCTGTAGGCAAGGATACCCCGAGGCACAGTATATTGGCGAGACCATGCAGATGCTACGACAACGGATAAATGGACACAGCGCAACAATTGCCAGACAGGGATGATCCCTCTCAGTCGGGGAACACTTCAGCGGTCAAGGACTTTCAGCCTCCGATCTTCCGGTAAGCGTCCTCCAAGGCGGCCTTTGAGATATACAACAACGTAGAATCACCGAGCAGGAACTGGTAGCCAAGTTCCATACCCATGAAGACAACCTCAACCGTGATCTTGGGTTCATGTCACCCTACATGTGTCCCCACCACATTGCTTTGTATCTGTAAAATCTTCCTTACTGTCCTGTTTTGACACTATCACCTTGAAAAATTGTTATGATCTCCCTACTGTAATTTTTTTGCACAGTTTTGGATTACTTATCACTTTGGTTAGAGCCTTGGCATGCGACTCTTACACCTATCATGTTATTCCAATCATTTGATTTCACCAACACCTTATTTTTAATTTTTTGTCATTATCTCTCTGCCTCATTTAATCAGGTTATAGGTCATCTTTTCGCTTGTTATTCAGCTGTTGACACTTTACTCACACCATCTGACACTCTTGATTACCAGCAGAGACCTACTTGGTCATACTCACACCATTTATATGATCTTTTGATGTCTCTGCCTGTAAATTCTGTGTCTGTGTGCTCCTCTTTCACTTCACTTGATGAAGGGACAACACTCTGAAAGTTTATAAATAAACCTCTTGGACTTTAACCTGGTATCGTCTGACTTCCGACCTTGTCCACCCCAGTCCAATACCGGCACCTCCACATCAGAATCTTGAATGTGTTACCTGGGAGTGTGGTGGAGGTGGATTCCAGAGGAGGTTTCAAAAGAGAATTGAGTATGTATTTGAAAGCGATTAATTTAGAGGGCTATGGAGACAGGGCATGGAGAATGAGACTAGCTGGGTAACCCTTTGAGATTAAGTACAGATACAATGGGTCAAATGTTCTCCTTCTGCACTGTAAAATTTTATGATTTTATGATTCTATGAATATTAGCCTATGTGTCTGGGTCACTGGTTCAGCGACCATACAATTCAGCCATTTCCCTCTTCATTGCATATTCTAAGCTACTGACTGATAAAAGAATAAGATGGGGAGAGAAAAATAGTTGCAAAATTACCACGCTGCAAGGAAAAATGTGGCATGTTGTGCTTATTGCTTAATTTGCAAATTAGTTTCAAATTCTGTTTTCTTATCATCTTTTCTATTTTCTCTCAACACAATTGTCTTCTCGTCTCACGGTCTGAGAAAGAGACTGCCCACTCTTCTGACAATTTTCTCAGCACAATAAAATGAAATATGAATTGCATTGTACGAATCAAGTGTGAGGGATAATTTCAAAGTTCCATGAAGCAAAGGACAGTATAGCTGCTTCGCTTCACATCTGAATCGTGTTGAGTGTCTTTAGATTCTCCACTACACAAATGACAGCTTCAAATGCTTTGCAAGAATTCCAAAAATGGACAGTTTCTCAAAGCTGCATAACTGCTCCTACAGCATTTTAAATGCTTTGGAATTCTGTGTGTGTATCTGTTTCTGTGTACGTCTGTGCCTGTCTGTACTAGAGTAAAACAGACTCCTTTGTATTAAATATGCACTAACACCTGAGGACTGAGGCTCCGAAAGCTTGTGTTTTCAAAGAAACCTTTTTTTCATTCATTCACAGGATATGGGTGTTGCTGGCTGGGCAGTAGTTATTCCCCATCCCTAATTGCCCAGAGGGCAGTTAAGAGTCAACCACATTGCTGTGGGTTTGGAGTCACATGTCGGCCAGACCAGGTAAGGATGGCAGTTTCATTCCCTAAAGGACATGAGTGAACCAGATTGGTTTTTCCCGACAATCGGCAATGGATTTATGGTAATCGTTAGACTCTTAATTCCAGATTTCTTCTTTGAATTCAAATTCCTCCATCTGCTGTGGCAGGATTCAAGCCTGGGTCCCCAGAACATTACCTGGGTCCCTGGATTAACAGTCAATATCACTAGGCCATTGCGTCCCCTTTTGGACTATAACCTGGTGTCATGCGATTTCTGACCTTGTACGCCCCAGTCCGACACCGGCATCTCCACATCATTGCAAATGCAGCATTAGTAATGAGGAAATATAAACAAACTATTATTTTGAAAAAAGAACATTACACTAATGTTCACAAACCCATTTTGCAGAGTTGGAATGTTTGGAACACTGTTGAATATGAAATAGTTAACTATTGGTTTCTACTGGTGTGAGCGACCTTAACATACATCTAAATTGTTGGTAAACTTCTGAAACATATGGAAGCGTGGGCCTTTTGTTTTTTTCTAAATCTCACCAGGGAGTCACAGGCATCAGGCTCTTGGGTATTTCTTGGTTCAGTAACACTAAACAGCATCACTATATTTTGGCCTGTCTCACTTCATTGTGATCAGGTAAAAAACTAATGGGCTTCACTTTGCTTCGTGACAAAATAGCAGGAATTCAAGACTTTGCCTAATTAAAGTTTATTTTACTGATTGGTGCCTGGATCTCTGCTTGCAAGATGACTGTCTGGAAAACATTAATTTCAGGCCGAACAGAAGTGGAAGGGAGCTGTAAAAGCCAAAACTCGGCAATGCTGGCTCCAACATTGAAAACTATAAGACTGATTCAGAAAGAACTCTAATGGCTGAAAATTATGTCTTCAGGGTGGGTGGTAGGAGCAGACAGCTTGCCCAGATCTACTTCCCGAATAAAATTCATTGGCATGTTGGCGGGTTGATAAGCCTGCCCCATGGTCAGAAAGCTCTGCCAGGGCAGTGGCATGGTGGGGGGGAGGGATGGGGTGGGGACTGAATTCTCCCACCTTTTAGAGCTGCCAGGTAATCAAATTGGCAAGGAGTTACAGCAGTCCTGATGATGCCAGAGCTCCATACAGGATACTGCCAGGACAGCAGGCAGGAACGCGATGGATTCCAGACAGCATTAAGTCACCTGGCTTTGGGCAGGGTTTATGGCACCTTAGGGACGGGAGCAAAGGTTGGGTCTTAAAGTGTGTGCAGGTAGGAGGGAAGGATGTAGTATCAGATAGGCAAATGGTACATACCCCTCCATGATGATTGTACCCACTTCCTCCATGGCATTTTAAACACTTTCTTTTAGATAAAAGGGAATCACATTCACACCCACCTGTCCACATCAACCATTTCATGCTTTTAACGAGTACAATTGACTTTCAATTATTTATTTACATATCGTGGGCAGGCTGTCAATTTTGTTGCCCACTCACTATCTGCACTATGTGGTAAGTAGGCAAGTGGAGGACTAGCTCACTGACCTATATTATATTCTTCCCACCACAGGAAATGAACCCAGTGAGAGAACTGTGCGTCTGCAGCATTCAAGTGTCAATGAATAAAACAGTCTGTCCCAGTTGGTTGTGATTGGTAATGCAATCGTTAACACAATTAGGTACCATTCTGTTGTCAATTGTTTTGCATCTCTAGATTAAGAGGATGATTATGTGAACATTTTGAAATCTCAATGGGACTGACCTTCAGCTTCTGACATACAGACCATTTGCTGATGTAAAACTGATGTTCTTCTGATTCAGTCCACGTCAGATTTACTGAAGTTAAATTCCAAAGTTAGAGTCACTTCTGAAAGCTTGTCCCATTCCCACTGAGCACAGACTCTGCACAGTTCAAGCATACTTGCTGGCGAGTTGCCAAAGAGAACAGTCTTGAAGATATCTGTCTGCAGTCAGGATGCTTTGGAAACTGGGCGACGTAATTTAGAAAGAGTAAGTATAATCAAAAAAACATTAGAAATTGCCATTGAAATTATTTCAGTATTTGCTCTTATTTTGCTGCAAAAGCATTTATCCATAGTAGTGGAATGAGAGTTTCAATCTATCTGATTACAACTATCCATATTAAATGCTGTTGGCACCACGCAAAATAATTGATAGGTCCCTGAGGTTGATTCCTCATGAGATATATGTTAGTAAAGTTGATCTTTGTATATTCTCTCTGCTAAAGTTTATGGTGATGATGATATCCAAAACTCTGCTCCCTGAATCTTAATATACAACAAGTTCCATGCACCCAACATCTCTTTGGTTAAGTGGCCTACATTGGCTTCCAGTTTAGCAATGCCTCAATTTTAAAATTCTCACCTTTGTCTACAAGTCCTTCCATGGCTTTGCCCCTCCTGGTCTCTGTAATCTCCTCCACCCCTGGAACATTCCCTAACTGTTCCTCCAATTCTGGTCTCTTTTGGAACTGCCTTGATTTTAATCTCTCCAAAATCAGTAATCATGCCATCAGCTGCCAATAATTTCTGGACTTCCCCTCCTGAATCTCTGTTTCTCTTTCACTTTTACTTCATCGAGGACAGGTCCTAAAATCTACCTAAAATCTACCCTTTGGTCATCTTTCTTAATGTAGTTTAGTGTCAAACTATGTTGAATGACACCTGGAACATTTTACTATGTCTCTGTCATTTTAGACTTCAAAAATTCCACTTAGAAATCACAAGAAATGAAAGATGGAAAGAAGCTATTCAGAAAAGTTAAAGAGAAAGACACTGAAGAAGATATTCTCTTTCCCAAATGGCTCAGTGACTGGCCCCCACAAGATTTCCTTTAACAAGTTAAGGAAGCTGTATCTTTAGACCTTATGATGACTTTTGACAACACCAGTTTCTGCAGTGAAGTTGCAGCTAATTTATTCCAGGTATATTACGGAGAATGTTCTGTGGTTCCACAAATTTCTGCAATTCCACATTGTGCCATTTGTCATTACAAATTGACACAGCATCACTATTGCAGATGTTACATGAAAGAAAGAATGTGTACATTTTGTGCCAGAGTCTTTCGCCCATCAGAAGGTTAGAAAAGGACACTTGCGTCTGAATGCTTTGGCATTCAGTTCACCCATCAATCTAAAAATAAGTTTGTTTTCCTTATATACCCATAGTGAAAATGCTCTGATAGTTTGGCTGATTCTTTTAAAAAGTTGCAATGTTGCAATTTACCTTATCTAGTTATCCACTGAGAAGACTGCCTGGTCCTATTGGCATTTTGGAAAAAGAGTTAGAGTTATGTTTTTAAACCACACCGCATCTCAATGAGTTGTCACCTGAGGTGTGAATTCCCCATTGGACGCTTGGTACGTCCATGATTGATGACGTGATTGCATTCTGTATCTACAGCAACCACCATCCATATCAATCACAAAGATGTAACTGGCCAAATGTCACTGCAATTTTGTTAAAAGTAGCAGAGCTCTGTATAATTTAAACTTTGTAGTAATGCAATGGCATTTATAGAATTTGTGAAAATTGTCCCTGCGGTTTTTAATCTTGTCACTGGTGTGAATTTTAGAAATTTAGTTGAACAATGCATCACCAACCCAAATTTTTGCATTTATTCATGGAGAGTACAACTCCAAATTCTCAATCTCAGTCCAGCAAAGCAAGATCCGAAATTATCTTATGCTACTTTTATTTCACAGTTTTGACAACAGTGGAAGGTTAAGTGTAGCACTACTGATGGCTTGGGAATCTCCTCCAAAATGATAAAGGATTGTGTTCAATCCTTGCAGACTCATGAAGATTTAGAAAAAAACACAATACTGGAGATAATGGAATAAAATAAAATTCTAAAGCTACCAAGCAGGTCAGGCAGCATCTATAAAGAGAGAAACTGAATTTTCCCATTGACGACACTTTCGCAGGACTGCTGTGCACTAGAATGAGTTCTGACTAAAAGTCGGTGATGTGAAACAGAGAGATAGCAAGAACTGCAGATGCTGGAGTCAGGGATAGCACAGTGTGGAGCTGGAGGAACACAGCAGGCCTGGCAGCATCAAAGGAGCAGGAAAGTTGACGTTTCGGGTTGGGACCCTTTCTCAACTGGTTTTGCAGCCCAGCATAGTGGGAAACAGGGGATTCAGGGCCACTTAATTAGGCAAGAGGCCAGACATCAGTCTCTTGGTGGTGACAAAAGCCACCCCTAATTAAGTCAGAGGATGGAAGAGGCTGACATGAGATTCTGGTCATCATCAACCGTGTCCAGTAATGAGTCAATTAATATCCAATTGAGCCCAACAAAACTTAGCTCAGGGATTAAATGGGAGCCATACAGCTCACCTAAACCCTTCCAAATACTGCCCTGCATACTCCATTTGTGGTCAACCTCTGAGCGGGTGGTGAAGAGGGAAGCATGACCAAATTGTCAGGTGCTCAGTTCATTAATTCGGTTTCATTCTACACTGGTCTACCTGATCTGCTGAGTATTTCCTGTATATTCTGTTTCTATTAGGAGGGATTTAAAACAAAAATGTTCAAGTTTGCACTTCAAAGTTGATGGAGAGGTGATGGCCCAGTGGCATTATTGCTGGACTGTTAATCCAGAGCCCCAGGTAATGTCCTTGGGGACCCAGGTTCAAATCCAGCCATAGCAGGTGGTGGAATTTGAATTCAATAAACATTTGGAATTAAGAGTCTAATGATGACCATGAATCCATTGTCAATTGTCAGGAAAAACCAATCTGGATCCCAAATGTCTTTTAGGGAAGGAAACTGCCATCCTTACTGTGTCTGGCCTATATGTGACTCCAGGCCCGCAGCAATGTGGTTGACTCTTAACTGCCCTCTGGACAATTAAGGATGGGCTATAAATGCTGACCTAGCCAGTAATGCCCTCATCCCGTGAATGAATTTTTAAAAAGTGTTGAAGATAATGCAATGTGTCAAATTCTTATTTGGTCATGTTGACAGGTTCATTATAACTTAATAGTGAATGCTTCAAAACTTCAAGTAATGCAGAAATTACACTGAAATTTACAATTGTTTATACACAGATCCTTTCAACATTATAGTAAAATGTCCTGCAATGATAATCTGCCTCTACTAGAATGTAAGTACAGCAAACCAACACAAATTCAACCTAAATAAAAACCGAAAGAACTGCAGATGCTGTAGATCAGGAGCAAAAACAGAAGTTGCTGGAGATTCAACATGAACAGTTGGTGAGTCTCGAGTTAATGGTTGGAGCCACACCCTTCCACTGGAGAGACTTGCAGAAGTAAAAGGGAGAGGGTCAAAGAAATGGTCTGACTGGCAAACTGAAAACTGAGCAAAGCTGGCTCCTCCTGTCCACAAAGTGCCAGCCAGTCTGAAAAATGAACGGGGATGTCTGGATGGAGGTGGCCACCAAGATCTCGGCTAAGGGTAGAAAAGCATTACACGATCTAACCAGGTAACAAATTAGTTATTTCAGATTAGCAAAATAAATGCATGATTCAAAGACTAGTGTGGGGGAAAGGGATTACATTTCATGGGGAACTAGCCCACTTAGGGAAAGTGAGATTTCTACTCATAGGACAGACTCTACCTAAACTGTGCTAGGACAGTTGTTTTAGCCAACGACGTAAATAGAGAAGTAGAGAGGATTTAAACCTAAGAGGTGGCAGTCAAGGGGAAAAGAATTATAAAGACATAAATTAAAGAGTAAAATCAGCTAAAGAGTAAGTTATTAATCTGGGAGATGATAAACATACCATGATAGGAAGGGATAGACAGTACAAACCTGAGAAGGAACCAACAGATAACATGAGAATTTACGAAAAGAATTAAAGGATAAAACTAAAGTCTGTATCTAAACACACGTAGGGAGGAATTTGGCCTCATGATATTATTGCTGGACTGTTAATCCAGGGACCCGGATAACATTCCGGATAACCTGGGATTGAATCGCGCCACGGCAGATGGTGGAATTTGAATTCATTAAAATATTTGGAATTTAGAATCTAATGAATGCTTTGTCGATTGTCAGAAAAACCCATCCCGTTCACTAATGTCCTTTAGGGAAGGAAACTGCCATCCTTACCTGGTCTGGCCTACATGTGACTCCAGACCCACAGCAATGTGGTTGACTCTGAACTGCCCTCTGGGCAATTAGGGATGGACAATAAATACTGCCTGGTCAGCGATGCCCTCAGCCTGTTAAGGAATAAAGGAAAAAAAACAACAGTCAAACTAAGAGCACAACTGAAAACAAGTATGGTCTGGTACCTATTACCGAGACATGGTTGTAGGATGACATGGATTGGGAACTGAATATTGAAGGCTTACAAGACATTTAATAAGAATAGGAAACTAGGAGAAGGTGAAGAGGTGGCTCCAATAGTTTGTGATGGCAGTAGCACAATAAAGCAGGACTACCTAAATTCTGGAAACCAGGATGTGGAAACAGTTTGGGTAGCAATGTGAAATGATGTAGGCAAGAAGTCATTTACAGGAACAGTATACAGGGCCCTTAACAATTATTACACAATAAAATGGAGCATGAAGGAAGAAACAATGAAAGCTTGTCAGAAAGACAAAGCAATAATCGTGGGATTTTAATCAACATATTGACTGAAAAAAATCTGTTGAGAATGTGTAGCCTAAGTGAAGAGTTCATATAATCTTTTCAGGATAATTTCTTAGAACATCATGTTTTGGAGTTGATCAGAAAGCAGGTCATACCAGACCTGGAGTTGCACAATGAGATGGGATTAATTAATGTTCTGATTGTGAAGGAGAACCTAGGTAGTAGCAACAATAATATGATTACATTTTACACTCATTTTGATGGAGAGAGGAGTGAGTCTGAGACTATTGTTTGAAATTTTAAATAAGGGCAATAATGAGGGCATGAATTCAGAGCTGTCTGAGGTGAGTTGGGATGCTATAAGGTCAGCATTTGTTGTCCATCCCAATCATCCCTGGAAGTTAATGAATTGTTAGGCAATTTTAGAGGGTGGTTAAGAGTTAACCACATTGGTATAGGTCTGAAGTAACATCTACACTAGACCAGGTAAGAACAGCAGAATTCTCTTCCCTATAGAATGTTCACGACTACATGAGCTTTCTGGTTGCCATTACAGAGACTAGCTTTATAATTTCATCAACTGCCATGTTGAGGTTTGACCAACATCCCCAAAACATTAGCCTGGGCCTCTGGAATACAAGCTCAGGAGCATTGCCACCATGTCACCATCTCCCCTATAACTTGAAAGGGATGCAAGACATTGAGGAAATTTGAGCACGCCTGGACTTCAACACAGCTGTCACATGTGAATTTCCTTTGTGATGCTACACAATTCTTGCACCTTGGTTAGTTTGAAGAATTTTAGGATTTCATGGCTACTGTTGGTTAAGGGAGTTTCTCCAAATTGTATTCTGAAACCGACAAGAATACTAACATTTACTGGGGTCTTTAACATTTATTTCTTTTGTGATTCACTCATGGGACATGGACGTCAGTCGCTGGCCAGCATTTATTGCCCATCTCTAATTGCCCTTGAAGGTGGTGGTGACCTACCTTCTAGAGCTGTTGCAATTCATGTGCTGTACATAGACCCAGAACACTATGAGGGAGAGAGTTTCAGGATTACGACCCAGTCACATTGAAGGAACAGAGATATATTTCCAAGTCAGGCTGGTGAGTGACCTTGAGGGCATCTTGCAGGTGGTAGTGTTCCCATATATCTGCTGCCCTTGTCCTTTTTGATCGAAGTTGTCATGGGTTTGGAAGGTGCCGCCTAAGGATCTTTGGTGAATTTGTGCAGTGCGTCTTTAGATAATGCATACTAGTTGTCCTAAGTGTTGATGGTGGAGGGATTGGATGCTTGTGATTTTGGTGCCTATCAAGCAGGCTGCTTTGTCCTGGATGGTGTCAAACTTCTTGAGTGTTGTTGGAGCTGCAATGAGACAGGCAAGTGGAGAGTATTCCATCACATTCCTGACTTGTGGCTTGCAGATTGTGGACAGGGTTTGGGGAGTCAGAAGGTGATTAACTCACAGCAGTATTGCTAGCCTCTGACCTGTTTTGCCACTGTATTTATATGGTGAATGCAGTTGAGTTTCTGGTCAATGGGTAACTCCCAGGATGATGAAGGTGGGAGATTCAGTGATGGTGATACAATTGAATGTCAACGTACAGTAGTTAGGTTGTCTCTCTTTTATTGGAAATGGTCATTGTCTGGCAATTGTGTGGTGTGAATATTACTTGCCACTTCTCAGCCCAAGCCTAGGTATTGTCCAGATCTTGTTGCATTTGAATATGAGCTGCTTCAGTATCAGAAGAGTTGTGAATCATACTGAACATTGTGCAAACATCGGTGAACATCCAACTTCTGACTTTATGATGGAGGAAAAATCATTGATGAAGCAGCTGAAGATAGTTGGGCTGAGGACACTACCCTAAAGAACTGTTGCAGGGATGTTCTGGAGCTGAGATGAACAACCACAGCCATCTTCCTATGTGTTAGGTATGACTCCAAACAGTGTTGGGTTTGCCCCCTGATTACTATTGATTTCAGTTTTGCTAGGGCACCTTGGTGCCACACTCAGTTAAAAGCAGCCTTGCTGACAAGGGCTGTTACTCTCATCTCACCTCTAGTATTCAGCACTTTGTAGATGTTTGAACCAAAGCTGTAATGGTGTCAGGAGCTGAGTATCTCTGGCTGAGCCCAAGCAAGGCATCACTAAACAGGTTATTGCTGAGCAGGTGCTGCTTGATAGCACTGTGAAACACATCTTCCATCACTTTGCTGATGATAGAGAGAAGACTGATGGGGCCATAATTAATTTGTTTGATTTGTCTTACTTTATCTGCTCAGGACATACCTGGGTAATTTTCTACATTGTTGGATAGATGCCGGTGTTGTAACTGTACTGAAACCACTTGGCTAGGGAAACAGAAAGTTCTGAAGCACAAGGCTTCAGTATTTGCCAGAATGCTGTCAGGGCCCATAGCCTTTTCAGTATCCAATGCTTCCAACAGTTTCTTGATATTACGTGGAGTGAATCATAACAGCTGAAGACTGGCATTTGTGATGCTGGGGACCATTGGAGGAGGCCAAGATGGATCATTCACTTGGCACTTCTGGCTGAAGATTGTTGCAAATGCCTTATTTTGCACATTATAGTCTCTGGTATGCATCCAAATTGTTGTGAAATGCAGTCACATGATGTCTTCTGACTGATTTGACAGTTTCAGGACAAAACCCACCAATGTATATTTGGGAGACAATGATTGTTTAATTGGTCAAATAGCCAAACAATGCTTTGAATGTACCAGCATGAATCTTTACTTGGTATGTGTTGTCTGAATTTGATATATAACGCAATCCTTCTGGGAGGCAAATGCAATTCTCCTGGTGATAATGCATGACAAAATCAAAATGGGATATTTACTGGAACAAGGAAAGAATCACATAATAGCAACAAAAATATATTTCATATGTTTCAAAGTTTAACGGATCAAATGCCTTACTATAAGCATTCTTGTGTTGACTTTGCATTAAACATTTAGAGAAATAGCATTTTTGTTCAAAAGTAACATTTCATTAATTTATGAACTAATATTTGTTGACTTTAGCCTTACTCAAGCACATTATTAATTATCTTTGCCACTCAATTTTTGAACTGCAGCCCTACAATCTAAAAAGCAAATCATGTCTGTTACAAGCATTGACATTGTATCTTCCTCATCCATCTTCAAATTTTCTGAAAAACAAATCAAGGAAACAGAGAGGGGATGCGTAGGTTAGGTGGATTACCCTGGGAAACACAGGGTTACAGAGATAGGGTAGGGGGTGAGTCTGGGTGGGTGCTCTTCAGAGAGTCAGTGTAGACTTGTCAGGCTGAATGACCAGTTTCCACACTTTAGGGATTCTGAGATTCTGAGAGAAACAGAGGGGCGGTGGGGTGGCTCAGTGGTTAGCACTGCTCCCTCACAGGACCAGGGATCCAGGTTCAACTCTAGCATCAGGTGACTGCCTATGTAGAGTTTACACATTCTCCCCATATCTGTGTGGTTTCTGCTGGATCCTCTAGTTTCCTCCTGCAGTCCAAAAATATGCAGTTTAGGTGGATTGGCCATGCTAAATTGCCCATAGTGTCCAGGGATGAGTAGGTTCGGTGGATTAGCCATGGGAAATACAGGGAAGGGGGTGAATCTTGATGGGATGCTCTTCAGAGAGTCAATGTGGACTTGGTGGGCTGAATGGCCTGTTTCCACACTGTTGAGATTGTGAGAGAACTTTGAATGTTCCTTCCTTCTTCATAGATAAAAGGAAAAAAATTCTTTCTGAAATTTTGGCTTCCAGCAGGAAACTACAATATATTTACTGCATGGATAACAATATAGTGCACAAAGCACATCTGTATGCTGTGATCTTTCTTGACCTGCATAATAACTTGAGTTCATGGAAAACTGGGAAATAACAATTTCTTATGGTTAAGATAAATTATGTCACAGCTTCAATGAACATACATATCTGTATAAGGGTAACCCGCTTTATGCCTAGTATTAGCTAGAACAGGAAGCAAGTGATAACATGGATTGTCATATTGGTAGTCATGTGACTGATATAATGGAAGTTGCAGCAGCACATCTGTGGTGAATTTCAATACTTTGAGGAGATTTGAATAAAATTTTACCTGCTTTTTTTCCACTTTCTTTGATCTTGTAACACATTGACATTGGTCAAGCAAGTAACAGGCTTTCAGATTTCTGCCAAAGTCTTTACAGACAAAGGCTATGAGGATGTGTGCAGTGGAACCACAGGAGAGCTCTCATACAATAATTCAGAGGGTTTGCTTTGACAGGTGACTGCAAGAAAAACATTCTTTCTGCCCACCTGCTGGTCTGAGGTTAGAAGCTTGCTTGGTTGAAAATTATAAAGGTGGATCCAAATTCTGTCATCCTGTGCTTTTTGCAACTTTCAATTTAGCTTACTAACTGAGAGAAAGGATGGTGTTGTGTTAACTTTCTGCATGTTACAATCCCAACAAGGATCTACAAAACAAATGATCCAAATTTAATGAATGGTATCCAAATGAAGGAATTATTAAACAAGATTTGCATTTCTGTATCTTTAACTTTAATAAGAAGTTAAGATTGGCATACATCAAATATAAACTAACAGGCCAATCGCAGTCAGTATGAACTATACGTTGCACATCAAATAGCAAATACCTCAAAAACTATCTCAGAGCTTCTAGAGACCCCATTCCACTAATATGGTCAACATTTTCAGCCACAAAGTTCATGCAAACTTGAATCTTTCTTGGGCAGGATTCCAATTTCTTTCCTTCAAATGGACATAACTGATTCTCCTCAGGCAACAGTGTCTCCCTAAACAGAGTTTATGTCCATGCTGTCTTCTATATAATGGTGCACTTCTTTCCAGGTCTTTCTCAATGTTTAACTCTCATCCATCATGGTGGTAAAAATCAATCAGAACTGCCATTATATTTTCTTTATTCTCTTGTGGAATGTGGGTGCGACTGGTTGACCAGCATTTATTGCCTGTCCTTAGTTGAGAAGCTGGTTGTGTGCTGCCTTCTTGAACTGCTGCAGTCCATGTGCTGTAGGTAGACCAACAATGCTGTTTTGGAAGGTGTTCCAGGATCTTGTCCCGGTGACATTGAAGGATCAGTAATGTATTTCCAAGTCAGAGAGGACTTGGAGAGGATCTTGCAGACGGTGGTCTTCCAGCATATCTGCTGTCTCTGTCATTTTAGATGGAAGTAGTTGTGGGTTTGGAAGGTATTTTATAAATCTCTTTGGTGAGTTTCTACAATGCATCTTGTAGATAATAGCAGCAGTGTGTACTGAGCATTAGTGGTAAAGGGACTGGATGCTTGTTTATGCCTATCAAAGCAAGTTGTTTTGTCCTCAGACAAATCAAACAGGCTGCTTTGTCCTGGGTGGTGTCAAGCTTCTTGAGTTCTTGGAGTTGTACTCATCCAGGAAAGTGGGTCATATTCCATCACATTCCTGACTTATACCTTGTAGATGGTTGACAGGGTTTGAGGAATCAGGAGGTGAGTTACCTGCCACAGTATTCTAAGCCTCTGTGCTCTTGTAGTCACTGTATTTACTTGGGCATCCAGTTGAGTTGCTGGTCAATGATAATCCTCAATATTTTGATAGTGGGAGTATTGACAGTTTTGGGCAGTCAGTCACAGGGGACTGAAAGTAAAAGCAGCATCCTTCATAAGTTGAAGCATTGAAGAGGGCATTGGATGAGTATTTAGATAGAAATGATGTGTTAAGATATGGGGAAATGTTAGGAGATTGGTACTAGTAATAGAACCGTCGGAGGCATGATGGGCTGAATGACCTTATTCTCCCTGTCACTATTGTGGGATCTTGTAAACATGTTTTCCAATATTCAGAAATCCACATCTCTGACTAGACCTGCTCAATGCATCCTCTCTCCACCTCTTCCCTATCCTCTGTTAGAACCTTCACTGATTTCTCATTATTTTTGTTTTATTCTTTTGGTTTGGTGCTGTGAACTGAGAACTGCGAGCTGAAAATGACCTTTGGATTGTAAGTAGCCACTTGTGAAACAAGAACAGAACAAACAAGCTGTTGTTTCTTTGTGAGGCCAGGACTGGAAGTCACTTGCAGATTGGTTCTTGATCCAAAGGTTTTACAGATGCCTCAACACCAGGGGAGGGGAGTGTGTTTAAATAAATAGCAGATGTTGGCCATTAATGAGCTCAGTACCTGGGAACTGGTTTCCAGCAAGTCTGGGAGAGACCTTTTGCTGCAGGAGATAACTTCATGGGGGGATGGTAAATCTGACATGGAGAGGACAGAGCTTGAACTGAATTTTCGACTGTGTTTTCTCAAAGAGGGAGTTTTGCTGTTGATGAAGATATGAAAGTTCCCTGTTAAACTTCCTGTTATCAACTATTGGTAGTTCAGAGAATAGGATGTAAGTTATAAGTATTTGCTGACTTCCTCTGAGTGAGATGAACAGGTAGTCCTAATCAATGCCTGCATAAAATCAGAGATAACAAGGTATAGAGCTGGATGAACACAGCAGGCCAAGCAACATCAGAGGAGCAGGAAAGCTGACGTCTC
>NC_063350.1:18908019-18943288 GCF_021869965.1 Rhincodon typus | reverse complement strand
TCAGATTCTCCAGCATCTGCAGTTCCTACTATCTCCTTCATAAAATCAACCAAGAAACAATCAGCTATGCCTGTGGGAAAATGCATCGTGAAAGCCACTTAACTAATCCGACGAGTTGATTTCTTTTGTTTGTCAGCTGTGTTTGTTTGTCTGTCTGTCTTTCTTTTGTGTGAATGGGGGGCTGAAAACAAAGGTTATTATGTTTAAACACAGATATCAATTAAATTACTCTGTTGTTTAATTTTGCTCAGATAAAGTTACTGTATTGCTAATAAATTCCTAAATCCTTTGTTTAAACTAGAGACCTGGTGTCTAGAATTGACGATTCCCAGAGTCTGGGATTGGTAAATCAAAGAAGTCTGATTAGGAACTATTGAGATCAATTTTGAGGTTCTTTGAATTTTACAATTTTACTGTGTTGTGAATACAGAGGTACAGGGGTTGATTTGGTTCAACTGTTGCATATCCGTGTGTTTGCCACATGGCTTACGTAGGAGTGAATTTAAGGAGATAGTAACTTTTCAGGAGACAGCAGAGTTTGAGCACGTGGTAATTTATTTCAAGCATCAACCAGTACAATGCAGGGAGAGGCCAAAGACTACCCTGAATCTGACTTCAATGTGATTGTTCAATTATCCCCTTAAGCTACGGTTCAGATTGGAAGAAAAGTCAATGACTCTCTAATTTCAATAAAAACAATTCTCGTTTTATACTTTTTCTTGTTATCTTAACATGACAGCACATACTCCCTTCCCCTGTATAGTATTGGTTAATTAGTGCTGAGTTGTCCAGCTATGATTGGGGTTTTAGGACATCACTCTATATTAGTGATTGCTTGTTGCTGTGATCTGATTGAGCCATTTTAGAATATGAGAAATTGAACTCTCCATGGTCACTTATGATCTCTTACCTCTCAACAATGATGTCTGTGTCTGCTATCTTGTACAAGACTGTAACAGAGTCCTCTTTGAGATTTCACACCATTCCAAATCTCTTAGCTGCTGTCCTTGGTAAGAGACAGGGAGGACCCACTCCATTACTCATAATTAGTTTTTAAACCTTTCTTTCTAATGTTTTGTTTGTGTTAAATCTATAATTTATTTGGAAACTATATCTATGATTATCTTGAAGAATCTTAATTAAAACCTACCTGTAGTGTTATAACTGATTGATTAGAAAAAACTTAAGCGACATGACTAATTGGTGTGAAATGTTCTTACCTTTAGGATAGCAAAGACTGTTGCATATCCAGTCTTACTGAGAAAACAGACAGCCACTGTCCTCTGTGCTAAGACCACATTAAGCAAATGTTTTCCACACTTCATAATTTCTGTTACTGCAAAGCTTGTTGGGACTTTCGTCGGCCATTTTATGCTGTTCTGTCATGGGCACCCCTAACAGTTTACGTATTTTAACTTGCTTCATGTAAGTCCTGCTTCTGTGTCAAGGGTCACCACGTCACAGGGACCAGTATTTTGTATTTTCCACAATTCATAATTTAAACAACCAGTTCCCTTTACAAATGATAAATCTCATTAATGACCCTTTCGAATGCTTTGGAAACAACTCCCTAAACCCTTTAAAGTGAACACAATTTTGTTTTTGAAACTACTGCTTAGGTCAACCTGCCCAGTCATAAATAGAACTCTGTCCAAATGCTTTCAAAAGGTTTTCATTTTCTAGGCTGAAATGATGATGAGAGATAAAATTGCATCCACCTTATGTCCAAATGTGATGCTATGATCTTCATTGGAGATTTTTGCAATGTTCACAACAAAAGCGGCAAATTGATTGTGTGCATAACTTTCTGTCCATTCATTTTAAGTTTTAATGGACGGAAAAGTGTGAACTAGTGAATTAAATGTATATCTCAATTTTTAATGTGTGTCCCTGCTACATGACATCAATGTCAGCAGTACTACTGACAAAGGGGCACATCTGTAGGTCCATAGCATATATGCAAGTCTAGAAAAACACTGAATAAACATCTTGGAAATGTGAAGTGTTAAATGCTAATAATATACCACAGAATATATTATTTTTTGTGGATTATGTGAAAATTCAGTAAAAATATTATCACACAAACTCAGTTGAAAATTATTGGCATTTTTATTCGCCATGAAATAAGTACCCCAACATTAGCTGGAGCTGAGCAGTTTATGGTAAGCTTCCATTTTGCATCTGGAAAATTATCCATGCCTTGTGGTTTACAACTTAGATATATCTCTTCAACAAATCATCAGATCTTTTATGCATGAATGATGGCAGGTAACTTGTTGCAACTTTCCCAGCAAATTATGTTCCAAGGTCTTCTAAATTATTACCAATTATTACATTTAATTTGTATAGGGAAGTAAACACTGTTTGTTGGTCATCTAAATCTCATGATGCAATTATATTCCTTCCTCATTTTCTACTTAATAACCCACAGAACTAATTTCCTTTTGTCAAGCGAGATGTGGCTACTTTTACACTGATTTATCAACATTGTAACTTAAATATGCTTTTCAATTTTCACAATAAGTTCTAAATGATTTTCCTTCATCAAGCACCTGTCGAAAAGTTATGATACTAGACACCCACATGTTTGTGATTTGCTGACATTTGGTATCTTAATTATGTCCTTCACCGACAAACTGGGAGGCCTGTTTCTTATTGAACATGGTTAACATGAGTGCATGTACAGTATTTTAATTGTGTTGTTTTAGTGTACACTGGACCAAATACACACACGTAGCTTTATGAGACCAATAAGTTTTGTTTAACTGTGATCACTTAATAAATGTTGACATTGTCATGTTTGAATGTTTAAATCAAAATGCCACTTCAGTTCTAGTGAGCTAATGAGTCTCAAATGCAACTTCTGACCTTCTGCCAATTTGATGAAATTGGCGAAACATTCTGAATGTGTATAGCTGACTATCTGACATTCAGCTTTGTGCCTCTGAATGGTTTCTTCTAGGAACTCGCAAAGGGAAATGCTGCAACACAGTGTGTATATTTAATTTGTTGCTTTAGATGATTCTTTAATACATTTTATTATGTGTGACTTTGCTCCAGGCCCTGTTCTGTCAACTTTCTGGCTTACATAAATGCTAACAATCGAACTCAATTTCTGGAATCTGTTTTTTGTTGTACATGTATGAATTTCTGGCATAAAATGGGAGATAGATTCTCTATATATCCTCTCAACATTTGCTTTCCAGCCTGTTTCTGTCTGGACGGTTCAAACCATCTTCTCTATCTTTTTCATGATCAGCAGATAGCAATTCAAATCTTGTTTGGGCTGTGCATGTATCCATCTTGCCTTAAGGGTATTCAACTGCCCTTATTGGCTGCTCAATTATCTGAAACCCACCACCTGGCAGCAGTTGTCAATATCTTCACCCTTACCTAAATTGTAGCACCGTCAGAAATTTCTGCTACAGGAAAAATGGATCATTTTCTCACAGTAGGTATAGACTGATTGTAGAAGCTAACAAGATGGTAACTTTTCATGTGATTTGAAAAATATCAATTACATTCCAGAAAGATTTGGTATAGATGTGGCAGGTGCTACTAGGATAGTTACAGTAGTAAATGAAGAGTAAAGGCTGAATCTTACTGTCTTTTCAGTTGGGTTTTTTAGCGGGTTTTTTTTAATGCAAAACCTAATGCGTTTTCCTGCTCCATTTTGCAAAACTTGTCTTATTAATTACCTATCATGTCCTCATGGCTTCTCTGATTTCCACCCTATCTTACCATGCACTGTTCCCTGAACAACTAACTCATCACTCAATGGATATCTACTGAAACACCGAGATCCCCTGCACCCCTACAGGCAGCTGGGCATCCTCATGGGTGGGGTAGTCCAGAGGGGAAGCATCATCTTCCCAGGGGATGGGCAGCGAAAGCCGCACCATTAGACCCTCACACCACTCACATCAGTGCCCTCTCTTGATCTTCTTCCACTCTGTCAAGGTAAATTTCACGCTCTTCTCTCTGCCATTTCACACTCACTCCATCTCTGCCAATGCATCCGTCTCCCACCCAGTCTCAAGCTCTGCCACTCTCATCATTGCATGGAACACCTTCTCTCACTTGCTATCCATGCAGCCCCTCTATCCCTTAACATCCCACACTACTAAGCCTGCATGCCCACTGTGCTGCCTTCTCTGTCCCTTGGAACAGCTTTCCCCCACGTGCACCAGCACTAACAGTAACCTTATTCATTTACCCCATTTCTCTCACTACATGAGAAGACAGCCCAAAACAGGACAGAGAGAGTCCATATAGCTGGCAGAGTGCCTGATATCCATGTCCTCACCCCATGTACGGACAAAATCTTGGTCTTTGCAGGAGAAGATCAGGACAGATCCTGAAGTGATGCTAAAGTACCTATGCCCCATCAAGAGAGTAAATGCCACTCTTTGTTCCACTGTAACTTGCACTTTAACACTATTGTTAGCTTCAATCATTGTTCACCACTTCTAACCATTGGCTACAATACTTCCTCTCTCTTTTGTCTTGCTGGTTTCGCTAGCCTGCCCATGACTTTTGTGGAGAAACACCGAGCTCCCCAGAAACGCCATCCTCAACACCAGAACCACATTGAGCCATGTCTCTTAAAATCTTAGGGGACTGGTCCTTACTGAAAGCTATGGAGACTGCCTTGAGTTAGGGGTTCCTACATAGTAAACCAAGGGCATAGTGCCATATCAGTCAATGGAATTGCCCACAGTCATTGTCAGTTGTGGCTTCATCAGTTCGAGGGTTTGGGTCTCTGCTGTCCAGTGAGTGGGTCAGAGTCGGTCCTTTGCCAAATAGCAGTAAGTCCAGGTGTTGACACTAACACTGTCGGAGGAGATGTATAAGATCAGTCAGAGGCTTGGTTGTGTCTTGCCTGGGGCTGTCCACTCATATTAATAAAGGGGGTGGGCCATGGTCAGTCTGTCCACAGAAAATAAGTAAGGAGGTAGGTGGGTGCAACCGTTGCCGTGGGACCAAACCTTGGTTGATTACTCTTTCGGACTGCGAGCTGCATGATTATGTTTCAGACATGGCTGCCTGCTTGCTGCACATGTCTGTGTGTTTGTTACATAAACTGCTGCCACATAGTGCAGGTGTGAGATTGACGTACCACGCTGCCATACAGCAAGATGTACACCCTGTAGACTGCAGACTGCTTAGCAGCAAGGCAAGATGTCTGTTGTGTAACAGCACAATTTGATATGGCAAGGCAAGACAGGGGTGCTGTGAAATTGCAGGCCGGTGCTAAGTGAGTGAATGCTAAAAACTAAGCGAACATCCCTGAGATGCAATCCAGTCCAGGGTGTTCACTGCAGCTCTTCAATGCTGATATACCCTTCAATGCAAGTCTGTGCTTCCAGAACACCCTGTTATTGTATCAGAGAGGTGCTGTAATGGTGGTGATGGGTTGACAGCTGCCAGATACCAATGTTCATGGAGCAGGGGTGTGTGCATCTGGTTTGGTTGCAGGCAACATGGATGTTGTTGGAGCAAGCAGCAAGTTGAATTCACCTGGTACCCATTCTGATTTCCTTTGGCGAGTTTTCCTGGTGTCAAACACGTTCAGCAGATTTGGTGAGATGGGAGACTGAATATTCCTGAGACAAATAGTGCCATGGGCAAGGCATTTATACATTAATTGCTGTCCATTGGCATCTCGCTGCTGCCTTCTGAGAATCTCACCATGCTGCTATGAAAAGCATAAAAGATACAGTGAGATGATCCCAACATCAAGGTGAGCCTTGTCAGACTTCTCATCCGATTCTGCAATGCATCTTGTCACAGCCCATTGTCACTCAGACCTTTCTACGATTCTGCCGCAAGACTCCACCAGGTCACTGGTGGACCAGGTTGAAGGGGCCATAAGGTGTACTCCTGTTCCTATTTCTTATGGTCTTATCAACAGACACAAAATAGCACCATAAGATGGACATGTAGGAAAAATGCTACTCTTAATGTCTTATTTCTTGCCTTGTGACCAGCAGTTCTCCATTTCTGAATTATAGCAGGCTTATAATTCTGAAAAGCCAAATCTAACTCTGCCGCTTACCCCTCTACTGTTTCTGGTATACTCGTCTAAATTCAGATGCGATCCAGAATATGGGTGTGACACAACAAGTAAACTGTTTAAATGTGCACAGCATTTCTTTATCCATTAGCTAGGCCAGCATTTATTGCCCATCCCATATTGCCCTGGAGAACATGCTGGTGATCTGTCATTTTAAACCACTGGATAGGGACTCCACAGAACTGTTAGGAAGGGAATTCCATGATTTTGATCCAGCGACATTAGCATTGCGTTGTATTTTTGTATTTTATGCCCAAGTTGACAAGTTTCTTAATCTAGATCACAACCTAAAATTGAAGTTCCAACTACTTAAAGCCAGTATTTTGAAAGGATGGCTGCATGTTTTGAAAGCAATTAACCTGACTGTCATGGCAGGCAAAATAAATAGCTATTTGAAGAAACAGTAATTGAAGCAGTTGCAGATGAACAGGAGCTGGGGAGGTTTGTATTCTTGTGAAGCTCCGAATGGCAAGAAGAAATTGATTGATGTATGGACTAGTGAGCAGTAACTGATGACTATGGCGTTTCTCTTGCCAACCATTTTGTGATTGGTTTTTAGATCAGATGTGTACTTTCTCCAAGTTGTGATGAAAGGCCAGAGAGCTGATGGGATAACACAGTGTGGAGCTGGAGGAACACAGCAGGCCAGGCAGCATCAGAGGAGCAGGAAAGTTGATGTTTCGGGTCAGGACCCTTCTTCAGAAATTGTGAGCTGCTGAGTTCTGTCACTCCTTGTATACAAACCCCAGCAAATGTGTGAGAGGCAGTGTCATTATGGTGCCAATTGCGCTTCATATGTAGCTGTAATAAAGTGATAGGCACTGATTGCATCTTGAAGCATGTAATGGAGGTGCTTGATACCCAACCTTTGTTCGTGACAGTTCTATGTAGTGGCAACCCTATAATGTTACTTCACTCTCATAGGGGTGTGGAACATTGAGTAGGCAGTGGTAAGTACCCTGATAGAACTGTAGCACTGTTGTGGCACTGCAGCCAGGCTCTCTTGAGCTAATCACCTCTGTCTTGCCTGCCTTTGCCAATTGGGATGCCTTCCTATTGCCCATCCCTTGGGAAAGGAACTTGCCTTCTTTTGTGGACAGCCTGCAGGAGAACCTCTAGCACCTTGCTTTAGTGACATCTTCCTACTTCCTACCTGGTACCTGACATCTCCAGTGATGGGGGGGTGTAATGAGCAGAGGGTGACTGATGCTCCCAGGTTGCAGCAAGTGGACTGCTGTCCGGTTATCTTTTAAAAATAGCACCTGGAAGTTTGACACCATCCAGTACAAAGCAACCTGCTTGACTGGCACCACATCCACAAACATTCACCCCTCCACCAACATTGCTAACCCTAACCCTAACCCTATCACAGTATATATAGCCAACAAGATGCACGGCAGAAATTTACCAAAGCATTTCAGACAGTACCTTCCAAGCCTATGACCACTACCATTTCAAAAATCAAGGCCAGCAGGTACATGGGCTCACCATCAGCTGATTGTTCACCTCCCTGGCACTCAACATCCTGACTCGGAAATATATCACTATTGCTTCAGTGTCAAGGTCCTGGAACTCTCTCCACAACATTGTGTGTGACCCTACATCACATTTACTACAGTTCAAGTATACAAATATCTTCTGAAGGGCAATTAGAGATGGGCAATAAATGATGGCCCAGTCAGCGATGACCACATCCCCTGAATGAATAAACAAAATAAAGCTAATGCTACTCATTTGGCCTATCATGAAGCCTATCTAATTAGCATGTATTACATATTATACAATATTTGTTCACACTGTTACCATATAGCTATATGTTAAAGGCAGCATTTTCTTTTGCTTAATGTTACTAAAGAGAAATGAAGAGTGATAGAAGTCTAACATGTCTTTGCAATATCTTTGTTTCTGTTTACTACAAAATCTACCTGCAATCGTATAGTGCCTTTAAAGAAGGAAAACATCCCAGGGATTTTACCAAAGTGTAATCAGACAACAATTGACATAGAGCCAACAAGAGAGATGCTGAAGTGGGACTTATCTCTGGAAAGAGGAGTTGAAAGGCTTAAGAGCTGGATTCCAGAGCGTAGGAACTACACATGGAAAGCTGTCAATGGAGGGACAATGTGTTACCCAAGACACTAGAGCTTTTGGAGGACAGAAAGTTATTGTAGGGCTGTACAGTTGGAAAGAATAATAGAGATACGAAAGGATAGAGCACAAAGTTGAGAATTTAAAATCAAGAACAGGTAGTGAAATTCAAAACTTCAAAAATCAGAAGATGCTATCATCAGTTTGACTTTTTTGAGTAACTATAACTAAATGTTTAACTTGTTGCCAGACATAACGTTAATGAAGCTGATCAGCTACTAGTTCCAGAAAACAAGTGATTTTCATGTTCTTTTGGTTTCAACCAAGATCCAAGCAAAAGGTTGTCTTTATTATGTGCTATCTGCAGTTTGGATGCAGGGAGATGTCTTAATTAAGTTGGGAAGTGGTCATATGACCAGACAAAAAAAATAGTTCCCGTCTGTAAGATCACTTAGAAACACAGAGGATTTGTCAAGGAACAGATTTGTAAAGAGCAATCTGAAATTTGTCATTAACAGCTGATCACACAAGTAACGGATATTGAAGAAACAACGAGGATTTGAAGGAGGAGAAGAAAACTGAAGGTAAGGAGAGCAATACATTTTTAAAAAGGGCCTTATTGCCTGATCCTACATTCCCATAGGCATTTAGAAAAATAATCTTTGTCATTTGATCATCCACAAGTTATTCTGAAGGGACATCTTAGAACTTAGAAATGGTTGTAAATCATTAATTTTTCCAATAATTTTCAATCATAGTCTTCATCTAAGATAATGACCAATTTAATGAGCCTTCTTGGTTTCTCAGTCCTGAGTACAACTTCCATAAGAATACAAAAGTTCTTTTTATAATTCTTGCCTGTGAGATTAAAGATTCACATATCAACAAATCACAAACCTTGACGGACAATTTCAAGGTTATGAATAATCTAAATTCACATTCAGTTACTTTCTATATTTATAACTGGCAACCTGTGAATGTAAGATTTGATTTCATAATGCTACCAGTGCTGCTTCAGAAGAAAATTGGCATTGCACCGAATCTGGCAAATCTGACAAGGCCCACACTGAGTGCCAGTATTTTTATGACATTAATGTGGGTGTTTGCATGCATTCTGAATTATTAGGAAATTCCTGCAGCATCATCTGGTTATTCACTCACCTATAAGTAGTTACAATTCCTGAATGCATTAAATGTTGCAGTCTGCTTTAATGTATTGCAGCATAGACATAAGTGCAAGACTCACATAAACCTGGACCTCCTGCTGAGGGGCGCAACCATTCAGGAGCACATTCAGCCCCTCAGTTGCACAACACAGTCATGTAAATGAGCAGGAGGTATTAGCTTTGCATGTTGCCTGCTTCACATTCAATGGGCACAAGATAGTTGTTGATCACAATGGAGGTGCCTGATTTCAGAGGCTATGCAATCTTTCCCACTTTGTGTCTAAAAGCTGACTAACTCATATTGCTTATCTGTTGCTTCTACATGCTGTTCTGTGAATGATATCAGGTTAACAAGTGGATTGACTAGAATACTTCTGTGGAAGGTTTGTAGACTATGGCGGTGTTCATTTCAATGACATTGATGTCTTTGAAGGATTTATTTCCAGCTATTTTTGTGATTGCAAGGTGGTTGGACCAATGCCCGAAACTCTCTCATGCTCTTCCATAAGAGGGCACTGGAAGGATGGATCCGCATATCACAATGTTCAGTTCAATGATTTTGGAAACGGGTTCACTAGATGTCCGGTTCATGAGAGAATGGATCAAAAATTGTCCCAAAATTTTCTGGAAAGATAGGTGAAATGTCAGTATTAATTCTGGCCTACATGACATTTGTTGAAATAGCATTGGCTCCTTTCCAGCCATTACTATCATTTGAATTTCTTCCTGATACCTTCATCACAGATATTTCCTGGAACACTAAATGCTGTAGAATGTACTACATAGCTTGATGTACCTCCACCAGATACTACATAGTAGTAATGTATTAGAACAGCTGGGTTGTTATAGACAATATGACCCGCTATAGCTTAGTAATGAATGATCATCTTGGCAGCTGCTGCATGTTAAACATGTGCATGCAGCATTCTTTTCATTACTGTTTTAACACAAAGTATTTAAAGGGATTAACACTCCATTTTTATTGCAATCGAATAATGTTATATGAGCAGGGATTGAATTCATCTGCTCAACAGCCAAGAACAAGTTCTAGAACAACACCTTATATCTATACTGTGCCTTCAGTGTAACAAAACATCATAAGGTGCTTCACAGGGTGGTTTAAAGGAAACTTAGGTATTGAATTGATAATCAGGAAGTTGGCTGTAAAATATGATCAAAGAGAAAGGTTTTAAAAACTGTCTTAAAAGATGAAACTGAGATAAAGGATGCAGAAAATTAGGGAGTGAATTGCAGAACTTAGGGCCTAAGGCAGTTGAAGACATGGCCATCAACAATAATTGATTAAAATTGGCAATGTTCAAAAGATCGGGATTAGATGAGTATGGAATCTCAGAGACGTGTGACACTGGAGAAGAGTTAGGGAGAGGCAAGGCCATGGAAGTATTTGAAAAACATTTTTAAGGATATTAAAGTATATAAAGTTCTCATTGATTCAAGGATTTCTAATAGATCGATATTTGGAGGACTTAACAGCCTAACCTCTGCAGAAATATGAACCTATGAACAGCACTTTCTCGATTTCCACATTTGATTATATGAATGAATTTTAGCCCTTTGCATTCTGAGATATGAAAGTGAAATATTTCCACAGAAGCTGGTATCCTGTCACCAAGTCACCCTTTATTTACACATGGAAAGTCCTTGACACCAGTCCAGCTCCCTCAGAGCCAGCTCTCAGAGTGTCAGAATGTCTGACACTCCCTTTTTTATCTGTCAGCCAGGACTCCCTGATTGGACTAGACTAACAGCCCCAATCAGGGAACTCATATTCTGACGTCCACCTGGCTGACCTTGTTACAATCATTACAGAAAGCACTATCACAGAGCTAAGGCTGAAAGCATAGAAACTGAACAACACAGTGAGATAAGCTGGGATTTTCAATGTGTTTGATCACTTGATTACGATGACCAGTCGTCCCCATCACCTCATTTACTTCTTAGAAGGGAAATTCAAGGATTGTTGAGGATAGAAACAAAAAGCCCATTGACAATGTTGACCACCTTTAGAACCCAGACACCTATGAGGGTGTGATTTACTGTTCGCCAACACAGCTAAGACTAATAGAAGCCTGGAGTAAATTGAATTCCTTACAGAATGTGAATATAGATTGGCCTATTGTATTCCAAGTTCTGACTATACTTTTCACCACAAAGTGTGTTTCACTGAATGTCAGTTTAGAACTAAGTAGATTTGAATAAAGCTTGCAGATGATCAGTCCTCTGGGAGTCTCAAATATACTGTTTATATCAACTAATGGGAGTTAGTGGCATACAGTGAAAATATCCAAAACAAATCCATTTGAAGAAACATTTTATGTTGTTGGATAGTAAGTCAGTTTTAACCACCAGCATTATTCCACATTGCTTTCTTAATTTGTTGCTTTTTTGTCATAATTGAAATCATTTTAATTTGCACTATATTATTTCACATGATTATGTTTGGTTTTCCCATTCACTCCTTTTCTGATTACAGTTTTTAATTCTTTAAAAGTTCACTGCATTTTGTTTATGTTATTCACTTCTCCATTATTTTCAGACTGGTATGAATCCATTCAATTTCAACACTTATACATGAAATTATCTGATCAGAATCTTATATTGTGCCATCTATTTTTCTTGACCTACTTTAATTATGTTGTTTTCGTTAAGCTTTAATAAATGAAATACTCTTTTTTGTCTTTTGTCTGGATCCACTTTCTTGATATGAGCTTTGTGTATTTTCTACTACAATTTTTTTTCCCTACAGTGTCTTCCTCTGCAGGGGAGCTTGTATAAACAATGATAGGCAGACGTTACTACAAATGATTAGTCAAGCCATCAGCAAGCAGCTCTTTTTCCTGACCAATTCAACTGAGATTCTGCCAGATGTCAATATTCCATTAGATTTTTAACTTTCGCTTATATTGTCTTTGTATCAGAGTATTTTTTAGTTTCATTTCAGGAGAAGACAGGAGAGAGGCAAATATCTAGCAAAAGTTACGAATAGTCTCCATGCTTCGATTGGATTTGATTTATTATTGTCACATGTACCAAGATACAGTGAAAAGTGGTGTTTTGTGTGCTCTACAGGCAGATTGTGCCTTACAAAGTGCATCAGGTAACAAAA
This sequence comes from Rhincodon typus, assembly GCF_021869965.1. Classification (NCBI taxonomy): domain Eukaryota; kingdom Metazoa; phylum Chordata; class Chondrichthyes; order Orectolobiformes; family Rhincodontidae; genus Rhincodon; species Rhincodon typus. The sequence continues at coordinate 18,930,831 of NC_063350.1, read as the reverse complement.
CAGAGTGCAGAGTACAGTGTTACAGCCACAGAGAAGGCGCAGAGAGAGATCTACATTAACATTTCAGAGGTCCATTCAAAAGTCTGATAACAGCAGGAAAGAAACTGTACTTAAATCTGTTCGTATGTGTATTCAAACTTTTATATCTTCTGCCTGATGGAAGACGGTGGAAGAGAGTATAACTGAGGTGGGAGAGATTTTTGGTTATGTTGGTTTGATAGAGGTTTTCAAAATCATCAACAAGTTGGCTAGATTAGATAGGGAGAAGCTCTCCTGCTATAAAAGGAGCAAGAACAAGAGGGCATAGGATTCAAGGGATCTAACCAAGGGTAAAGTGAGGAAATCTTTTCCATACAGTGAGTGGTTAGAGTATGGAATATACTGACCTTGAAGTGTGGTACAGATAGATTCAATAGATGTATTCAAGAGAGCATTGGATGTTTATTTGGGTAAAAATAATGTGCAAGGGTATGGGGAAAAAGCAGGAGATTGACACCAGGTAATGATGGTCATTTAATAAGCTGGTGCAGATGCAATGGGCTAACCGGTCTCGTTCTAAGCTGTAATAATCCCGTGACTCTGTGAAAATTGAAGGATCAGAATGATCATGAATTATATTTTAATTAAAATGTTTTCTCTTTCAGATATTTTCCCATGAGCTCTTGCTACTGTTACCTTATAACTCAAGTTACAATGAGCCAACTATTTATTATGATCATGTGGTATTCAATGCTAGTTTCAACCCAGCATTCTCTCCATTTCCATATCTATATCGACTGTCACCTCTATAACATCACAGACTACTGTCCTACCTTAGCATATATTTCGCTGAAACCACAATTGATACTTCTGTCACCTGTTGACATCATTTCAACAGAACCTCCAAAGTCAGTGTTCCATCCCCCATCACCTTTCGCTCATCCAGAAGTTTTGTAAATAACTGACACCTAAGCCTGCTTATCCATCTCCTCTGTCCCTTGTGGCCTAAAATCATTCGTAGTTTTCCTGCTTCAAATTAAAATTCTCTGCTTTCCGTGTTCATATTGATCCATTACTTCGCCCCTTTCTATTTCTGGAAGCGCTCCTGCCATATTGCCCTGTCCCACCAGCCTCAGCCACAAGTCCCATGAACATGCTGTTTCCCCGACTCCAATTTCTGGTACATCCCACTTCCTTTGCCCACAATTAATAGCATGAGCTGTCCAGACATCCTTTCATATTTCCCCTTTAAATCTCTTTGTCTTTCCCTTCCCCACCCTATTTGTCCTTCTTTGGCTTGCCTCCAATAATTCTTCACATCCCTATGAAGTACCCTGGCACATGTTCTACATTAAGGGAACTGGATAAATACAAGTTGTTGATGGCATTCTCGTGATATTGAGCAATGGTAGCTGGGTAGTGGTAAGCTGTTATTGCTCCTAGGTCTCTACAGCTGCTACTCTGAAACTCAACCTTGAGAAAAATGTTGGAACATCTTGTGTACAGCTGATTCATCAGCTAGTTTTGCTGCTGTATCTGTCAGGAAGGGCGTAAACTAGGCTTCAGTAAGATTCAGAACTGAACCCAGCATGGGGATGGCCTACTGTTCCATCATTTTGTTGTAAAATATATTAATGTCCAGTTCCTTGCTCCACTGTATTGCCAGGAACAGCATAACTTGAAACAAGAACCTCTAAAGGGATCTTAATTTTAGAAGTGAGCATCTTTCCGAATCGGAAAAATGCAAGTTATTGGAGTTACACTGCCAGCTCCATCAATGTTCACAGAGAAATTGAAGCTCTGTGCCTGAACACTGTTTTCAACACCAGCAGGATTGAGAACCAGAGGACACAGGATTACAGAAATTGATGAGAGCCACAGGTGAGATGGGCAGGGTTTGCAGCACATTGGCTTGTTATAGTTTGAAGTTTGAAACTTGTTATGATTTGCGTTCAACATCTAAACTCACAAAGGAGAACAGAATAAATATTTGAAGAGAAAAATGTTGCAGGGCTGAGAAAAAAGGACTATATAGTGCTAATAATTGGGCCTTCAAAGAGCCAGAACTGACATGGTGGACCAAGTGGCTTCCTTCTCTGTTGCATCAATTTATGATTCTATGTATGTTTTAAATTGTTTTTTGATGGCTGGAAGTTTAAACAATCTTTGATAGGCAAATAATTTTAAACAGATTTAAAGCTAAATGCAGAGAGAAACATAGAGAAGAAAGGTTCCTTTTGTTAGCTGTAGTTAGAAAGGCTTATGTTTATAAATGGATTGCTGATTTTGTTATACATATTTATTGATTCTTAACATGTCAAAGTTTTCAACCAGAAGGTCTGGATCACTCTATTGTTTCACTGAACTTTACTGAAAAAAAGCCCAATGAATCTGAAATTCTCATTGGCAGGATGTTTATCAAAAATGGAACAACTCACACAAAGCATCTTAGTTATCCAGAAACAAAGATTTTAAAAGATCAGTCGATTTTAAAAAGAAATATCTTGGGAAACTTGGCATATTTAACAACCGGTTTAAGTTTCACATGATAAATGGGAAAGGACTTGTATTCAGTAACTTTAAATATCCCTATTGAGGAAGGGATGGTTTAAGTTTTAAAAGGAATTTGGCTATGCATTTGATAAGGAAGAAAATAAAAGTATTTGGTGAAATGACGTGAGAACAGTATTTGAACAGTGGCACAGGTAAAATTGGGCAGAATTTTCCTCACCCTATGCTTTGGCAGTAGGTGGATCAGGGCCACAAAAGGCAGTCCCATTGGGAATGATACCTACCCACCTCCAAGTCTGGCCTGGGAACAAAGTCAGCTGCCTGCTCTACAAAGTCAGGAAGTGGTTGAGCAGATTAAGACCTTACCTAAAGGGCATTATCCATAGGTGGCACAGCGTCCTGCTGTTGGAGTAGTTCCTCCCAGAATTTATCAGGGAGCCAGACAGCTTTTTGGAGCCAGCCATCTAGCAGGCCATGGAAACCAGAGGTTCAATGCTTCAGTGAAATAGCTGGCCAACAGAGATCACAGACTCCCCTGTGTTGTTTCCCTTCAAAAACTGATGGTCTGACTAGCTAATGGCCTTTTTGTTCTCAAGGTTTGCAGAAGCACCTCCTGGTGAGTTTGCAGCTATCAGGAGCCTGCCTGTCATCCTTATCAGGATAGTGATCACAGTGGCAGCTCATTAGGAAGTCACTTCCTGAAAGATAGCATCAGAGGATACCCTGATGCCAAGCAAGGACCCACAGGACACCCGTGTAGCCCACATCTGACAGAATATGCAGCATAGTGGTTTCTCTGCTATAAATTCTATGATGAGGTCAGAAGTCACATGACACCAGGTTATAGTCCAACAGGTTTATTCGAAATCACAGGCTTTCGAAGCGCTGCCCCTTCATCAAGTAAAAATTGTGCCAAGGTATTGCAATTTTCCACTATTTCATGTCAACTCAGGCAATGGTTTATTTGATAATTAGATCTTGAAATTAATATCCACAAAGAAATTAAGTGTGTTGTAGAATGTCAAAGCTTTCTTGTGTGTGGGCAACAGCTTAGCTGTAACAAAAAAGTTGACGACTGAATGACTACAGCATAATGATACATCATGCTCTCTCTTCGAACACAGGAACCTTGCTCGACTATTCAAACATTTTACTTCAAAATAAGGAAGTGATAACTACAAATTCAATAAATGTGCCAACGTCTAAAATGCAATAGCCCGGGGTTGGATTTTATGGGACACACCAGACGTGTTTTTAACGAGGGAGAAGGAGAGGCATGGAAAATACGAGGGGCCTGTCAGATTCGCCCTAGCAAAGCAATCCCACTTACCGTTGTCTCGGGGCAGTAACCATTATGTTGCTCCATGCCTGACGCACTCTCAGGAGTGACCACCATTCCTGAGGACATTGCTGGGATTGTTCAGCTGGTAGTTCTCCGATTAGCTGGTGCTTGTTGCAGGTGGGACATAGTTCTTGAAAGTTGTGGTGAAAGACAGTTCAGTTTCATAGCCCCATGTATTTACTAATACTTCAATATATTTCACTATTTTGAATACTCAGAGTCCAACTGTCTGTTGGCTTTCTGTTTCTTGAAGCCCTTCTGTATGTTTCTTGTTGTGCAACAATATGAGGCCTCCCATTTTCTGTTGCAGCTCTGTGTTTCTTAACACTTATCTGTATTTTACTGAGTCCAAAATCTTGAGGCCACCCTGATCTGGCAATTTTCCATGCTTATAAATTCTTTTGTGTATTTTACTGTGTCCAACTATGTGAGATTGTTGATTGCCTTTCTGTCAGCATATGGCAGCATAATGGCTGTGTTACTCAAAGAGTAATCCATAGGCCTAGCAAATGATCTGAAGACTTGGAAACCTCTCTCTGCCAACAAATTGCTTGATTGTTATGGATCAGATCTGGGTCCCTGGGAACTGCTGAAATGGGGATGTCCCTGCTTTTTGGCCCAGCATAATGGTCACTGCTGCCCTGACAGAATTCAAACCAAAGTGAAACTGATAGCCATGAATACAAGAAAGCACCATAAATACTAGAAAATCAGAGGTCACCCCACACTCCTGTTCGATTTCAGTGCTTACATTTCCACTGGAACAGGATATGAGATGGCCTTTGGCATTATCACAGACATGCCAACTCTACCGTCTCATAAATCTAGAGACAAGCTCTTAAGAATCAAAGGATTAGTTGTAAAAATAATGAATTATCTGTTATTGAAACAAAAACTGATGGAAGTTTGGTTCATAAACTGCACTTCTGCAGTGGTGAGGTCCAGTACTTATGTTATACTTCGTACAAATATCAAGATCACATTATCCAATTTTATGCATGAATCAAGTTGTAAAAAGGCAGGCATTTGCAATTGATCCATAAATAAGTGGTGGCTCCTTGTTTTCTTGGATACTAAACTACTATTGATAAACTATTATTTATCCATAATATAGGGTTTTGAGAACATTTTTTTAAAGGCAAGAAAAATTATGCAATTAAAAGAATTCAAGTAGGGAAAAGATTTACTGTTTTTCCAATAAATTTTAATAAAGCAATTTGATCAATTGGGAATAAAACCAGAGAATACTGCAAATACACAAAAGTCTATCTTTTCCAGTAAGATAAGAAACTACTGACAAATCTGACATAGCCACAGACATACCAGACTGCTTCTCTACACAAAGAGAACATAACAAAATCCTCTTTCCTGGCACTGGAAACTTCTTTTATCTCTCTGCTGCTCTTGGGAAGTATTAGATATGCCACCGGTTCTAGTCTGGTGTGTGGAAATTCAAGGGCCCCAGTCACATACACAGCCATCGGCAGCATTTTACTTGCATTGCTCTGCAGTTGCAGGTGTGGTTCCAAGATACAAAAACGTTGTGTGAGCATCCCTATCATGAATAGCTAATGTGAACACTCTGCTAATAGTGCTGTGAATGGAGTAAAACTCAATTTAATGCACATGCGTTTAGTGTTTGTATTTAAAACAGAACACACCAAAGAGCCCAACAAAATGGCTGCTATAATCATGTGTCTGGACTTTGCAATAAGTTTCTCAGAAACTTTTAGAAATCAACATCAAGCAGCCTCCTGATGGGACTGAAATGTAAACTATTGTGATATAACCTATTCCAAGAGAGAGAATTCAACACAATATAATAACAAGGACACCCTTCCCACAAGAAGATATGATAATAAGCTTCCACTTAACCTCTGGATTTGACCATTGACAGTTGGCTATCTGCAATCTAAGCCTTTGTCTCAATGATAACTCATTCTCCCCCTCCCTTGGTCACATGACTCACACAGTACAGCCTCCAACTTTCCTTTAAACTGACAATTATGGAGTAACCATCAGTTCAGGGGATCAACACTACTCCATACAATGTCCACTGACCACTAATTCAAAGCTACAGAGGAAAATTGTCTGCCCTGTAAAAAGCAGGCAACAACCTCTATTTGTGCTTTGGGCAAGTAGAACTGTCTTTTGTCAATGCAGTTAAGCAGAAGTTACATTTCAGCAAAACTTCTTCAGCCGACGTTTTGAACAGATTTAAGAGAAGAAAATGCCTGCAACTCCTCAACTGCTGGCTACCCAATCAACCAACCCTACAAAGAAATTCCAGACTGTCAACTCCAGCTTGGTTGTTCTTGTACTTAGGCTGATACTAATTGAATTATCTCTACTTTTTTTTAATTCGCTCTCTTTTTCTGTATGCTTGGAAGTTCATTTGTGTTGCAAAATATCCCCCTTCCTCTAAGAGTATGTGAAACAAACCTTACATCTGGTTTAACTTTAACACAGTGTTGTTGTGGTCCTTACAAAATCAGAGTCCACCAACAGAGAGTGGAGAAATACTAACACACTGTTTTAAAGACAGGAAAAATAAATCACAATCTGCTTACAGACAGTGGTGAGAACAGAAAGAGGTTTTTTTTTAAATCCGTAACATGTCCATAATTACACTGAGGCTGAGGTAGGAAAAAAGATCCCAAAAGATGTTAGTTGAATAAAACACATCTTCTGCTCCTCTTTCCCCTGTGAGTTCCATATTTGCTATCTCTGCAATATTTTGCTCTCAATCTGAATTGGACTGTCATTATGTTATTCATGTCTGGGAGCAAGTAGTGTTCCCAAATCCCTTTCAGGTGCAATTAATGATTTCCCTGTGGACAGTACTACATTCTGTAGACTTCAGCAACTGTAACTAATTCCACAAAAGACCCAGCACTTCTATAAACACAAATAGAGACAGTAGAAAATAATCAGCAACCAACCAGCAAGTTTATTTCAGAGATAGTAGGAGCTGAAGATGCTGGAGAATCTGAGATAACAAGGTGTAGAGCTGGATGGACACAGCAGGCCAAGCAGCATCAGAGGAGCAGGAAAGCTGACAGGTCGGGCCTAGACCCTTATTTCAGCACTTTAATACCTGGGTACCAGCAGAGATCACTTCCTGCTGCTGAACTCATTTTGAATTATATGAGGTTAGGGAAATTTGTAAAGTCCAAAATGGCAGCGTTGATAACACCAGAGTAGCATTTGAAGCTGATAGAAAAATAATATTCCTCTTCTATATACTTGTGGTGTAAAGTTTAACTTTCTAATACCTCTACTGACACCCTCACCAAGACTATGGAAATGGTATGGACACATTTTAGAACTAAAACATCATTACAGCATCGACAGTACCAGCACTATAGAGTGTATGTTATGTCCATTAAGTTTACACCTAACTCATATTTACAATTAATCCTAGATAGTATCCATTATTAGGACTGATTTTAAAAAATAAGCAAAGCAATGTTATTCAAAACTCAATTCTGAATCATTAATCGTCTTTGACCTTGAGCAACCGAACATTTTACAGAATTTAACTGCATCCCTTTAACCTCAACCATTTTATCAAATAATGTTATCTTCACCTTGAAGGATTCGGCAACAATGTAATTGGTGCAGCTGCCTCAGTCTATGTGCATGATAACTTGAGAAATAACTTGCTAATTTCAAACAGACCCAAAGACTAAATCATAAGGAACCAATAATTTGGATAACTTTGATATGTGGCCAGATCATATCATACACCATTTTTATGGCACTATGTGTTTTTTTTAATAATTACATTAACTTTAAAGTGACCAAGTCAACTAAGATTGCCATTTTCTTATCAGAATCATTTAATTAGTACATTGTTTAATCTCATATCTAATGTAACTGCAAAAATATTTAACAGATGTGTAAAAATCTTGTAATATGGTGTCTAGACATTAACCTCATACCTGTACAATGCCCTCTTCCCCAGAGCCCCTTAGGGAGGTTATGATGCCTTGTCGAGTTGGTGTGAGCAGAAAGATTTATTTCCATGGAAAAGACAAAGCTAATTTGATGAAGGTAATGACTTAGACCAGCTGTGAAACAGCCATGAAAATTTACATTATAAATCAGAATGGATTGCTAATATTGTTGTATTTGTAGCATGATTCATTTATTAATATCATGCAATGTGACATATTCTTTTAATCTGGAGGGATAAAGTAAGCATACAGAGTGTGTTTTAATTACTTCCTGAAACTGGGAGGACTTACAAACATGTAGATACAGACCTGTTTTAAATTCATACATTATAACTTAATTGCTTTCTCTTTTAGTTCCCAATTCTGACAGTGAAACCCCCAGGACTTAATTCATTGTGGAGTTAAAGAATTAATGAAAATCTCCTTTCATTTAGACTGGGCTGAATCTTATCTTTCCTTTTTTTTGGCGACATCCAAGTAGACAAGCATTTCGGAGGGATTTTCATGGTGAGGCCGAGGGAGATTTTCACCTTATCTTCCCAAAATCATTGTATTGACTAGCTGCCCCATCCATCTTGCCATGTGCATTCCCAGAATAATTTGCCACTCAGTGACTACCTCCCAAAAGACTGGCATCCTTTATACTTGCATCATCTTTGCAAGACTGTTGCCTTTCTTGGGCAAGTGTTAGCAATCCAGCATTGACCTTCACCAACAATGGCATGGCACAGGAGACACAAAGCCACACCGCCCAGGGCTGACCCTCTCTCACACCTGTAATCTCATTCTCTTGCCTTAGTTGCTGTTTAACCATCAGGCCACATACTTTACCTGTCCGTAGCAACATCCCATCTGAACACTCTCTAAGTCAGTGTTATCCTAACCCCAATACCTACTGTAAACCTGCATGTTGTCATTGTCCAGTCAGGAACATCACACAGAGGCAAAAAAAATCAGACAAATCGAAACATGAGATTTTATTTACAGAAAGCAAACGCAAACACAAAAAAAACACAATAAAAGCTGACGTTCACCTCCGGCAGGACTCTCGTTGGAAATAAAATAGGAATTGAATGAGCAAAAGAGCTTCTGTGCTCTCAGACAGTCATTTGTGACTTACTCTGCAGATAAGGTCTGAGCACACATATCTCACACAGAGATATATGATGCACCTCATTAACGAGGGACATGTCTCCATCACTCATACACATTCCAGCTTGGCACAAGCAGCTACTTGGTGAAGGTGCCGTACTGGCTGAATGGCCACCACATGTTGTTGGGAAGGAATTGACTGTAGTCTCTGACACCCTTCCTTCCTCAAACTCACATCAAAATCTCAACTTCTCACTGCATTCTGTACAGACCATCGTTTTGTTTACATGAGGTGAAGCGATGTTATATGGCTCCCACAATACCATTGGAAGCTGCACAAATACAGGTTTCCCAAAGCCAGTGTTAGTCTTTTGCAATGTCATTGCTGCTTACTTCAACATCATTGAGATGCCCAAGTGCAATCTGCAACTAGCAAGAAATGTTGCAAATCTCCTTTGACCAACATTTGACTCCTTAGCACCATCACTCTGTTTGGAGAACAAATGGGTGATGAAATGATTGCAAATTAAATATAGTTAGGCTTTGCAAATAGCTGCATCTGGTATTTGCCCCTTCAATGTTCTAGGGGAACAAGTGGGGATCCCGTGCTTTCATCCCTCAAACTGACACCAACTCTGTCTGCCCCAGGCATTGTCCCAGCCATTTTTTTAGTTGCCTTTCACTTCTAGAGAACGGCAAGAGATGGCACAGAACACAGCTCATGGGTGGACACCCAAAGCTTCCATTTCCCGTTTTACCTCACACTTCCTCGACAGCCTATTTCCACACACATCCCCCCCATGTGGAGACCCACTCAACTAATCCTAACCCTATTGCAGTTCTTTCTACCCCCTAAATCCTGATATTACACCTTAATGTTGCCCAGTCTTCTCTTCTATGACACCCCTGTAGAAACCATGATGGTTTCTACACCTCCTGTAGCCTATGATACCCTTCAATGCTATTCCACATACTCCTGTACACCTTGAATTTCTTGTCATCACTATCCTTGTTCCCACCTCTGTAAATGTCTGCTTTATTCCCAGCCTTGACACCCCTACATTTCTTGCTGTGAACTCCCACAAGCCCTGCTGGCACCCCCTTGAAACCTCCTGAATGATTGAAAGACAGATCCTCAGGACTGTAAGCATCCCAGACCTCCGACTGACTTTGACAAACAGTCCCTAGAAATGACTGACCAGACTACTGCACGCTGTTATTGTAGCTTCCTAACTGATGATACATGATTCCCTTACCGGCATGTGCTGGCTCTATGGGACTGACCACAGAACACGCCAGGTGTGTACTGGGACAGATCCCATGATAGTGAATGTTCCAAGTGGTGAAGCTGTTGGACTGCATGTGGACTGTGCTTGTGTCTGACGGTACCAGGACCTCATGAGCAACAATGATGCCACCACTCCCAACCCTGGACTGGATTAAGATCTAACCACAGCTGATTTCAGACATGGTCATGCAGTTGAATAAATGTGCAGCGTGTGCCACGCAGGTAGCTGGTTTATGCTTTAGGTGTTAGATTGGTATCTAAATGAGCCATTCAGCAAGATGCTGTCCCCAAACGTCTAAAGATGAGCAGTTTGTTGTTGTTGTGTGTGTGTGTGTTTGTGTGTGTGTGTGTGTGTGTGCCTTTGCTAAAGAGGATCTCATATGGCAATAGTGTTAGTCTTTGGTTCTGGCTGAAGCACCAAGGTGTTACAAGCATGATGTGTCAAAGCTATGCAAAGCATGGCTGCTGCAAGTATGCAGGTGGACAGTAGGTCGGTGAGAGCTAAGAGACCAAGCGAGCATCCCTGAGTTGCAGCCTAGTCCAATCCTTCAGCCAGGTGTCTGTTTCTGCACACAATGTGTCCTTGCAGCAGCCTTTCAATTCTCATTGCTGGGCTCCCTGCAATGCGAGTCTATACTGCCTTAGTGGCCTACCAGTGTATCAGAGATGGCTGTGGTAGGTTGACAGATCACAGACGGCCGACATCCAAGTACGTAGGGTACATACAGTTTGTGCGCATGGATCAGATCCCTCTGATACAGGTTGAATGAATGTAGCATGGAGGTCGATGGGAGCTAACACTGATCTGAATTTACCAGATACCCACTTTGATTTCCATGTCATGTTTTCTTGTAGTCTAGCTTGTTCGGTGAGTTTGGTAAGATAAAAAGTTGAATATTAATGAGGCAAATTGGGCTGTTGCAAAGGCGCTTAACCATCAATAGTCCCCATTAATTTGTACCTCACTGTTGCCTTGTAAGAAACCTGCTTCACCACTTGTGAAAAATACAGAGTGTGGCTCTGGACATTAAGATTGGCCTCACTGGAGTTCTTATCTGATATTAACACAAGTCTTGCCATTGCCCACATGGGTCAGCCCCCTGTCAGATTCCATACATTGTGTTAACAGAAAAACCTTAATAATGTAAATCAGGTACTTATGGCCATAAAACATAGCAAAAATGTCAAGTGTGATATAAAAAAAATGAATGTCTTGCATTTGTTACACCTTTCCCAACTTCAGTACCTCCCAAAGTGTTTTACAGGCAACATAATATATTTGAAGCGTTGCGGTGTGGAAAACATGGAGCCAGTTCGTGCAGAGCAAGTTCCCACAAACAACAATGTGGTAATAACCAGATTATCAGTTTGACTTTAGTGATACTAGTTGAGAAATCAATACTTTTTGAGACAATGGAGTCAACTCCATGGTCTTGTTTAAAATCTGGAATGGAATCTTTCCCACCCTCTGCCAGTGCTGATTGAGATTTGGTTTAACATTGAATATGAAAGACAGCAATTCTGACAGCTCAGTGTTCCATCAATACTGAACTGAAGCCCATGCAGGCTAATATGAAAGGCATAAGTTCAAAAATTGATCTCATATCCAAAAGCCAGCACGCAGTCTGTGTCACACTGCAATGTATGGAAGGCTGAAGGCCTAAGGCTGGCTAGAATTTGAGCCTCAAGGTTCATCTATACAGAACAAGCTGCTACTGTTAACTAATCATCCCAATGCACAGTATTTGGAGCCCAGCCAGCTTACATACAAGTCCTGGGAGACTAAGAGAGGCAAAGGGCAGGGGGATCACAATTGCTCTGACAGCTGCCCACACGATTACTATGGACCTAGAGAATCACTTCTGCTCCTTGTAACACATAAACGACAAGTTTAAAAAAATACTCATGACCTCCAGAGAACGCTTTAAAGGAGTACTGCTCAGGCTGCTGTCGAAATTGTCAGAATAAGTCACCTATTCAGCATGTTTTTCATAAAACGTTGTTTCAAGGTTTTAAATCAAGTTAGGCTCTGGTTAGCATATTCAAGGGTCTAACATCTGTTTCAGGCAACAGTCAAAGCAGTCAAGCTCCCCAACTTGCTAATTGACTGTCAGATAATTTCTTACAAGAACTGACACAATGGATCAAAACAGGACATTATGTTCCTTAAAGATAGTAAGAACTGCTGATGCTGGAGTCTGAGATAACACAGTGTGGAGTGAAGGAACACAGCAGGCCAGGCAGCATCAGAGGAGCAGGAAAGTTGATGTTTCGGGTCAGAACCCTCAACTCCTTTTTATCACCTGAATGTAAGCAACGATAGAGTCTAGGGGCTGAATTGTATCAGAAATTCACTAAGTGTCAGTCCAATTGAATTTTATGCAGGACTTCTCTGTGTGAGGCCTAGTGAGTTTTCTTGTCCAGTTTGTCACAAAATTGCTCCATAAACATGCCCAATGGCACCATCTCATCTTTTGCTGACTGAATTCTTCCATTAACAGTAGGCAGAAAGACACTGCCAGGATATTCTGGGATTCCTGGCACTAATATCATCTTTGAAGTCCAGCCATGCACTTGGTCAAAAGTTGGTAGTCCAGAGTTTCTGTTCGTCATCAACTTAGTAGCGCAGCAGCCACAAAGCAACAACTCTCACACTCACACATGGCATGGCTTCATTGGCACTTCATTGCACATGCAACTCCACATTCCCACACTAATTACTGTTTAAAACATGTAGTCATAGAGCTTTGCATATCCTTAGCCACATTCACTCTTAAAACCTTTAGTTCCTGCTACTCTTTGCCCAATGCCCATCACAGCCCAGAATTTTATCGTTGATCAATGTTGGACCAACACATGTAAGAAAGCCTTCAAACTGGTTAGAGCATTCACTGTCATTCAGCTACAGTGAAAGTGAACAGATATCACAAAAAAAATCAGAAGCTGCATTTGCCTCTTAGAACAGAGAAACTTTCACATCGAACGCCAATAATTTGTAATCAATGAATGACCCATGCACCCAACTCTCATCTACTGGAAATGGGTGTTAATTAAGTCCAGTCTGACCTGTAGAACCCAAAGTTGCAGTATTCTATCATGTAGAAGGTAATATTCCTTGTCAATAACAAGGTGTAGAGCTGGATGAACACAGCAGGCCAAGCAGCATCAGAGGAGCAAGAAAGCTGACGTTTCGGGTCTGGATCCTTCTTCAGAAATGGGGGAGGGGAAGGGGATTCTGAAATAAACAGAGAGAGAGGGGTGGCAGATGGAAGACGGATAAAGGAGCAGATAGGTGGAGAGGAGATGGACAGGTCAAGGAGGCGGGGATGGAGCCAGTAAAGGTGAGTGTAGGTGGGGAGTTAGGGTGGGGGTTGGTCAGTCAAAGGAAGATGGACAGGTCAAGGAGGCGGGATGAGGCTGGTAGGTAAGAGATGGTGGTGGGGGTTGAGGTGAAAGGAGCGGATAGGTGGGAGAAAGGACGGACAGGTCAGGGAGGCGGGGACGAGCTGGGCTGGTTTTGGGATGCAGTCGGGGGCAGGGAGATTTTTAAGCTTGTGAAGTCCACATTGATATCAATGGGCTGCAGGGTTCCCAAGCGAAATATGAGGTGCTGTTCCTGCAACCTTCGGGTGGCATCATTGTGGCACTGCAGGAGGCCCAGGATGGACATGTCGTCCAAGGAGTGGGAGAGGGAGTTGAAGTGGTTCACGACTGGGAGGTGCAGTTGTTTGTCACGAACCGAGCGTAGGTGTTCCACAAAGTGATCTCCAAGCCTCTGCTTGTTTTCCCCGATGTACAGGAGGCCACATCCGGAACAGCGGATACAGTATACCACATTAGCAGGTGTGCAGGTGAACATCTGTTTAATGTGGAAGGTCTTCTTGGGGCCTGGGATGGGCGTTAGGGGGAAGGTGTAGTGGCAGGTGTAGCACCTCCTGCAGTTGCAGGGAAAGGTGCCGGGGGTGGTAGGGCTAGTGGGGAGTGTGGAGCAGACAAGGGAGTCTTGGAGAGAGTGGTCCCTCCGGAAAGCAGGTAAGGGTGGGGAGGGAAAGATGTCCTTGGTAGTGAGGTCAGATTGCAGGTGGCGGAGGATGATGCGTTGGATCCAGAGGTTGGTGGGGTGGTATGTGAGGACAAGGGAGATTCTGTTTTTGTTGTTGTTGTGGGGAGGGGGTGTGAGGGACGAGTTGCGGGAAACGCAAGAGATGAGGTAAAGGGCGTTTTCAACCACTGGAGGGGAAGTTGCGGTCGTTGAAAAACGAGGACGTCTGGGATGTCTGGGAGTGGAATGTCTCATCTTGAGAGCAGATGCGGTGGAGGCGAGGGAATTGGGAATAGGAGATAGCCTTTTTGCAGGAAGGTGGGTGAGAGGAGGTGTATTCTAGGTAGCTGTGGGAGTTGGTAGGCTTGAAATGGATATCGGTTTCCAGGTGGTTGCCAGAGATGGAAACAGAGAGGTCCAGGAAGGAGAGACCGGTATCAGAGATGGTCCAGGTGAACTTAAGGTTGGGATGGAAGGTGTTGGTGAAGTGGATGAACTGTTCGAGCACGAGGCAGCGCTGATACAGTCATCGATATAACGGAGGAAGAGGTGGGGTGTAGGGCCAGTGTAGCTTCGGAAGAGGGATTGTTCCACGTATCCTACAAAGAGGCAGGCATAGCTTGGGTCCCTGCGGGTACCCATGGCCACCCCCTTTGTCTGTAGGAAGTGGGAGGAGTTGAAGGAGAAGTTGTTAAGGGTGAGGACGAGTTCAGCTAAGCGGATAAGGGTGTCAGTGGAGGGGGACTGGTCGGACCTGCAGGACAGGAAGAAGCGGAGGGCCTTTAGACCATCTGCATGGGGAATGCAAGTGTATAGGGACTGGACGTCCATGGTGAAGATGAGGTGTTGGGGACCAGGGAATCGGAAGTTTTGGAGGAGGTGGAGGGCATGGTTGGTGTCCCGGACGTAGGTGGGGAATTCCTGGACCGGGAGGAGAAAATGGATTCGAGATAAGTCAACTGGAAATGGGTGTTAATTAAGTCCAGTCTAACTTGTAGCACCCAAAGCTGCAGTATTCTATCATGTAGAAGGTAATATTCCTCCTACTCAATGTTTTCTTCCTGCTCCTCTTCCTTCCCCTCAGACTGCTCTCTCTCCCAGCTTGTTAGCATCTATCACATCTGCACTTTGCCTTTTCCAGACGCGCAGGGCACAGCCTGCTAGAATTATGCAGCACCCTCTGTGTGGACTGTACTGCAAAGAGCCCTCAGACCAAACCACTGGAGCATCATCTTCAGGAGGCCTATTGTCTGCTCCATGATGTGCTTGATTAAAAAATAGGCTGCATTGAATCAACACTCTACCTCAGTCAAGATTTGTGTAATGGACTAATCTGGCATGGACACAGAGGGTAGGCTTTGCCCCACAGTAACCAGCCTTGTAAGGCATATGGATCCTCAAACAAAGTAGAAACATGAGCACTGTCACAGATAAAGGTGTCATGGCAGCTCCCAGGATACCAGGCGCAAACTTCTAGGAAGTGGAAGCAATGATCACAGATCACTTGCACGTTGACGGAATGGAGTCCTTTTGCACTGGTGACCTCAGTTCTGTTATGATATGGTCCTCTCACACAATGTTATCATGTCCTGCACCTTGGGGAAGCTAGTTAAACTGCTGAATTCTGCTGTTTGAGCTGTAACCCTGACCTTGACATGGGGAAATGAGGTGAAGAGGCGTGACCTGGCACAAATGGCATTGGTAACAGATTTAATACATTTGTGAGTGGATGATTGAAAAATCCCACACAGCTTCCCAGTGATTCTTTGAAAGGAGCCATTCAGTGGGACACTTCAGTAAGGAGGGCCATAAAATGACTGAACATGGGGATTTGACATCTGACCCTATTGCAATGAAAGCACCACTTATCCTGTCACAATGAGACAGCAGGACATTGCAAGTGCTATGTGTGTACCCACATAGTTAGACAATGCACGTATTAAATATTCAGAACAATATTATAAGTACATAATTGACGCAATTGTCCTTTGAAGGACCTTCCATCCCTTACAAGTGGAACCTTAAGTTTGTTCAAATATAAACACTAACTCCTCCCCTGTCATTGTGGTCAAAGCTATTTTCCAATCATTGGTCACAGTTAGGAATGGAGAGAAGGCAATGAAGGTGGTGCCAGGCATCAAGGCCATTAGGTCTCCCCACGGCTATCAGGCCTCTTCATCGAACCCCAATGTTCTGTTACACCTGTCACCCACTGGACAGCCTGTTAATACTGATCCGCCACATATTGACTGATGTTATGACTGCAAGTCGCATCCTTAACCCCTGAGCCCCATGCCTATAGTATGGTCCTGCTCAACATCATCATGCACACTGTCACCATCGAGGACATAATGGTGGTGGTGACTGTTGATAACTCTTTCTCACATGTCCCATGTCTTACCAAGCACCATAAGCTCCCCATTTACATGTCAAATGTCACACCCCCCACCATCCTTGACCTCCTCAGAATCCAAGTTGATGCCTCTAAACCACAGTGATGATTCCCTTCATTTCCCTACCACAACAGCGCCCCTGATACCACACCCCTTGACATTGATTGAACAGAACCACCCCCATGCCCTCTACCAAGATTGACCCTGGCCCATCTCCCTGACCAAACTGAATAGACAACTCCAACTGATAAGTGACCGGAGCCGTCAACACAGTCCATACAAATCCCTGACTGGTGATCAGTGACTCCCCCGGTTGCTTTCCCACTCCCTGGTTGTAGTGAGATGGGACCTCTGACAGTAATTGGTTTGCGTGGGCAACTGACTGTGCCCAAGCCCTTGGACTGTGAGCCTTGATTGATTGTACTGCAACTCCTGGACTGAGGGCAGTCCCCTTGACTTGACTAAGAATTATTCCCTTTTGACCTTGAGACACAGCCATTTGGTTGAAACATATGTAGTGTGTCTGCCCTGTAGGCTGTTGGCACATATTGTAGGTGTGAGACTGACATGGCAATGTGCAGTATATCAACATGTTCAACTCCCATGACTGATGAATACTGATAACTATGACAAAATGCTTTGTTTTGAGTCTATGCTAAACAAAAATTCAAGACAAGAGTACTGTGAGCTTTTACTATCTGGCAAAGCTCAAAGTGGCAAGGGAAGGCAAGATAAGATGGGGGCACTATGAGCATCCAGATGGGCTCAAAGTGCTGATTTAGTGAATGGACAGTCCTAAATTGCAGCCTGTACAATCCCTGAGCTGAGCTCCTGCTCCTGTGTGCAAAGTATCCTGGTAGCAGCATTGCAATGAGAGGTGCCAGTGTGATCCAAAGTTCAGAATTAAAGCTCATAAGCAAATTATCAGTGAATCAGAGACATGGCATGATGATGCAGTGAGGTTAATACATACCAGATAGCAACATCTGTGGACATAGGGTGCGTATGATTGCTCCCCAAGGAGTATAACCTGAGATGTTGGTGCGAGTTGCCCAAGATGGAGGCCCAGAGGAGCAAGCAGCAAGCTGCAGTTGTCAGGTATCTGCTCAGACTTTCATGTGGAGAATTCTTGATGTTCAGTTGTTATCTAGTGGGTGAGAGAATGAGAAACTGTATTATTGAAGCAAGATTAAGTAGTAATGAGGAGGCTAATGAACGATAAACTCCAATAATAGGCCTTTCACCCCTCACTAGCAGGAATCTCATCTCATTGTCCGGGTCTTGGTTGGAAACCATAACTATTCTGGCCTCGATGTTGAGAATAACCTCACTTGATATCCCATCTGATGTTCCTAAATTTCTCGCCATAGCCCTTGTCATCAAGGACCTGGTTAGATTCCAGCCTGGATTCCTTTCTCAAGTTTATCATTTGCAACAGGGCTTGAAATTGCCACACCAGAGAGGCAAGAACTAGGTCTTTCAAGAAATCATCACACAAACAATAAAGGATTCTTATTAAATATACATGAAAATCAAACCATATTTGGGATGTAGGAAATTGTTGAATTGAACTTCAGCATAGCTGTTTATGTTACTTACATAAACACAATGTCAGTGTATTTGTTTGCACACATTTATTTATGGGTAAAACTGATAATTTATGAGAGGAAACGGTCTTTCTATGACCAGTCTCTCAACAAAATAGAAACATTTGTGTGTTAGTTAGTATATTAAGGATTTTTGAAATCCTAAACTTTGAATGAACTAGATTTCATAATGTTACTTTCACCCCCTCCCCACATCCAACCTGGATAAATCCAACATCTGGTACTCTTGAGGAAGTTGTTATAATAGAAACATATCACATTCCAACATTATATTAGGGTAGTATCTCAAGAGATGTCTATTTTTTCCCATTTTATACAAGAAAATCAACATTATACTAGCTGCTACCTTTTGGAAGGGAATGTTGATTAATAGAATGTGAATGTCTAATTATACATTAATGCACATTGTTGTGAATTTATCCATTATTCCCACTTAGCAGTTCATTTAAACTATGTTCTACAAAAGCTTATCTTGATGATACAGCGACTTTGGAATTCCGCTGGTGAATTATTTTCATGTTGCTAAATAGTTTTTAACTATAACCATTTGTGTTATTGCATTTACAATGTTCAGAGTACGAGAGGGCAACTAGCTTAATACCCTCATGCATTTTTCTTTCCATTTTTCCTTACGTGCATGGCACTATATTCAAAATATCATCCAGATGTATTTCAAACAATAATGTTCTGACTTGTTATGGGAGTTGGAGACCATGGACCTTTGGCATAAAACTGCTTCACAACATAATAATCTACAAAGAATATTTTAGAATGTCTCACAGGAATTGAAGGCCCCCACAGTTCCTCCTGGCTATTGTGTGCTGTAATGGTTATTTTATTTTGTGGTCCAGCAGACTGGTTTCACTTTAGTGCTTAACATTTAGAAGTTAATCATATAAATTGTGACAAATTTACTTTTGTAACAGAAAAAATATCTTGGGGAAATGGTAGATAAAGATTTCATTTTGTTACTTGTAGTAAATCTGTAAATATAAAGGAACATTGGGGGAATGTTCTTCATGTGGGGATACCCATCTTCCAGTTGAAGTGAATTGGAGAAATAAAAGAAGCTCTGTTATATTGGACCCCTTCCCAGCACTGCACTGTCCTGGGAATTCTTCCTAATCCTCAATTTATTTAGAGATGGAAATGAGTCAAGAGAAGTGATTTCTGGCTTCCTACCACCCTTCCCTTTGCATTAGAAAACTACTCACCACAACGGAGAGGCACCTGAAGAAATTTGGCCCTGCGATTTGTGCATGGCCTGAAGGATCCATAGGGGCCCTGATATAAGTCTGAAGATTGAAGATGCCCTTCAATAATATTAGCCTAGTAATTTCTATGAGCAACATTGACATATAAATGCCAAACATGCTTGCATAAAACCCCTCTCTCAATTACTTTAAATGAGTAATTGCAGAAAGGGGAATTTGATCTTATGCATTAATACAATAACAATTTCCACAGACGTTTCTAGCATATTCGTTTAATGAAAAACTGCTTTCAATTTGAGTCAGCTTGGAACCTTGGAGCAGAGGAATAAGTAGATGTCAAAAGACCAACGTCCACCTAGTTTGAGTCAAATCACGTGAATTCCAAAGTAATCTTCAGAAATCCTGGCTCTGATATTTATGAGGAGGCAAAGAAAGTGAAGAGGAGGCAGAAAATCACGAGAAATTGGGAGGTGGGGATACTGAATGGGATGCTGACAAACAAGACTGGGATGGTAGGGGAAATGAGCTATCATAGCTGGGAGAGGCTGGAGGCTTTCTTGATTTCCCAAATTTTCAGTAGCAATGCATTTGAAACTGAGCTCCCAACTATACTCAAAGAGCCAATTTTGTATATTCAATTAATTGATAGAAATTGATTGCCATGATCAATACTAAGGGCATGGATATTTCTGGCATGATTTCACAGAAATTCAAAACTTCAGAACGGTTATAGCACAGAAGGAGACCATTTGGCCTGTCATGGTCTGCGTTGGCTCTCCAAATGAACAGCACACCTTGTGCTATTCCCCATCTTCTCCCTGTAACCTTGCACGTCTTTCCTTTCCTGATCAAAACTGAATGCCCTTTTGAATACCTTGATTGAACCTACCTCAGCCAAATTATCAGGTCACGTGATACAGATCTTAACCACTCACTATGTTGGAAACATTTCTCCTCGTGTCTCCTGTTATGATCCCTGCTGATGGAAATACTATATGAGTCAGATTCCAGAGGGGAATCTGAATTGATCAGTTTTCACTCTGTAGTTTGCTCACAGTGATGGTCAGTCACTGGGCATTTTCACACAAGGATGCCAATTTGCTTTTGACAAAAAAAAGTCAAAGTTTATTAAACAGAAAAGGGGAATAAGCTATTTTGCAATATATAAAAATAACTCCAAATGGTCTCATTGAAATAAATATTTAATCCTTTTATCCAAACAATAACATTACAGATACTCCAATCTCAAATGAAGAGTCATCTTATTTCTACTTTATCAGTTGACATGGCTGTATTTAATTTGTTTCTAGCAAACTTTAGAATTTACTGAACACTATTTCTTTAGTGAACATCTCTTTATGAGACCCTTAAACAAACTGCTAAGACAGCTCACTTACCCTTTAACGCATTTGTTAAACATATGCATTCAAAAGCCTTGCGGGATATCTTCCTCACTAACACTTTAAAACCTCCTCTTTACTCTAATGTTAACAACCACATTGTTATTATTACCAGACAATTCAGATTCCAGAAAGAAACCTGGCTTGATGGGCTTTGTTTTTATTTGTTCTGGCTTTAACAAAGTGGTCTCTTCCTGAAACATAAGCAAACGATACTGCAGATTTTGCTTTAATAAAAATAGCAGTTGTTTAATAGCTAAAGAAATTATGATAAAAGAGAGTAAACTAAACCATTTACTTATAATTCAAATTCAATGATTTTTAAGTGCACAGTAAAACTACTCTTCCATTAATCACAAATACTTCTTTATAGCACTCAAAACACCACTTGTACAAGACTCACATCATTGTCCCTGTATCTGGCATCTTGGTAAGTTTGAGTTATTTGTGACTTCAACTTTTAGACTGGAACTGAAGATAGCTTCTTGCCGGAGGTATTATGCACCTGTTTACATGTTTTTAAACCCCACAAGGGTTTATCCCAACAATGTTGGCTTGGGAATGAAGTGAGGTGAGAGTGACAGCCCTTGACATCATGACTACTTTTAATCGATTTGGCATTAAGGAGCCTTAGCAAAACTGGAATCAATGGGAATCAGTGAGCAAGTTCTCCCCTGGTTGGAGGCATACCTGACACATTGGAAGATGGTTGTACTTGTTGGAGGTCAGTCATCTCAGCTCCAGGGTATCTCAGCAGGAGTTCCTCAACCAGGGCCCAACCATCTTCGTTCCATCATAAGGTGAGGATGTTCGCCAATGATTGCACAATGAACAACGCCATTTGTGACTCCTCAGATACTGAAGCAGTCCATGTTCAAATGCAACAAGATCTGACAATATCCAGGGTTTGGGCTGATTAGTGGCGAGTAATACTCATGTGACAAAACTGCCAGGCTATGATTGTCTTCAATAAGAGACACTGTAACCGCAGCCCCTTGACATTCAATGTTGTTACCATCACTGAATCCCCTACTATTAACATCCTAAGGACAACCATTGACCAGAAACTTGCCATATAAATAGAGTGGCCAGAAGAGCAGGTAAGAGGCTTGGAATACTGTGGCAAGGAACTCACTCCTATCTCCCAAAGCCAGTCCATCATCTTCAAAATATAAGCCAGGAGTGTGATGGAATACTCCCCAGTTGCCTGGATGAGTGCAGCTTGAATAACACTCAAGAAGCTTGACACTATCCAAGACAAAGCAGTCCATTTGATTGGCACTATATCCACAAGCACCCACTCCCTCCATCACTATTGCTCAGTAGCAGCAGTGAGTACCATCTACAAGATGCACTGCGGAAATTCACTGAAGATCCTCAGTCAGCACAATTCAAACCCATGACCACTTCCATCTAGAAGGACAAGGACAGCAAATATATTGGAGCATCGCCATCTGCAAGTTCTTCTCTGAGCCACTCAACATCCTGACTTGGAAATATATCACCGTTCCTTCACTGTCACTCGGTCAAAATCCTAGAATTCCCTCCATTAGGGAATTGTGAGTTTACATACAGGACATAGACTGCAGTAATTCAAGAAGATAGCTCACCACCATCTTCTTGAGTTCAATTGTGTCCAGATGGTGGGTCTTTTGAATTTAAACCTCTGCTGACATTTTCACAAATATTGGGAGCATCTCTGTCAGCACTTAACTTCAAGCCTGAGGCTGTAAAATTTGGCTCCACAGTATCCATGTTTTGGTGACATAGGTGCCACTTTGGGAGCAATATGGTATCTGTAATGTGTATGCACACAGAGCAATTTGTGAAGAATGCCATTTATGGTGAAGGCATTAATAAGGCATTACAAGTGTGCATCCAAAGAATATGAAATGGACAGATTGAAACAAAAACTGTTTTATTTGAGAGATAGTAGGAACTGCAGATGCTGGAGAATCTGAGATAACAAAGTGTGGAGCTGGATG
>NC_063350.1:18861821-18893019 GCF_021869965.1 Rhincodon typus | reverse complement strand
TGGTTTAGTATGGCATTTTCAAAAGACATTTTTGGTGATTTCAAGTTAGGTAATGAACTTGAAATCACCAAAAATGTCTTTTGAAAATGCCATACTAAACCAATTACGAGTTTCATTGATGTACACTGATCAACCTCTGGATATATTAACTATTTTCTGTATGATAAATTTCAGAAATATGTCTACTAGTGCATGTATATCGAAGAAAATGATCAAGATTTGAAGGGCCCCCTCAAACCAATTCATTTGGGTTATATTGGAATATTGCAACTTCAGAGCAGCAGTGTAGGACTAGCTACAAGATCATGAAAAAATAAAAACTGAAGTGATGTTAGGTTTTAAACATCACATTTAAAATGTTCCTTTTTTTTGCTGGTAGGACTGAGTCTACACAGCTTTTCTTGAGAATCTGGATGTAAGCTACCAGAAGCAAGTGGAAACACCCGCTCTTTGACTTTTCAAATGAGCAAAGAAATGCTGGCATGGTTGAGAACACAGATGCAAAGATTTAATTGTGGTATTCACTCTGGCATATCACCACACAATATAACAAGAAACAGAGCCATGTGGTCAACACTCTGATGTGCAGTGTTTGCATCTAAGTCCAGATATCTGTCGGAATAGAAATGCCCTTGTGAAATGAACTAGTTGCAAAATGCTTAAACAGCTGCAGTACATTTTAATGTGGCCAAGCCACATGTTAAGAGTTCATTTGCCTCCTGTAATGTTAAGTCAAACATTGTAGCATATTATTTTTTGTTGTGTTGGTAAAAGCAACACTTAAGGCACCTGTGTATTTTCCCCCCCACACTGTTCTGATAACTCATGTATTAATTAGCATAAACATTCATGGCAATAGTTCCTTAAGGCTCTGATTATATCACTGAAGATTGTCCTACTTGAGAACTCAATTCTTGGATGTTTGCAAGTGTGTTAAATACTGTACCAAGTGCACTAGATAATGGGCAAACAAAGACATAATTAAGGTCAAATAGGTACAGTAGCTGTTTGGCTTCAAGATTGATTATACGGAGTTCAGGAGTTTTACTGCTTGGCTCCAAAGTGTATTCTTTTGATGGAACCATTCTTTTTTCATCATAGCTCAAGCCAAATGTTGATTTATGTTTTTTTAATACTGCGCCCCTTTGATGATTGTTCATGCTACAGATCAAATATCCAAATCAGTTGCTTGTGTGATTTAGAGAGAAACAGAGAAAGTGAAAGATTATCACAACAATCTGAATCAGTGAACTCAAATGTGAAATGGAGCAATAATTGAAATCGACTCATTCATAACAGTCCAGACATTTTTGGACAGGTAGTAATTTGTGGGTGGTTAACTATTACAGTGCAATTAGGAGTGGTTGGGTGTATGACTCAGAATGGCCTGAATTGGGATAGAGAAGAGGGAGAGAGATGTTTGGAGGGAAAAGATGTTCAGTCAAATTGGGAAGAAAGGGGGGAGTTTGTTGCATTGACCATGAATCTAAATCAATCCTGATGGGCCAAATTTTTGGGTCTTTCTCAACGTTATTCCTACTGTCAGCCAGTTTCACCGGGGTGAGAAAAGGACATCCACAAGATCCTGTCCAATTCATTAGAAAGGCCAATTAAAATCATCAAATAGCTCATTGAGCACTTAGGAGCCAGTTGTGATTTTCACAGTGGTACATAGGATGTACCTGCTGTCTCAGACAAACCAGCTGATTGGCAGAGGACATAGAGTGGAACGACAGTCGTAATCACACCAACAAATTAGCTAGGCTCCATGAAGGGGTGAATTTGCAATTAGGATTTGCCACTGGAAGACAGGTGTCAATGGGCCAGTGCAGATGGTAAAGAGAATGGACAACAATTGGGCATTGCAGTGGGTCATCAGCATACTGGCTTTGTGGGAACATAAGAGGAGGAGTTAAGGCTACAAAAAGCAATAGGTGAGCAAAAGGAAGGTAATAGCTGACAATTTGACCACAAAGTTTGGATTCTGAGGCCTATGAGGATAAGGAACAGCACTCTGCTGGGGAATGTCAGATCCTTAAGCAACAAGAGAGCAGAGGAAAGGAAATGTGAGGAAGGACATCAATGTCATACCCACTGCATAGGATCTATTGCCAATAATTGAGGTACTTGGAGACTACCTATAACCAGTAAAAGGAGATTGAGACTCAATAGGCATTAACATCTGTGCCCTATCACAAAAGATCTTAGATCTCACAGGTCTGCTTTCAATATTATATCAATAGTGTCAAAGTCACTGTGGACTTGTACTTTTTCACTTCTGGCTTCTTCTAACAACCTTGGTAGTACCTCACCATTAGAGGCGGCTCAGCGCTACATCTCACAAATTATTGATGTCCTCTTTGTTGGACCTGAGTAGCATATTCAACCCAAGACAGATACAGCCTCAGATGCATTAAGTCCAATGGTTTTCAATACCATTGATAGAAGTCCCTCAAGGTCAGGGCAACATCAATTGCACCCACTTAACCATCAAATGATGGACAAGTTATACTCACCAACTTTCAACTGTTCAAACCACTACAAGAGCTACTTCCAATTGTGCGCTTGTTATCTTGGCAGCTACCATGATTTCTTTTTCATCCTCCAATCCAGGCTGCCATAATGCATGACTTATTATCCCACCCTTCAAACCCTATGTTTGGATTATAGGTGTCAAGGAATATCCTTGAAGAGATAGCTATACTCCTGGGCAAGAAACGCAGACAGAAGCAATACAAGCGGAGGCATGAGCTCACTAAGCTATTGTGCTTAGGACAGTCAGGTGATCACCTTCAACCCATCCCTGCAAGGAACAAAGTATTGCCTCAGGAAGACTTAGCTCATTGGAGAAAGCAAAGTTGGACATTGAACTGGATGAGAAAGATACAGAATACCAAAGTGTTCCAGCTGTGCAAGGTAACTGGGATCTGACTCAGGGCTCAAGGATACCATAAGCACCAGGAATCGTCTCAGTAAGGCACATTTCAGATGAGTATCTCTGAACCAAAGTGGACAAAGTGGTATAACACTCACTGTGAGTGACTTATGTGAACACATTCATTGAAGCCGAAACTTGGGACATATAAACTCTTCCTGCAAATGAAAAATGTACATCTGCGCAAAGGTTTCACTGCCACTGTGGATATGCATTTACTTGCCATTGCCATTTAATCCCCCTTTTCTTCACCCACCATTAATCAAAGGAGATTCCTATGTTGAATTTCATCTGTGCTAATTTTCATTGAGCTCATAACAGAATATTTTTCTATAGTTACAGTATAGCAAGGATATTTGTGACCCACTCAGTTCTCTGTGCAACATTGAGACATCCATGTTTGACACTTGTACTTCTTTTTTGGCCCTCACAGGAGTTAGATATAGTCTCTGCCAATGAAAGTTGCTGTCTCAGTAGAGCAGCTTGTGTGCCTTCATTTTCTGATTTCATACTGCCTCAAGGAACTCCAACATCTGGAAGCACATATGTTACTATTGGTCTCAGTAGAATCTTCTTTTCAATGACACTTAAGGTCCTGCATGTGGCCTGGCTGAACAGGTTGTCCTGCCTCTGCTAAGAAAGATGTCCATTGCCATCTCCTCCTGCATGCTCAGGCCGTACTCCTTATTCTAACAATCTAACTTCACGCAAGGGCCAACTGAGGGGACTGTACACCACTGAGCTGCTGGTGAGGGTTCTTAATGGTGCTTCATGTGAACTTAGCAGCTGCTTCTCTTGGCTCGGGGATAGTGGAGAAGACAATCTCCTTTGCTCAATCCCTCTCTGAAATGATCTTGATGTCAAGAGTCCCAGATTGGAAGGAAAATTCAATAATTTGTGTCTGTCATTGCCTCCTGATTTCCAATATTCATTTTTATAACCTCATTCAAACCTTACCCTAGCTTCACACTTCATAACCCAGGGAGAATCATGAACATTTTTATGCCAAACACATTAACATAACTCTGAATTTAGCTTCAAGTTGGAAATAAGACACTAAGAACTAGGAGCAGGAGAAGACAATTCAGCACCTTGAGCCTACTTTACTATTTGATATGATCATGGCTAATCACAGCTTGGTCTTAGTTCCATTTTCCTGCCCACTCTCCATAATCCTTCAACTTGTTACTGATTAAAAATCTGACTATCTCCTCTTTAAATTAATCAACATTCCAACATCCACCGCACACTGGGATAGTGAATTACACAGATTGACAACCCTTTGAGAAAAGTCCTCATCTCTGATTTAAATCTGCTATCCCTTATCCTAAAACTATGACCTGTCATTCGAGATTGCCCCACAAGTGGAAACATACTTTCTATGTCTACTTTCTCAATTACCTTTTGCGTTTTACATACCTCAATTAGATATCCTTTCAATCTTCTAAACTCTAGTGAATATAGACCTAAACAGCTCACTCACTCTTCATAAGTCAACTCCCCCATCTCTGAAATCAGTCTAGTGAACCTCCTTTGAGTAGCTTCCAATGCAACTACATCCCTCCTCAAGTAAGGGGACAAAACTACATGCAAAACTCCAGGTGCAGACTCAGTGATGCCAGACATCATTAGGGGAAGAGAAAAAACCAGATGGAATGAGATGGACTTATGGAGATAAGGGAAAATCTTTGTAGATAGTATAAAAAGGAGAGATTCACGTATTGATGGAGAAATTGTATGGAGAGGCTGCAGGAAGTTCCAAAGCTATAAAGACTTCTGTGGGGAAAAGCAAAGGCAAAAAGATTGAGCTCAGAGATCCAGATACAAACCTTTCAAGCATGTTTTGAATAGAGACTTGAAAAAAATTGGCATGATTTTGGTTGCAATTTGCACCCAGATCACCTATTGCAACTAAAGCAAAAATTCTATCTGGAAACTTCTTAGATACCTGAGGTTGGTAAATCAATTAATATTACATAAATCACATTAATGTGAAAATTCATAATCTACAGAGCCGTGCTTTAACTTTTGGTCTGTGTATTTTTTTTGTTTAATGAAGTCTTATGCTTGCCATAAGTTTAAGATGTTAAGTGACAAGAAATAAAATGCTTTCTCCTTTTGGTATCCATCATCAAAATGAAACATATGGATAGTTTAAATAGATTGAGCATACGCTGCTGTACAGTAGACCTTAAACCTGACCTCAGAAACACACTCCCACTGCACCACTTGTAATACTGTATTCCTACATCTGCCATCCTCGATTGGAATGTCAATTTTAATCCTAAATAGTGCTGAGTTATGGGGATCATGTTTTTACGAACTCATGCCTCTTAAGAATTAATGTAATATTCCCAAATGTACTTCACATAAGACGTTTTCAGTTACATGTAAGTAGAAGGAGTAGATTTCTAACTCACTGGATTTGGTTAAATCAGGGTCACTGATACTATAAAGAAGTTTTCCAATCCACTGCACCACCCAGTCCCTGAAGTCCTGTAACTTTGATGAATGTACCATAGTCGACACTTCACATTAAAAATGATTGACTGGTTTAGAAGTGTCCATTTAAATGATGATAAAAACAACTACAGAGGCACTGTCATATTTATCCCCTACTGGGAGAGAATAATGATGAGCCAAAAAATTGAATTGTTCTTCAGCATTCTTAAAAGAAAATAATTTTAACTCAGAACATGATTTATTAACCAGAATAGGTTACATTATCCATTGTCAGGAAGGCGATGGGAAATGATACTATGAATATAGAAATATTTCCAGTCAACAAACCTCAGGACTTTTAATAGACTGCTGTTTTTATTACTTCAAAACATTGGTTTATCCCTTATCGAAGGCATTTGATTCAAATAAGTCTGTTTCTTATCCTACTGTTTACATATTTCGTTGAAGTAAAGATTATACTGTAAAAATATGCTCAAAAGGGTCATTAAATTATACCAGGAGAATTTTGTTTCTGCAGTTCATTAGATTTTATTCTTCAATGCAAAATCATACTTTAATTAAGATATCCCAACTTTCTCCTATTTCCCTGTTACGTTGTATTTTTCCAGCTGCATGAACAAATCACTATGGATAATGTCATGATCAATCAGAACGTCACATTTCTTCTCATGCAGAAATGGCTCAGTATAGCTTCAAGTGCACTCAATTTCTGGAACAATTCTGTATTTAAAACACGCATGTTCAGTTGTTATGTGCATTTTGATGTGTGAGGGATTTTTTAAAAATATACAAGTGCTCCTTCCACTGCAGCAATCTGGTAAAACTGCCTTAAAAGCATCATAGAGAGCTTGTCAACAATTAGATTTAGATTTTATTGTCATGTGTCCTCGAGTACAGGAATACAGAAGTACAGTGAAAATTGTACAAAGTCACCATTCTCCAGCACTGCCTTAGTATACAAAAGACAGGATTAAAAACAGAAGCAGAAATAAAAGAAACAGCCAAAAGAAAAGGAAACATCCAGATCACTCCCACGCCTTCCCCGTGAGTCATTGCTGCTCGAAAAACAAAGCCACAAAGCCTCAGCCTGGGAACACCCAGGTGCCCCATGTCCCCACATGCTGCCACCATCTCTACCATCAGGTACACAAGCCCAGCTATGGCCTAGAGCCGCACCTCCACTGCTAGAACCGTGTCACCATTCTTTGGTGCCATCTTGCCTCCATCAATGCCGTTGCTGCCATGAGTCCGTGCTGGGCTGATCTTGGCAATGCTGGCGCAGCTGAAGCTGTCGGGTCCCAAACTGGGCACAAACTCGATGCTGGGCCCATCACGTTGAAGCAGTCGTTGCCTCGTCCTGGCTTACGTTGCTGCCATTGTTGCCCCCTGGGACCACCATTTCAGCAAAGAAACCTGCTGCTGCCAAACTCCTTGGGAAGGAACTGCTCCCAATGCTGTCAACACTCCTGGAAGGGGACCGATGCCATCAAAAAGACAAACAAAACTGAAAAAAAGAGTAAAAGTAAAAGAAAAGTGGATGAGCCCTAGGCCCAGGACCCAAGCAGGGAAACTGCTACTCCACTGCTGCCATCTTGGATTACATTGTACAGAATCAGAACACTCAAAATTAATGCACTCAAAATTGAATTTTTTGCTTTGTATTTACTTTTCTTTAATAATTCCAACAGAAAAATAATTTTTAGAGTGTTAAAAGCAGTGTTCATGAATAAAATCATAAGAAATAGGGGCAACAGTAGACCACCTAATCCATCAGGCTCTGTTCCACTATTCAATACCACTATGGTTGATCTAATTATGATCTTAACTCCACTTTCCTACCTGTTCCCATAATCTGGAATCCATGTCGATCAAAAATCTGTCCAGCTCAATCTTGAATAAAATCAATGACCCAGCCCCTCTTTGGGAGTGAAATCCAAAGACTAACTACCATCAGAGAGAAGAAATCCTCTGCCTTAAATGGAAGACTTCATTTGAAACTCTTCCTCCTATTTTTAGACTCTCCATGAAGGAAACATCCTCATATCGTCTACTCTGTCTAGCCACATCAGTATTTGTTAATTTTAATGAGTATAGGACTAACAGGTTCAACCTTTCCTCAAAGACAAGTTCTTCATCTCTGGAATACAATGAGCCATCGAGTCATACAGCACTGGAAAAGGCTCTTTGGATACTTTCTATTGCAGAGAGATTCACCACCACATCTTCCAGAAGTCCAAAGGCTTCTGACTATATTGTTCATACCGACAAACTTCATCCAGCCACATAATTGTTGGAAAATTGATGGCTTTTGTCATTACCACGCCACAAGCCAATCAGCTACTTGTTGCCTGCTGAATCTCACCTTTTACACACCCCAGGTGCTAGCCCACCTGCATCCAATCCTGCTCACCAACCCCTGCACCCCTTGACTTCACTGGTTGGACACAGCAACAGTGTAAACACCACTTGTAATGAGTTTTATTCCCTTCCTCCTAAAAAGTGCAGCAATCCTTTCCACAATGCTTGGTTTTGAAACTTTTTTTTCTATTTCACACCACAGACAAAAGTACACAAAATATAAAAAAAAATCTTCTTATAGCCACAAATGTTTTATTTTCTTCTTTCTTCTTTTAACATATTCGGATAGATTCAAAGTAAGCCCCTTCTTTTTCTGATACTGCAATGATCACTACTAAAATCAGCTGGGTCCGATTCATGTCTCCCATTGTCCTTATGCATTGATCACATTTCCCTCTCATTTCAAATAAACTTTGAGTTTTAAAGCACCCATTCAAACAAAAACAATCTGACATGGTATAATAATTTTGGCTTTTTTCATGATCAGAGACTTCAGTGTTGAGACTCTTGCCATTTCAGAAATACAGTATCAGCATCAAACTTCATAGGTAAGATTACTACAACCGAATGTAGAGTAAAGCTACATCTACTCTGTCTTAATAACATGCATCAGCCTCCAAATGGTGGAGGATCACTCTGTACAGCACCAATATTTTTGCATTGTGTGTACCAAACCTGCTTTCTAAGTGGGAATATTAATTAATACCAAATGAAAGTCATGAACTAGTTTGCCCAAACTCATTCAAACTCATGCTAACATGGCAAATATTCTTATAAATGCTGGTGATAATGTTCCTTTAACTATGTAAATTTAAGAAAAAACATTTGTACAACGGATTTTAATTTCTAAGTATATGAATCTATTCATCCGCACATGAATTAAACTGACAACATGACTTTAAATAACAGTTGAACCAAGCCACATCATCTTCACATTTATAAGGAAGTTAGTTGTTTAGCTAAAAATCCCAGCACTATCAATAACAAATTCCCTGCAATAGGTTTGACGATGGTGAGTTAAGGCATTGCTTTCATGAGTGTTAAAGATCCAAGGCAAAGGAGAGCTCCAGGTGTTAGTGAGTTGTTATGACAATGGTGAGAGAATGTCTGGAACTTGATGAAACTCATAAATTATTCTGTCATTTTTTTTATAGGTGTTTAATTTCTTTTTTCTGCAATGGCACATAGTGCTGGCAAGATGCCCATTTTTTTTGGAAAGACCCACCTACACACATCAGGATGAGAACTGAGCTAAGTTGAGAATCTATAGAAACATTGGGGAAATTATGTTATGTGTTCAAACCTAACCAAAATGAAACTTGCAAACTTGTCTGAATATACAATTTAATTCTAAAAAAACTTGCACATTAACAGCAGATAATAAAAATTAAACAATACATTATCTTGCAGGTTAAAACAGAATTTGGATCTAACCTGCAAGTAGCTTGAAGAGTAATAAAGAGACTCCACCAAAGGCCAATAGGTTATCCGTAATATCAAGGAAGGGGTTAGGAAGGCTAGTAGCAGTGAGGAAATATCAGAGCTATCAAATAAATGCTGAGTTTTCCCAGTGTTAATAGGTATTGGAATGTTGAAAAACTTGATTCTAATATTAACATAGACTGCAAAGTATAACTCGACTATTAAAGCTGCAAAAAAATCTTTCAAAAATGGGGATTGATTTATATGCTGAGTTTAAAACATGATGTGTAGTTGGTTGTACTTTTAAAATATGACAAAAGCTTAAGTAATTCACATAAAATCAATAGGACCCATTTTACTGAATCAATTAATTCAACAAGCAAACCTTACAAAACAACCAAACATTCAAAAACCATTGAATTCATTGTCTTTGCTACCTGATGCAGTTGTGCTCTTTTGTTCTAAATCGCAATGCAAATGAGTGAGGTTGACAGATGCTCATTCATAGTCATGTCTCCTTGGAGAGCATTGCAATTTGGACTGGTTGCAATGACAATGTTAATGAAGTATCAGTTCAACCAACCTCCTGGTAAATGAGCAGATGGACACCCACGCCTTCCTGGACAGCTCAACCCATCTGCCACCTGTTTTTGCAGAGTGTCCAAAGCAGCCTCAGGGAGAGTGGGGAGGAAAGGAAAGGAAAGCAGGGCAGCCAATTCTCAAGGGTCCCTGAAAAATCAAATTGAACTTTTACACAAGGTTCATGAAAAATTAAGAAACTTTAAACCAAAAATAATGGGCTGACTTTTACATGATATCAACTTGTCCTTAGGTATAAATAGTAATTGCAGGAGATATGAGAAAACTGTTTTAAGATAAAAGTTGTCAATGTGAAGAATGTTTTTCCATAGTCTGGTTCAGTACTGGAGTCTATAAATGGTTTAAAAGATAATTGCTTGAATATTGGAATACTGAATGATATGAGCATGGATTGTCCTAACTGGTTCATATGGAGAAAAACAACCATATAATCTTCATGGTCTCATGATTTAATTCTGCTCTCTAAACTTTAACGAATAACAAAATTCATGGTACAATGATTAGTAGGCCTCTAAGTACTGTGAGTGGTTAGTCTTGATTAATTCTAATAAACCATACAAGATTGATGTGTGAAAATCTAGACAAGCAACCCAAAACCTGTACGCAATGCATGGAAATTACAGCAAAAATGAAACCCGTATATTAATGTGGGATGTTAACTTTAAACACCTTTCGCAAAATATCCTATCAGCTTTATTGTTTCTGTGCTTGCTTGATGGTTCCTATTCTTATTGTAACACTGGAAAACACGTGGAAAGTTTCCTGCAGGAAGACAATAGAGAGCAAAAGTTGAATGCTGCTGGGAATCTTGCGTTGCTGATTATTAATTAATAACCACTGTGAGATGAGTGCACTTAAGTACCCATTGCCTTCAAATAATTGAGCAACTGATCATTACAAATTATTAAGGCCTTGATAATATGATTTGACTCTTACAAATGTTCAATTTGGGAAGATACGTCAATTGGTTTCCTTTACATGACAGCAAAACAAAAGAACTGATCATTGACTTCAGGAAGAAAGGAGGAGGACATGCCTCTATCTACATCAACGGAGCTGAGGTGGAGAGGATCAAGAGCATCAAGTTCCTAGGAGAGATGATAACCAACAATCTGTCTTAGTCTTCGCTTTGTAGGTATGACAGCCAAGAAGGCACAACAACGCCTCTTCTTCCTCAGGAGGCTTAGGAAATTAGGTACGTCCATAATGACCCTCACCAACATAAAAAGCATTCTATATTGGTGCTAAGTGGCTTGGCGTGGCAATTGCTCTGCCCAGGACCAAAGGAAATGACAGAAGGTTGTGTGCACAGCCCAGGCCATCACGGAAGCCAACCTCCCATCCATGGAGCGCATTGACATTTCTCATTGCCATGGAAAGGCTGCCAACATCATCAAAGACACAATCCCCACCTGGGTAATACTCTCTTTCAACCTCTTCCATCAGGCAGAAGATACAGAAACTTGAACGCACACAACAACAGGTTCAAGAGCAGCTTCTTCCCTGCTGTCATTCGACTGCTGAATAGACCTCTGTAATTCAAATCTAATGTTGATCTTGTTTTTGTGCACCTCCCGTGCAGTCATAACTTTTTATGCCTCGCTCTGTCTATGCACCCTATGATTTGTACGAAAACAAAGTTGCTGGAAAAGCTCAGCAGGTCTGGTAGTATCTGTGAAGTAAAAAAACAGAGTTAACATTTTGGGTCCGGTGACCCTTCCTCAGAACTGATGATTTGTATGTTCTTGTATGTTATGATCCGCCTGTACTGCTCGCAAAACAAAACGTTTCACTGTACTTAGGGACATGTGACAACAATAAATCAAATTAGATCAAATCAAATCAAACATGGGTTATATTTTCGATAAAAAGGAAAGGAAATTCACCTGAAAGTGTTAAGTGTTTAACCAAGGCATTGTTTCAAGGTATAAACATTTTTCAATGAAATACATAAAATGGTTTGCAAGCTGTCTTCATTTCAATCAATAAGTTAATTTATAGTATTTACATAAATGTAATCAACATAGCATTCCACTATTCTTCAAGTCTACTTGGTATCCCTGCTATGGTTTTTAAATGTTCTGCAAATTATTTAATGTAACTAACTAATCCACAGGGACATAATTGTATTTTCTGGTCATCAATTGGATCTTGTGGCAGAATTTTGTACAGCATCCAATCCAAGCAAGATTCCTCATACTGTTAATTCTCATTCCTGACTATTTGTAATAATCACTATTCTTCAGTTCGGCCTGATGTCATGTTCATCAAGTGCCTTTTAATGTTGCATCACAAAAATAATTACCCAGTTCAATATCATTGTTCAGAATAATTTGTGAGAATTATTCCCTCTTCATTCTCTTTTCAGGGCTGCTTTAACAATGAATACCTATCTTATCGTATTCCCCATCCCCCATAACCCTCAGCATACACCCCTCCCTATATGCAGCTGTTCAAACACACAGTAGGTTGACTAGTCTGATGTTCCCATGAGCTTGAAATTACTGTTGTTCATTAGGAATAAAACATTCCACACATAATTTCCTCCTTGGCAAACATTTTTCCTATAAAGTACCCTTCATACATTTTCATATTTAAGCAACACCTGAATCTTGAATTCTGATTTGATCTTTAAATAACAGAGATGATTTCATTGACAATTGTTTCTAAAATATATCGGTCCATAAGTCAAATTCATGCTACAAGGATCTTTTTAACAATATGCTGATGCATTACATTCTTTCACCACTAAAATAATCCACAAACTAAACAAGATTCCAATAGCAGAAAGAATTATATATTGTCCTTTAAAGAAAGAAATTGAAACTTCCAGTTGATGGCTGAAAGCATAACATGATAAAATTTCATATTTTAAGACTTTTACTATAACAAACAGATTAAAATTGCTGTGAATTAAACCCTACTTGTGTAGGCAACTAAAATTTTAAACTACAAAACCAAACTTTCCCCTTTTAATCATAATGTAACTGAGAAATCCACTTCACATTATCTTACATGACTGATGTTAATTAATCATTTGATCTTCCCAAAACCAGATCAAAGTTCTTCTCATCTTCTGAGGCAATAGGGGTTTTACTTCTGTTCTTTTCTTTTTACATCCTGCTAACATTTAAACTCAAAACAATCATTCACAGTGATGGTTTTTCCTGATGATTCTTCTTCCAGTTCAAGTTAAGTGAATTTTCCAGATTTCTTTCAATTCCCCAAGAATTTGCTCTTTTCTTTCCAGGCCTGCTGCGTAGTGAACTATAGAGACTTTTGAGGCTTCTAACTGCTCCTTTTGACTTGTATCCTAGCAGGTTAACTGTGTTATGGGTTTCAGGGATGTCTCAGAAGTACTTCTACTCTTGAAGCCTATGTCTAAGTCAGTATGAATCATCTGGGTCTTGTATCTACATAGAAATACCGATTAGCTATCCTTGAGATCTCAACTCTCTTCTGTCATTGAAGCAAATGAATAATTTAAAGTACATTGTTTACAATCTGAAATTCTCAACACCTGCTCAGGACTTTGGAGGCTTGTAGCCTAACTACAAAAAATACAGAAGTTATTTCCATCATTTCCAAGTGTGAAACTTTTTTCCAACAAAAACACCTGCCTCACTTTAATGTTTAACAGCTACACCACCCAGCTTTGTTGTTAGGCAGATTTCAGAACATACTCACAACCTTTTTATTCCTAAATGAAAGACACAGTTGCAAACTATGCCTTTATAAATTTCATAATTGTAACGACTTCATATGTTTCTTAATTGTAACAATATCCTGCTGTTTCACAGAAAATGTATCTCTATTTTGCTCCATTCCCATCCCTGAAGTTTTGTAGATTTAAAGAGAACAATCTTTGTAGAGAAAATAAATGACATTTCATGTCCACAAGACACCCCAAAGTGCTTTACAGCAATGACTGACGTTCTGAAGTGTAGCCACTGATATAAAATAGAGACATATCATAAGAAATTACTGCTTAGCTCTCAGTAAGAGAATTCCATCCACAGCCAGCCTTGTCTACAAGGTTTTTATTCTTAGTCATACATGGCCTGTCTAAAGCACAACCATCAGTGATTGGGACATACTTTTATGCAAGCTCAGATCTAAGATTTAAGAACGCCGTATCGAAAATTCCCTTATTCGGCAATATGTCTCTGCATTTGCTGTGGGGCCATTAGTTCAATATTTAGAATAAACATTTTTCTAAAGAAAACCAAGGACATTCATTACAAACAAGGTCATTTTGCTTTACTGTTTAGAGAATGCTGAAATGACATGAAAGTCACTTTATCAGGAAAATTATCTCTTTTGAGGATCAAACCTCTGATATAACATGTCACTTAAAGTGAGACATAACAGCGCATCCGATACTCATTGCGAAAAGACACGATGGACAGAACTCAGAAAAGATCAAAGCAAAAACAAAATTGTTATATGGACACCTTCCAAGTTTCAAATTAATAATAATAGCAAATATTTTCCCACATTCTTTTGCCATTTGATGTTCTACTTTAATCTAGTAGCAAAATAAAATATTCAACTGCTGTATCAATCACAAATCTCAGGAACACAGCCATTAGGGGCTATTAACCAGATGTCAGATGGAGGAGTATTAACTTGCGAGTTTAACTGAGGTGACCTAATTTCTGTCATTATGGTGCTAGTTTTTCTCATGTTCTCTACCAATTGTAATGTCCACACTGGTCTCTCAATATGATGATAAAAGCTGGGCCTATTTTGTTTCCAAATTGTGTGTGCAGACAAGGGAGCATTCTGGGGTCTGCAAATCCACGTTTAAAAATGATTACCTGCGTT
This sequence comes from Rhincodon typus, assembly GCF_021869965.1. Classification (NCBI taxonomy): domain Eukaryota; kingdom Metazoa; phylum Chordata; class Chondrichthyes; order Orectolobiformes; family Rhincodontidae; genus Rhincodon; species Rhincodon typus. The sequence continues at coordinate 18,878,414 of NC_063350.1, read as the reverse complement.
TCTCATTTTTGGTCTGTGGGGGTAGGCGGGGTCAGAGGTCAGGGCAGGCAACCCCAGAAAGTCAATGGAGACTGCCATGTGAGGAGGCCCACTGGCTGCAAGGCCTTCCTCAGGGATCCAGCGCTGAGCCCAACATACAAGATAGAAAGATAAAAGTTCCAGGCCCTCAACCCACAAGACTTTTCTCACGTCTCCCCCATTTCACCTCATGCCATTTACCTATTCCCCCACCCCTCATAACCCCCAAACCAAGCTATTCCCACTGATCTAAAGCTGTCGCTCCATATAGCTCCCATGCAAAACTATGCTCATTTACCTTCATTCCCTCCTCCACAGTTCTAAACCATACCCGCACCACCCCCAAACCTAATAAAGATAGGGTCCCTCGTCCTTAATTTCCAGACCACCAGCCTCCGGATCCAACATATCATCCTCAAACACTTCCGCGAACTCCAATTAGACCGCACAACCCAGAACATCTTCCACTCCCCACCCCTCACTGCCTTCCACAAGGACCATTCCCTTCGCCACTCCTTAGTTCGCACCACACTCCCCACTACCACTCCAATGTCCCCAGTATCTTCCTCTGTAACTGTAAAAGATGCCACACCTGCCCACACACCACCTCCCTCACCTCCATCCAGGGCTCTAAACATACCTTCCAGGAAGACAGAGATTCACCTGCATCTCCCCCAACCTAGGCTACTGCATTCGGTGCTCCTGATGTTACCTTCTTTACATCAGTGAGACTAAGGGTAGACTAGGTGACCATTTTGCCAAGCATAGTTGTCTGGCCCATAATGGCCAGCCTAACCTCTCAGTCACCGCCCTTTTCAATGTCCCCTCATCACTCCCTCTCCTTCAGTGTTGCAGTGATTCAGAACGCAAATTTGAGGAACAACATCTTATCTTCCGTGTGGGCACCCTACAGCCCGGAGGACCCAACATTTAATTCTCTAATTTCAAATAACCTTCCCACCCATCTCCCAGCTCCCTTTCCAGCCCCACCTCTTCCCTTTCATTCCACCTACTGGCCCTCCTTTCCAGCTACCAATCAGATTCATTCCTCTCATTGACCAACCAGATCGTACCTACTACCGGTGTCCACCCATTGCCACCATTCCACTACATCCCTGCTCCCCCACTCCCTCTCTTTAACTGCAGCTCCGCCTACCCCCTCATCCAGTCCTGAAGAAGGTTAATACCCGAAACGTTGACTTCTCCTTTCCTCCAAATGCTGCCTGGCTTGCTGTGTTCTTCCACCCTCCTATTTGTCTACCTATCTCCCACAGCCCTTTATAGTCTCATGCCAATCTGTGAACCTCTAACTACTCCTTTTCACCTTCCTGCTAACTCATGCCAATCCTTATCCCACACAAATATTGCCCATTCATTGACCGTCCAACCTAACTAATCTCCATCATGGCAGACCTCGAAATGAGATAAAGTTCTACAAAATAAAGTTCTAAGTTTGTATTTCAGCCTTCACTGTATTGAGCCAAACATTCATTTATGTATCTATTTACTATATTGACATTCCTTCAACAAGTTAAAGCTTTATGATAACAAACATGTAATTCAAATGGAGCAAATATTAAAATTCACGATCCAACATTAAAGAATCCAAAAGCACTTGTAGTTTCAACCAAACTGTAAAATGGAAGGTACCCCAATAAACTAGTAGATTGTTGTGAAATCAGTGATGTAGCACTAATGCAGTAATAAAAACCCTTGGGCTTATGTGAACAGAGTGAAATAGCGAACAATTGTTTTTTTCAACATCTCACCTTTGAGGAAAAACAGCAGAGCTGAAACCTTTGATATATTTAACACTTCCAATGAGTTATGACAGCTCTTTAATATATCAAAATGTCTTTCACATCTTTGTCAATTCTTTGAGAGTTTTTATTTCTTTGACATTGTGACATTTATTTGACAGTTTTAACAGCTCAAATGGATTTATGCAGAGTATCATCATACTTCTAACAATCCCACCTGACATCTCTCAAGGATGTCCCAGAACAATATCCAAAGGAGATCTTACCCTGTATCTTAACAATTCAAATGAATCCACAACATTCAGACCAGATGCTACCAGGTCTAATCAGAATACTTTGCGTTCCAAACACTTATATCACCAAAATCACAATTGTGCAATGTTGTGGAATTTAGAATTTGCCTCCATTCCGCCATTCATCCCACTCCTTGAAAGTGGTCGAGTCTGGCTTCAGGTATGTGACTTCCAGATTCAGGCCTCTGCAACTGTTTTTACACAAAGGGACAGCCTATCCATCTGCACAAAAACTCTCTGTCTCCATCTTTGATAACCGCCTCAACACTGACATCTATTTCAAGCCCACCGACCCCCATAGCTACCTGAACTACACCTCCTCTCACCCACTGTCCTGCAAGAATGTGATCCCTTACTCCTAATTCGTCTGCCTCCACTGCATCTGCTCCCAAGATGGAGCATTCCACTCCCAGACATCACAGATGTCCTCCTATTTCAAGGACTGCAAGATCCCCCCTCCGGTGATCAAAAATGCCCTCAACCACACCTCTTGCATTTCCTGCACTTCTGCCCTCAATACCTGTCCCCCCAACAAAAATAAAGACAGAATCCCCCTGCTCCTCATATACCAACCCACCAAAGTTCCTCATCCAACATATCATTTTCCACCACTTCTGCCACCTACAATCCAACCCCACAATCAAAGAGATATTTCCTTCCCCACCCCTATCTACCTTTTGTAGGGACCGCTCACTCTGCGACTCCCTCGTCTGCTCCACATTCCCCACTAATCCCACCACACCCGGCACATTACCCTGCACCTCAGGAAGTGCTACACCTGCCCCTACACCTCCCCCCTCAGCTCCATCCAAGGCCCAAAGCAAACCTTTCATTTCTGACAGGGGTTCACCTGTACATCCGCCAACTTGGTTTATGGTATTCATTGCTCCCGATGTGGCTTCCTCTACATCGGTGAGACCAAGCATAGACTTGGAGATTGTTTTGTAGTGCACCTGCGCTTTGTTCATGACAAATGATAACACCTTCTGGTCACCAACCAATTTAACTCCCCCTCCCACCCCCTTGATGACATGTCCATCCTGGGCCTTCTCCAGCGTCACAATGACACCACCCGCAAACAGGAGGAGCAACACCTTGGGAGCCTATAGCCTGATGGCCTAAACATGGAATTCACCAGTTTTAAAATCTCCCCAACCCCAGCCTCATCCCACTACCAACCCTCCATCTCATCCACGCCTCCTTGACCTGACACAACCTGTCCACCTTCTCTCCCACCTATCCGCCCCACTCATCCCACTGGCTAACCCCCACCACTCCCTACCTGCACTCACCTATCACCATCCCACCTACCTTCCCCAGCCCCACTCCTCCTCTCGCTATTTATTTCCCAGTTCCCTTCCCCCTCCCCATTGTTGAAGAAGGGTCCCAACCCGAAACATCAACTTTTCTGCTCCTCTAATGCTGCTTGGCCTGCTGTGTTCCTCCAGCTCCACACTGTGTTGTATCTATCACCAAAATACCTTGCATTTGCTGCAAACAACAGTACCAATGTTTTATCTATCCTTGTGATTTATACTTTGACATGATCCATCGCATTAATCCATTTGCTTTAAGTACGTTTCTGCATCACTACAAAGTGTGCAGCAAATGCCCACAGTTATAATTTTGATGAAATATTTATTATTTGCTCTTCATCAATGATAAGGAGCAACATTGGTCAAACACCAGAATCCCAAAGAGTAGCTTATCTCTTAACCCCTCAAGGATATTGAAATGAAATGAAAAGTAAGAAATTGAAGCAGGATTATTAGCAGAAAACATGAAAGTTATCATAAACTAATCTCTTCATTGAATCTCAGATTCCTATCTATTCCCGCGGAGCTATTATTTCTCAATGTGTATTTGTGGAGAATTATGATTTTTTTTCTTCAAATGTTTAACATTGTTTGTTACTTACATACATGTTAATCCGATTTTCTATTATACTGTAACCATCTCACACATCAATTTATTGGAATTGATTTTATGTTTAAGACTCTAGTTTTGCATTTAGGAATTTGATGTGAAATTGAAACATGTCAAGGGTTACCTTCAGGTTAAAGTTAGAAAAAATTGAATTAATCTTAAGTGTAGATTTTTCTGTTGTTATTTAACTAGATTGTGATGTGCCATATAAAGGGGTTTAAAGTGACAGATTTGTATCAATCACATCGTAGATGGTATGTTTAACCCTTATTCCTCTGGAATTTCTGAACTTCTTGTAAATCCACATTTCCTCAATTCAGTTATTTAAAGAACATAAACTATCACTCCTCTTCCTAAACATTCATATTTTAAGCTTTTTGGAGATAGCATTATGTATAGCTCTCCCCTTTGAAAACTGTTCTGCTTAAAACCAGGCAGGTGAACGACAATTCAACTACAAATATGATTCTACCTGTCTCAAAATTAAATTGCACTTGCAGTATAAATGAATCCTTAATTGAAATTAAATTGTTTATGTGGTCTTTAAGATATAAAGTGACAAAAATTATCCTCCTACAGTTTAACCACCAATGAATGAGGATGATGGGATTGAATTAGATTTCATCCAGTCCCAGAACGGTTGTAGAGTTTTGCAACTTTTGTAGTGGTCATTATTATAGTCAACTGGATGTCACTGGAAGGCTCTTCTGCATACGAAAGAATAATTCACATTTGGTGTTTCACTCTTCAAAAGTAAATGATGAGCAACAAATATTTTCCGGTCACAGACTCTACAATCAACCTTGTTAATGATCCCATCATCAATCTGCTGATACTTTAGTTCTGAACTGTAAAGTAAGCTGTTTCTCAATGTTGCCAGACTTTGAAATGAGAAGTAATGCCCCCTATGTTGTTTAACATTCTGCAAAAGGGTACAAATCTGTGCCAATTGATGAGCAGAATATTTTAATAATGTCCTATTGGACACAGGCCCACATTTCAAAATGGTTTACAAGTTGGCTTTACAGTAAATAACAATCTCACAAAAGTTTTATATGTATGCATGAAATAGCAGAGCAGGAAATATTTTAATCACCAACATTGATGTATTTCCTGCCTTTCTGTACACATAAAAAAGTAATCAAAGAAGCCGTTGTAGCCAAACATTGAAATAGAGTTGATATATGATCCAAGAATTAACTTGGGTATTGAGGAATCGTGGAATGTCTGCAGCACAGAGGAGGTCATTCAGCCCATTGTGTTTGTGCCAGATCTCTGCAGAGGGACTTTGCTGGCCCCAATCCCCCACCCATTCTCAAGAACCCTGCAGTTATTTTTTTCTCTTCATGTGCACAGTTAATTGCCTTTTGAAGGCACAAGCGAACCTGCCCCACCACTCTCTGAGGCAGTGAATCCTTTTTACTACATTAAAATGTTTTCCTTATGTCACCATTGCTTCTTTTTCCAAACATTTTAAATCAGTAGTCTTTTGTTTTGACCCTTCTGCCAATGGGCAAAATTCTCCCCTATCTGCTGTGTCTAGACTTCTTAAGATTGTGAACTGTGTTAAATAAATGTGATAACATTCAAGGCTAGGGTCCCAGTGCTAGAAAGTGGGATTAGTGCAGGGAGTTTGGCACAGACTTGATGGGCTGAAGGGCCTCTTCCGTGCTGAATGACTCTGACTCTATAAATCTTCTCTCAAATTTCACTAACTCTTTTCCAGTGTATCCTTGTCTCTGAAATCTCTCATCTCTGAAATATTCACAAAAATATTTTCTGTACTCTGTCTAAATCCTTCATATCCTTTCTAAATTGTGGCACCTAGAATTGGATATGAATCTCTAGTTGAGGAAACATCAGCATTTTACAAAAGTTCAACATAACTGCCTAGCTTTTTGCACCTTATGCCTCCAATTATAAAGCTCAGGATCCCACATGCCCTTTGAATAACTTTCTCAACATGCTTTGTTACCTTCAATTATTTGTGCATATATACACACCCAGCTATACCTATAAACTCTTTAGAATAGTTGACTTTTGATTAGATTATACATTTGCTTTCAATCTACCAAAATGGATAATTTCACATTCCTCTGTATTAAAATACATTTCCCATGTACCTGCGCATTCCACCATTCTATCTCCTCAAAATATCTATTACATTCCTCCCACAGTTCACAATACTTCAAAGTTCTGTCCTCAGCTGCAAGTTTGAAAATGTGACCTGCATATTCAGATCCAAGTTATTAATATATATATTAAGAAAATCAATTGTCCTGGTACAGCACCCTGGAAAATTCTACTGTATACCTTCCACCATTCTGAAAAAACTCCAATTCACTGTCAGTTTCTATTTCTGTCCCCAGACAACTACATATCCATGCTGTCGCTGACATTTTAATCACCGTTGGTGACAAGCCAATTATGCGACACTATGTCAAACAGCTTTTGAAAGCCCAAATATATCACATCAACCATATTACTCTCATCAACCTTCTCTATTATCTAAACAATCATGACATAAAATTAGTTAACCAAAATTTATCTTTAAAAAATGTAATATAGTTTTCCTTAATTGTTCTACATTTTTCAATCTGACTAGTAGTTGAGTCATTTGTAAAATTTCATTTCTAAATGCTTTTCCATCACTAAGGTTTGACTGACTGACCCATAGCTTTTAGATTTATCCTAACAGCCTTTTTTAAGCAAAGGGTCAAAAAGTGTAACATTGCAATCCTCCACTAGTTCTCCCCTCAACCATCCATCTAATAGTGATGAAAGTTTATGGTCAATAACTCCATAATTTCCACATTTGCTCCTCTCAGCAACTGCAGATGCATCCTATCTGATTTTGGTGACTTATCCTCTTTTTAAGTACAGCCATCCTATCTAATATCACTTCTAACGATTTTTATCCCATCCACTGTTTCAAATACTCCCAATTTTACAATGATATGAGTAATATCATCTTCCTCAACTTACTCATTAGGACCACAGGCATGCTCTCCATTTATTTACCAAATTAATCCACTCCTCTTCCTACTACCCTTTTACTATATATAGGCCTACAGGTGTACAAGGCTTTTGAATTTCCTTTTATGTTAGCTGTCAGGATCTTCTCATGATTCCATTCTGATTGTCATCATTACTTTTTCACTTTTCTCTGAACTTTCTATGTTCCCCTTGTTCTCATTTCTTTTATCTACCCAATATCTGTTATATAGCCCTTCTTTCTGCTTCATTATATTCTTGATCTCCTTTGCCACCCAGGGAGCTCTAGATTGTGTTGTTTTAGCTTTGTACATCATGGGACTATTTCACAACTGAACCTGCACCATCTCCTCTTGGAAGGCAACCTATCAGTCTGTTATCATTTTTCCCAGCAATCTTTGATTTCAATTTAATTGGGATAGGTCCTTTCTCATCCCACTGAAATTGACCCTCCTCAACTTAAGTATTTTTACTCAACATTGCTCTTTATTCCATACATAAACTAGACCATTTGATACTATGAATGCCAACCATATTTAAATATTCCCCAACTGACACTCAATCCTATTGACTCACTTCATTCCCCAAAATCAGGACGTGCAATGTCTTCTTATTGAAGCAGAAATCTTATGTTCAATGGCATTGTTTTGAACACACTTCAGAAATTCTTCTCTGCTCTTTGCACTATTGTTATCCCAGTCCATATTAGGGTAACTGAAGTCTGCCATTAACATTATTTTTTTGCATCTCTCAGTAATTGCCTTTCAAACCTGCTCGTGTAACTCTCTGACTGTTTCATGGTCTATTGGATGTGCCTGGTTATATATTGGTAACTTAAATGTTTCTTAATTCTAAACAAATAGATTCCGTCCTTGATCCCTTCAGAATATCCTTTCTTTTCATCACTAGAATATTCTACATAATCAATACTGCTATCCTCTTCCTTTCTTTGCTTCCCTAACTTTTCTGAACACCTTTTGTCTGGAGTTGTTCAATATTTTAGCCTTTAATCAGCTAAATCTCCATATCAACAGAACGTCATATTTCCATGTGGCTATCTGTCCCTACTTCTCACCAACCTTGTTTATCATGTCTTGTGCATTTGCATACATGCACTCAAAACTTAATTTTGACCTTGTTGCATTTCCTCTTATTTTTGCCTCAACTATTATCTTTCTGTTTCTTACTCTAGTGCTACCAGGTTCTCCCAATCCTTCACCTACTTGTTTCTCCTTTCAAATTCTACATCTTGGCACTCACCCACCTGTCAAGTTAGTTGAAACTCTCTGAACCACACCAGTAAATTTTCCAGTGAGGTCATTTCTCCAAGTTCACTACTGGTATATCCCATCTAGCCCATGTGGATCACAACAACCTCAAAACTGAACCCATAGTTCTCGCAATCCAAAGCCCACTCTGTGCCATTCCTCCATCTAAGCATTCATCTTCTGTATCTTTCTGGTTATATATTCTCTAGCACCCGGACACTGAGATTAATCTAAACATGACTAACTTTGAAGTGCTATTTGCGAGAATTTTTCCAAATGTTTTCTTCAAAAGCTGCTTGCAAGACTTCATCCCTCTTTCCATCCATGTTGTTGGTACTGAAATGACAATCTCTGACTGTTGATCTTCATAATTCAAAATGCCCTGAAGTTACTCAGTGATCTTGACCTTGGCAACAGGAGTCAACATACCAACCTGGATTCATGGCTACAGCTAAAGAATACCCGATCGCTACTGATTTCTCAATCTTCCCCCTATTCCCCATACAGCTCAGCCAGTTATGATGCCATGGGCTTCGCTTTGTCTGTACCTCCCAGAGGAACAATCATTTCTGTCAGATAGCAAGACACACTCTTGGATTTCATCACCACATGCCTCATCTTCCTTGACTGTCTGATGGTCACCTATTCCCTCTCTGCCTGCAGTCTCTTGAGCTGTTGTGGTGACGACATTCAGAAACAGGCTATTCACGCAGTTCTCAGTTTCACAGAGTGGGGCTAACTGCTGCTAAAACTCCAAAACTCAGAGCTCAAGCTGTTTCAGTTGATGATACTTCCTGCACATGTTCTTGTCCAAGACATGAGACATGTCCTGGAGTTCCCATATGGAGCAGATTCCCACACAGAGCTGATTGTGCATTTCACAAGCCTGATGCATCCTGCCCTGCCTTTATTGATCTATTTGTTTATTTCCCTAATTAGTGTTTGACAGAAAAAGACTCCTTCATATCCACACTCCTTACCTCAGGGCACTTCAGAATTGTTAAGGAAAGCAATAACTTTTCTCTCCTGCATTACTCATACTTACAGTTCCACATGCATTTTCTCAGTGACATCAATGTTGATACTGCTGTTTCAGAATTCTGAGAATCCTCTGACAATTGAGCCAGACAACTCCTCCCTTTCAAGCAGTGGGCTTCAGACTCCTACCACCCTCTGACTGAAAAACATTATCTCTTAGCCTTCTATCTCTTACCTTAGATCAATGGCTGCTGATTAGTGACCCTTCTACTAATGGAAAAAGTGCCTTCTAATCTACTTTGTCTTATCTGTGGTCTTCGTATTCTTATACACCTCTTTCAGTTCTCCTCTCAACTTTTGATGTTCCAAGGCAAACAAAGCCAGCCTATTCAATCTTTTCCTATTGCTCAGATAGCCCAGCCCAGGCAGCATTTTGGTCAATCTCCTCTGCACTCTCTCTAGTGAAATCATATCCTTCCTATAATCTGATGACCAAACTGTACACAGTATTCCACTTGTAATCAAACTTGTTGACTTGAACGTTTTAACTCAACAGGACCAGAATGAAATAGGACCATAAATCTTATTCCTGTACTGAAAGTTCACTATTGACCAATTAGGAAACAAAATGCAATTTTTTTTTCATAGATTTGTGTAGTAACAAGAAAACACAAAGCAATTCATAACCAACTTCTTGTATTTGGAAGTGAAAATCCAAATGGAAAAACAACAAATGTCTGTTCATGTGCATGGTATATTAGTGTAAAATAAGAATGATGCCATTTGGTTAAACAGACATTTGTGAAGTAAAGTCATGCTATAAATAACGTATAAATGTGTCCACTGTTTAACTGTGAGGTTGAAATGACCATCCATCTGCCACAGTTAATTTTTTTAGTTTATTTAATCTGTTGCCAGTTATTCTCAATAACAGATGTCAATTATTGATGATGTCCATTTCTACACCTGGTTTGCATTTTGCAATATATGTCGGGGTAACAGAGGGCCTTGGGTTACTTTTACACAAATTACATTGTTTGAATGTAATAAAGTCATTAAGTTCAATGTAATTTAATGCATACCACTGTGATCACATCAAAGGTAGCATGAGACATTGAAAATGTCCTAATACTTTTCATCTATGATGTCAATCAGTGGTTAAGCTCATGCAAGTTATTTTAAATTAATACCCCTAGTTCACACTAATTTTACATAACAAGGATGGAATGTATAGGCAGTTGTGGTGGGGTAAGTGTCCCCTACAGGTACCCATATGGGACCATTCTTTATGAATCATTTATACTTAAAAATATAAAAGCAAGAAAATTTAATTTCCTCCATCCATGCTTGTAATATACTGCTCTCACAGAAGTCCTCCCCTTCTAAAAATAACCAGTATATTTTCAGCAGTAGCTTCACTTAAAATTTGCACTCTGTCACCTCCAGAGGCCACCAATCTTATAGTTTTTACTCTTTACTCCCCTTCACCTATATGCTGCTCCTTTGATTTTGGTGATAAGGCATATTTAGGAGTATATGACACACAATCGCCAGAACCTCTTACAGCAATTTACATCAGAATGGATTACATTCTTTAGTCATAATTGGAAAAGTTAGTACTGCAAATTACACCAAATTCTGTAACATTTTCTATTCCTTGAGAGAGTTTGTTTGCAAAGAAGCAAATCATATTTCAAAGTTGTCAGTAACTAGGGGTCACAATTTGAATTTGTCATCAGGAGAGCTAGGAATGAAATGAGGAGAAACCTCTTTACTCAGAGAGTTAGGATTTGTAATGCACTGCCTGGGAGAGTGGCGGAGGCAGATTCCATTGAAGGTTTCAAAAAAGAGCTAGATATATATTTGAAACTGATGAATTTAGAAGGCTACAGAGGTAGGGCTGGAGAATGGGACTAGCTGCATAGCTCTTTCAGATACAATGTGTCAAATGGACTTCTGCAATGTAAAATTCTAACATTCTCTGTTAGAAGACTGACTTTGATAGTGCTGCCTTGTAAATTGAAGGAAATGTAGCGCTTCTGAAAATGAGCTGTAAGACAAGTATTTCTTTTCTAAGCTCTGGAAACATGTATGCCATTTTAGAAAATGAACAAATACAAAAGAAGCAGACATAATTTGAAAACTTATACACGTGAAAATAAGTAATTTCATCAGCGTTTTAACTTGAGGAACAGTTTCAATTGTATGAATATGAATGCAAGTAAAGTCTGAAAGAAAAATTTCCAACACTATAAAGGCACATTATAAAGCTGTTGCATTTTTGCAATGATGGTGACAAGTGTAGACTTGGGAGTGGAAGAGTAGTAGGGGCAGTGTTATTCAGAAGCATATTCCCAAGAAAAAAAAATAATTGTTTTTATATTCAAAGTGATATATTTAAAGTCATTCAAAATATTTTATACCTCTTAATTGATATCATTGCCAGAGTACATGGTTGGAATAACGTGTTGGAATTGTCAAGTCTAGTCAATAGTGAAATTGATACAAAAAACAGGAGCATGTGGCATCCATCTGAAGCTCAGGTCCTACATAATTCAACCAAGATCTTTACCATTCTAATAGCTAACTCAATAGGAACTAGATCATTTCGTTCATTACTGTCTTGACTGTGATTTGGTGCAAATAGGTTAGTACCTTAATCCTATCCTGTTCAAAACCTACTGTATGCTAAGAGGAAATTACGAGAGTCCAAAACCAACACGGCCAGACCACATGCTTAAAAACATCATGGCATGCTCAAAATATTAATGCATTAAAAACATTGTGAAATGTACTATTGGTATGGATACAAATTGTCAACTGGTTGTAGCAATCACTTGCTTAAGAGTAAGCAAGTAAGCAAGTCCACCAGTAACTGGTCATGAGTTTAGTGGGTCCAAACACACACTTTGCAGGTGTCTCTGAGAGGTGGAATTGGTCCTTGGTCTTGACATTGATGGCATTCCTTTCTCCGGTTCCTTTTCAATGTTTCCTCTTGCTGATGGGTGATCTCAAAAAAATGATGTCCCTTCGTAGAGGAGTTTCCTCCAAGTCAGTTTCTTCTGAACAAGGGTCTCCCATGCATTGATATCTGTGTTGTATTTCTTGAGGGAGCCTTTCAGACAGTCTTTGAAATGCTTCGTTTGTCTGCCTCTCGTTCAGGCGCATTCCTTGAGTCTGGCAAAGATGATTTGCTTTGGCACTCGGAACTCAGGCATCCCCTAAGCATGTGGCCGGCCCAGGAAAGTTGGTTTTGGATGATCATGGCCTCAATCCTAGTGCTGTTAGCTGCTTCAAGGATGCAGATGTTAGTACACATGTCCTTCCAGCTGATGTGGAGAATCTGTTTCAAACAACATTGATGGTAGTTCTCTAAGATCTTGAGGTGGCAGCTTTATGTAGTCCAAGTTCAAACTGTACGAACTCAGAAATAAATAAATCTCTATGAACAAACGACATAAAATCTGACAATTTCTTTCTCTTTAACCAGTAACTGTTGAGCAATACTAACGACTGTTTAATATCCCGTGTGTCTGATTTACCGGGAACTTCAGCAAGGTGGCCAAATGGAATGGGGAGAAAGATGATTTCTTGGAGCTTTCTCAGTACTTTTCATACAATAAGAAGGAAAAGCAAAACAATCTTTGGAATGTTTAACCAGACCAGTACTTATCCAAGAATGCCTTCAACAATCATTCAAGTAAGTCAACCTGTCCCATTTCAACTAATTGAGACTTGGCATTACCAGATCAACTGCATTCTCTCTATGTTAAAGTACAATGAGAATTGGCAGGCAGGGAACTGGCTTTAGCAGATCATCTGCTCGATACATATACTGCCAAATTACCCCTTAACTTCAAGGGAAAGAAAACTTTGCAATGTAACCAATATGTCCAATTGCTACTGCCGGTTCTCTACTTATCAGCAAAAATTACAGGTTACTCAACTCATTCAACCTTCACCCCTCCCAAGTCATACTGGCATTCTTCACCTGCTCCCGCTAAATTTGGTCTGACTCTCTTGTATTGACACCATCCCCCAATGAACCTTCCTTCAACATTGTTCATTTTTCTTCTACTTTGCCTCCTCTGCTACGGTAAACTTTACCACATACTGTCATTACCTCTATATTTAACGGGCCTATATTGGATTTAGGTTCCTCAGAAATTAAATGTAAATTAAATTTGGGGCTGGCAATGGCATAATGGTTTTCATTGGACTAGCAATCTAGGAAACCAAATGATGTCTTGGCAACCCCCAATTTTGAATCCACTGTCAATTGCCATTGAAAACCCATCTGGTTCTCTAATGTCCTTTAAGGAAGGAAAACTGTCATCCTTACCTGATGTTGCCTACACGTGACTCCAGACTCACACAGTCTTAACTTCCCTCTGAAATGACCAACCAAACCATTCAGTTGTATCAACCACGAGAAAAGTCTCAAATTGGCATTGTTCTAGGCACCAGAAATTACAACACAGTCCTGTTGATCCTGTAAAGTCCTCCTTACCAACAGCTGCGGTTTAGTGCCAAAACTGGAGAGCTGTCAGGCAATAGCCTGACAAATCATATTCACATCGGCAAGGAAACCTGCTGCTGATTACCAAACACTGTGACCCTCAAAACTTGAAAAAAGCACTGAGGATGACAAGGACACAGAAAGTACTCCGGGTGGGAAACTTCAATGTTCATCACCTGTAGCCAGCACCACTGATGACCAAGCTGCTCGGGTTCCAAAGGACTGGATCTGCAGCAGGTAGTGAGGGAACCAACAGGAAGGAAAAATATACATGACTTCATTCTAACCATGTGCCTGCCATTTCCACAGAAGTGTTAGTAAGAGTGACCCACCACACAGTCCTTGTAGAGATGAAGTCCTGCCTTTACATTGTGTTGTATGGCAGTATTACCATGCTAAATGGAAGAAACTTTGAACAGATCCAGGAACTCAAAACTGTGCATCCATAGGCAGCATCAGAATTGTATGTAAACATAATTTGGAACCTCATAGCTCAGCAGATCCCATACTCTGCCATTGTCAGAAAGAAGTGTTATTTCTGGGTGGCACGGTGGCTCAGTGGTTAGTATGACCTGGGTTCAATTCCAGCCTCGGGCGACTGTTTATGTGGAGTTTGCACATTCTCCCTGTGTCTGCGTGGATTAGAACATAGAACATAGAACATTACAGAGCAGTACAGGCCCTTCGGCCCTCGATGTTGCGCCGACCTGTGAAACTAATCTGAAGCCCATCTAACCTAAACTATTCCATTATCATCCATATGTTTATCCAATGACCATCTAAATGCCCTTAAAGTTGGCGAGTCTACTACTTTTGCAGGCAGGGCATTCCACGCCCTTACTACTCTCTGAGTAAAAAACCTACCTCTGACATCTGTCCTATATCTATCACCCCTCAATTTAAAGCTATGAATCCCGTCTAGTCTAATAGCCTGTACCTCAGTATTCTCCTCGACAACATTGTCTTTTTCCTCTGGGTGCTCTGGTTTCCTCCCACAGTCCAAAGATGTGCAGGCTAGGTGGATTGGCCATGCTAAATTGCCTGTAGTGTTCAGGGATATGTAGATTACATGGGTTATAGGGGGTTGGGTCTGGGTGGGATGCTCTGAGGGTTGGTGTGGACTTGTTGGGCCGAAAGGCCTGTTTCCACACTGTAGGGATTCTATGATTCTATGAAAAGGGGTGAAGTTCAATGATGAGTGAAGTTATTAATTTGCCACCTAACAGCCTCAATGCATTGAGTAGGATGTACAATCACTCCGCCTCCTCAGATAAAGCTGTTTTTGCAGCAAAGAATTTTGCTTGCAAAGTGAATTGAGGCCACAAAGTGGTGAGGGTGAGCAGGAGTACCCATTTCCTTTTCAATGCCAGACATTTTACTGGTGGTGCGGCAGGTGGAGGATCTACCTCTCACTAAGAGACTAAATATGCTGTTAAATGGCCAATGAAGAGTCTTTGCCACTACTGCTGTAATATTGCTAGTGGTTTTTGGGCCTTTGCTGTTAGGGGAGACTGCCAGGTGGAACCCTGGCTAACCCTTTTGGGTTCTTTGGGCAATCTGGGCCCCACAGAGGGCCCCAAAGCAATGGCTGTTCCTAAAGCAAGTCTTTCTTCACCAAATATCTCCCTTTCATTCCCGGATGGGATCCATCTGGCCCCAATGACCTTAGGCATCATTCACCTAGTTGTAAGGGAAGTGTGTCATCTGTCATCTGTCATCCGGGTGCAACCCCAATAGTGACCACTACCCTCGGTGGCACTGCTAAGCTTGAAGAACTCATCAGGTGATGGGGAAGCAGACCTTGGATCCAGCCCAATTTCTCTAAGTGTGCCCTCAACACTTGAAGCACTATGTTTCGTGTTAAAGTTGATTATTTACCATTGTGTTTCATTATTTTGTGCAGAACTCCAGTTCAAATGAACTGAAACCTGCCAGTTTACATGGAACACTATTTGGCAAGATAAAAACTGACAATATTATAAAGCAAACAATTGTAGTGAAGTACTGCAAACAAGCTGGAAGGAAAGAAAATAATTAATTTAGTGAAACATATGGTATGAATATTACAACTAGAATCAATAAGCAAGCTATTATTACTGATGTATTTAAGCTGTAAGCAACCAAATATAAATTGAAGATTGTTTAATTGGAGTGAATAGTGAATTCCATGAGTTCACTTCCCTTTGGAAACTGATTAGAAGCCAAAACCTTCTATTCATGCCCCAATTGTATTATACTGAGAGCTGGTGTTTTTCAAACAGTGCTTCAAAATGGACAGCTGCAACTGTAGTGCTTGCCCATTTCACTGTCAAATTGGCAAACACAAACTCCACACCAGTGCTCTTAAATACATGTCCTGTACTCTGGTCTTGTAATCAGCTTCAAGTGAAATTTCATTTATTAGAAAGAATCGTAGAAGCGTTCAATACAATTACATCCAAAATGATGCAAATGTTGAGGCAATGGGTACACTTAGGGCAAATTAATTTACTGTATTCAATAATAATTTAACCATCATGTTTGACGTGGGGTCAATTACTTCAGTTGGCTCTTGTGTGATGCAGAATGACATCAACAGTACAAATTTAGTCGTTAAATGAGCTGCAATAGTTCATTGAAGCGGCCTCTTTGTTTTTCCCTATCCTTCTTGTGAGGGTTGTCAGTTAAGCTACTTGTCTTTCTCTAATATAGAATGATACCTTTGGTAGATCATTGGCTATGCCTACTTACCTTACCTATTGATTGATGAAGATTGAAATTGTAACCATCATGCATAAAAAAGCTAAGATAATAATAAGGTGTAGAGCTGGATGAACACAGCAGGCCAAGCAGCATCA
>NC_063350.1:18802427-18861421 GCF_021869965.1 Rhincodon typus | reverse complement strand
TCCTCTGATGCTGCTTGGCCTGCTGTGTTCATCCAGCTCTACACCTTATTATCTCAGATTCTCCAGCATCGGCAGTTCCTAGTATCTCATGCATAAAAAGCTGATTTGTCCAGAGGTCAATTTTATATTGGAATAAAACAAATAACTGCAGATGCTGGAAATCTGAAACAAAAACAAAAATGGCTGAAGAAACCCAGCAATTCTCGCAGCTTCTGTTTTCTTTCAATTTCATATTTATGTGCTCTACCTGTCATAGCAGAAATGCAGGATGGCGAAATGCAGGCAGTTTATATCAAGTGCATCATCTTAGTTCAACAGCATTAACTTGTTTTGATAGCATATCATTCCTTGAGGATTGTGCTGAAATTGAATGAAGAGAGAATTTGAAATGATAAATAGATATTAGCTCCAAAATTGAATTTGACGTCTGAAAAATAAAGTGTGAATGTCTTCATTCAAATTGGGAATCAGAATAAATGGCTGAGGGGTGTTCAGCATGAGAAAGGGATGGGCTATGCAGCTATAGCAAGGTCAGGGAACCCAGAAGAATCAATTTTTCTTTCATTGTTTCATAGGTTGTGGGCATCATTGACAAAGCCAAAAGTTCTGGTTCTTTCTTGATTGCTGCAGAAAAGGTGGCATTGATCTGCCTGTTTGAATTCCTGCAGTTCATGTGATGTAAGGACACACATAGAACTGCTAGGTGGGGATTTTAACCCAGCAACAGTGAAGAAACAGTTCCAAGTCAGGATGGTGCAGAGTTTGAGGGGAACTTGCCAGTATTCCCATGCCTTTGCTGGCATTGGTTTTCTAAATAGTACAAGTTACAGGTTTGAAAGATATCAAAAAAAAACTGTTGCAGCACGGCATTGAGTTGCAGTACTGCATTGCTGAACAAATGATGTGCTGGTAGTGAAATAAGCGAACATTTAAATTTCTGGAAGGTGTCTGTAGTATTAGGTTGTGAGCACAAACCATTGGTTGTGTTTGAGCTTGGAGTAACTCACTGTCACCAAACTTCCTTTCCATACTGAGTCTAAAGGTCTATCTAACTGTCAGTGTCAGAGGATAAATAACTAGAAAGTCTTACCAAGAAGAGATACTTGTTTTACATAACAAAATGTAATGTATTGCATGGCAGCATTAGGTATAATCAACATTAGCTATTTAGACATAATTAACAACCCCTGTCTGCCGGTCTTCCTCCTTGTGCACATCTGACAAGGCTCTATCCAAAAGATTGTGTTACACCATCAGAGTGAATGGAGCTAATGCAACTTCAAAATAAACTCTTTCAGGACATTACCTAATACAACAGCACCAATCAAATGGGATGTTTATTCTTGGATGTTCTTGAGCTTCTTCAGTGTTGTTGGAGTTTTACTCATTCAAGGCATATTTCATCTCACTCTGCACATTTGTCTTATCGGTGGTGGCAAAGTTACACCAAATCAGAAGGTTGAGTTACTCAGAATATAGAGTCCTTCCTGCTGTGGTCTGCTCTTTTGGTTGCAGTGATCAGTCCAGTTACATTTCTGATCAACAATTAATTCCAGACATTTGTGCATTTCAAGTGCATCTCATTTTAAAACAATTACAGACTTAGGAGTTTAGCGGAATGTGGCACCATGATAAGGGATGATTCTTTTATTGTATGTTAGAGTAATATTGGCTTTTGTTATGAATTGTTGAAAACTGCAGTCAGTTTGTTCACATGGAGGTTGCATCATCCTTCATTAAATCTACATCCACTATTACTTAGGAACAGCATCATCTGCAAGTTCCCCTTCAAGGCGCACACCATCCTGATTTGGAACCATATCTCTGGTGCTAGGTGAAAACTCTCTTTTGACAACACTGATAGGATCACATGCACCAGTTCCAGCAATTCAAGAAGGTGACTCACCTTTACTTTCTCAGGACCAATTAGGCCCAGCCTGTGACACTCATCACATGAAAGAAGAAAATAAAGACTGCAGGATTTTGTACCTTCTAATTTATTTTTTACATTTCTTACACCTCAATAAATTGATTGAAAGCTAGAGCAATCTGCAACCTAAGTTCTGATAAGGCCGAATTTTCCCATTGTCATTAAATAAGTGAGTTTCCTGCTGTTTGGTCTGTCAAGACTCTGTGTGAATTTTCTCGCACAATCGTTCACTTTTTGCCTCAATAATTGTGGATTCAAGCTGCTGGGGCATTTCTTGAATGGATGATTTCTAGTTGAATGAATGATTTTATTGTCACATGCATTTTACAGTGAAAAATTACAGGAAAATAAAGTGAAAAGCTTTCACTGGCGCCATGATCCGAAGCCATTTTGAATAGTTTAAGAATAATAAAATATGTATATAGTTTCAAGATGGTCCATAACCCTTCTCCCACCACTTAGCCACCATAAGCGCTGGACCCAACCAATGCTGAATTCACCGTTTCTCAGGCGCCATCTTTCGCCATTGGGCCTACCTTGATGACATCGATGTAGCAGCCAATGCTGGGCCCCATGATCACCCCTCCGCCAGCCGCCTCCTCACTGCCACTGCCAGAGTACCACTCCAGACTCACCAGCTGCCGCCACACTCCGAACCCCAACGAAGCCGCTGTCCACCTTCCACATTGATGCCATCACTGCCAATGCTGCCACAACCGAGCTCTCCCCAGAAGGTAAGTAGAACCAAATACTAAAAAGAATAAAAAATGAGAAAAAAAAAAGAAAAAAAAAGTGGATGGAGTGGACGAGCCCCAGGCTCAGGAGCCTGGA
Organism: Rhincodon typus; assembly: GCF_021869965.1. NCBI lineage: Eukaryota > Metazoa > Chordata > Chondrichthyes > Orectolobiformes > Rhincodontidae > Rhincodon > Rhincodon typus. The sequence continues at coordinate 18,858,660 of NC_063350.1, read as the reverse complement.
TGCTGCCTACTCCACCGCTGCCATCATGTGGGGAAAGAAGCAGATGTGGTAGCCATTGTAAGTCTTTCTGGTTTACAAACATCTGGCTCCATACTGAAATCCCAATGGCTCAACACTGTAGGTGCTGTAAGGCAGGAACTACCTCTCAAACTGTCGAGTTGAACCCCAAAAATGCCTCTGTGGAAAGGCAATCTTGAACTTTACTTCCAGGACGAGGATCTGGAGGTGCTGGTGGATGGGATGGCAATGAGTTGGGCAATCCTCTTCCATGCAGACAGAGTCCTGTCCTGCTGTAGTCTGTTCTTTTGACAGAGAGGGTTTATGTAGCTGGTCCAGTTAAAATTTCTGGTCAACGATTATTTCCAGCCAGAGAAGGCTACACCAACTGACCCAGCCAACCTAGGCAAAAATTGCAATACAGGTCAGTGCTGAGTCCCGCATCCAAAGGGGTACCCAGCTGTGCCACAAGAAGGTCAATGTTCTTCTATTTATGCCATGGTAAATGCCACTATCTTCTCTCTACAATCTTACACACACAGTGCCACCACTCAGTCTAACTCTGCCACTGCACATCCATCTCATCAAGTCTGATGGACCACAACTCTTGGTATTACGTATGTTATCTTGCTTTTATTATGTCTTCATACCAGACTGTGAGTTTTGGATCAAAGCAGCCTGGTCGATTAAAAGGTAAAGTCAAAAACTGCCTTCAAGTTTAGACTTCAAAGTAACATTATTTATCATATATGAATACTAAATACTCCTTTACATGGTAATTATAGATATACCACCTTCTGATGTTATAGTTACATTAGGCAAAGACTAATCCATTTTCTTTGTGTTCATGTTCGCATGCTCCTGTGAGTCTTACAGGGGCAGTGTTTGCATGCCGCCAACACTGTGCCTTTTCAGTTCAGTAATGTGTAGCTCTGTAACATTATCACAATGTTTCTCTAGAGTCCTGAAGCCGTTATACAAAAATTTCTGCTCAAGCATTCACAACCACCTCATTCTCCAAAACTACTAGGAATTCAATCCCCTCTGCGCTTCCTACTCATTCAATGGGGGCAAATCACCAAAACTCTCATGCATGACCACTAACTATTCTTGCAATTTCCATCACCCTGATTCATTGCAAGAAAAAACTGGCTTAGCCCCAAAACGGACATCTCAACAACACCCAACTGACCCAGCCATAATTCCTGAACTCTTGCACATAACCTGCACGACTGACTACCAATGCCTGACAGTATAATTGAACGAACCTCTTGACTGACTTCAGTCTTGCTTCACCCCCAATAAGGATGTTCCCCTTTGAGCTTCACAGATGGCCATTTGTATGAATCACATGCAGTACATGTTCCATGTAAGCTGCCAGAACATGCTGCAGCCTTGACTTCGAGGTAGCATGGTGTGACATAGCAACATGTCCACCCTATCTGACTGATAGATTGTCTGTTCAGCATTTCTGAATTTGACAAGATGCCTGTCTTTCCCTCTGCACGAAAGAGCAAGGTAAAGCACAGATGCTGGGAGTCACTAACTGAGTAGTCAACATCTAATGTGCTAGGAAAGCAATGTGAAATGGTCAGAGGTTGGCATCCTCCAATTAAACACTAGAGCAGGTGACTGCTAAAAAAGCAAGTTAATAGCCATAAGATGAATGTGTTAATACTTGTGTAACAGCACCTTGTGCAGATACATCAGATGCATTACTGTCCTTGCTCACAAAGTGACCTGGCAGAAGCATGCAAGTCGTGGATGTCCATCAGCTCCAAGGTAAAGCATTGAGCCTGAAGCGGTGTCTAAGTTTATCCAAGATCAGGCACGATCATGTGGTGGGGTCAAGGAGTATGGTGGCTACAAAGCATACAGGGACATTGTGCAGAAGAAGCAGCTGCAAGAAGGTATTTAGTGAGCTACAGCCACCAGGTGCCCGCTCTGATTTACCTGCTGGGAAATTGCACCATTTAGATTAGCAGTGGAAAAGAGAAGAATTGGAAGTGTGATTTAAATTGAGCTGTTTCGAACTATAATGGCATGCAAATGCATGGAAAATAAAACCAGTCACCACTCAAAGGCAAGAATCTGAAGCCAACATTTGCAACTTGAGAGGAAAAAATTCTGATTTCATTCCCTCCTCACTCTACTTTGTTGACATACTAGACTGGGAAAGAGAGAATTCCACGCCATCTCTGACTATTTTCAGTCTAATTCTTTGTTTCACATATTCAGCCTGCTTATGAGAACATAAGAACTAGGAGCAGGAGTAGGCCATCTGGCCTCACGAGCCTGCCCCGCCATTTAATAAGATCATGGCTGATCTTTTTGAGACTCAGCTCCACTTACCCGCCTGATCACCATAACCCTTAATTCCTTAACTGTTCAAAAATTTATCTAGCCTTGCCTTAAAAACATTCAGCGAGATAGCTTCAACCGCTTCACTGGGCAGGGAATTCCACAGATTCACAACCCTTTGGGTGAAAAAGTTCCATCTGACCTCAGTCCTACATCTGCTTCCCTTTATTTTGAGGCGATGCCCTCTAGTCCTAGTTTCACCTGCTAGCGGAAACAACCTCCCTGCCTCCACTTTATCTATTCCCTTCATAATCTTATATGTTTCTATAAGATCTCCCCTCATTCTTCTGAATTTCAATGAGTATAATCCCAGTCTACTCAGTCTCTATGAGTTGTCACTTTGTTGAAGTTGGTAGACAGCTGTTGCTAGCTTCCTAGGTTGCATGTTTGTATGTCCAACCTAATGTAAGTAAAGTTAAGCCTCAGTAGACCTGTTTCTTGATTTGTGACATCAACAGGCCTTCTGGTAAAGCTTACCTTGGAGTGTTATTACTTCAACAACATCCCCTTAATTATGTCATAGCCAAACAACATGATGTGTTTTGTTAAAATATTGGGCAAAAAATTGTTTCTTCCTCAAAGATATTTGTCAGTCATGCAATTATTGGATTATGAGCAAAATACTAAAGCTGTTGATTGGCTGATGGGAACAATATTTGAATCAAAATTTACTTCTGTGGAAATAATAATACAAGATCTGTCTTTAATATTATTCTGAATGAAAATCACGCAATATTCCGAATACAATTTGCTTTAAGATAATACTTAGAAAATAATAGCCTACCAATTGTTCTTGGCAATGGCATTCAATCTATTCAACTTGCAGGAATGTTAATTTTAAGTGGGGTTGTGATAGCTATCCCAGCTTTAAAATTTGGCAGCAATACTTGCCATCATCATTATTAAGAGGAAATAAAATGAATACCTGGGGAGATGGGAGTTCTTGTTAGAACATATTCAATCCTAAGTACCAGCAAATACCTGTGGTATGAGGGTCAACCTCAATGTAGCATTTGTGTCACCAGTGCACTACAGAGCTATGCACAAAAGCAAATTCTGTTCAGATCTCTCAGGTTTCTGTAAGTCACTAAGAAAGAAAAAGATCTCTTGCTCTCGACCTGTCAGCTATTTGTAGTGAAACTTGTTGATAGGGAAAGTGTGTCATTTGGGGTAAAAAGAAAACTCTAGCCAACAATAATCCTTTCACCGCAATAGCAACTGGAGGCTGGAAAATAACAAAGTCACAGATTTGTTGGCTCCCTGCCCCATTTGCACATCATGCACTTTCTACAAGTTGATTATATATCAGTGTTGCTCACTTTTGCACATAATGCAACATTAAACAATTGAATGTAATGTAAGAGATGGTACTAAAATGCAGATTTTCCTGATTTCTTGCTATTTTCTACACCTATTCATTTTAAATGTAAGTTAAAAATTAGCAAGGTTATGCTGAAAAGGGCTTCTTAACCTGTCGCTTTTAATTGTCATTTACTGCCAGCCATGGGAATTTAACTACCTGTTGTAAGAGTTGATGCCGGGTTTTAGTGATTGAAACTGTCCCAGAGATTAACAGCTTTGACATTTGTTGAAATGCTGGTTTCTCTGGGCATGACACTTTTGTAATTGTATTTTTGTGCACACTAATGAGTAAAAGGAAGACAAGACAAAATTGAAGCTATTTGAAGTATATCAGCCACAGTAACGACTGATCATTTAAGTGGCCTTAAACATTTTACTGATTTATTATGGTGGAGTAGGGAAGTATATGAAGCATGACTCTGTCACTACCCATCACTGACCTGTGTTCACCCTTCATAGATCATTTCTCCTCCACACCCCCTCTCCCTCACCAATCTGTCAATGCCCCACAGACCAACTCCCTCCTCCTCCTTGGGCCTACTCTGCCTGAGTCTCCCACAGCCCTGCTGCATCCCTCAGTTCAGAACTGCAGAGAAAAGTTACTTTGCTTCAATAGCTATTTAAACAGCTCCATCAGAACATATTACATTTCCTGTTCGCTGTGGGCCAACTTCCAAAAGCAGCCTGCTGTGAGGATGGAAACTCACCTTATCTATTTTGTTTGGAAGAAATGAAGGAGTCCTAGCAACAAGAAGTGTACTTTGTAAAACAATGAGGTATCAACAATTTTTCCCACCAACTTATCAAGAGTGGAATTTTTAAACTTTGTGTCACCAAAGAAGAAAGGGAAACCTTGCATATTTATGAAATGGTAGGAATGTTTTACAAATTACAGTGATGGCAATACTCTGACCCAAGAAACGACTTGGCTCAAAATCACAGGAAACGTCTAGAGGGTTTTCAGATTAATTGAACTACTTGTGAAAGAACTATATTCACAAATGTATATTTGAAAATGTCAATATCAATTCTTCTACATTCATTGGTGCCCTACGATGAAATGTCACCTTTTTGTCAAATGTCTCCTTTTGAGTCTTTGGCTGGATTTACATTACACATTTTTTTAGAATCCAAGTCAGCACAAAAGGGCCTCTTTGAAAAAATATCTGATCTCTTATTGAATTCAAATTTCAAATCTGCCACAGTGGAATTTGAACTGGGTTTCTGGAATATTAGTTGGTTCTTTGGATTCCTAGTCTAGCATCAAGACCATTAGACCAGCAGTTCCATCTGAAAAGATATCTGAGATATTTTCTAATCAACCTGTTCAGATATGTTATGACACACCTCTTGAGCAAGTCGAATGTGACCTGGATTGCCTGACTCAGAGGTAGAAACACTACCGCTGCACCACAAGAGTCCTTAAAGGATAGCTGATAGTTTCTAATCAACTGTTTCAGTGATGTTATTGCACACTTCTGAAGCAGATGGGAGTTGAACCTGGATCTTCCTGGCTCAAAGTTAGGGACACTACCACTACACACAAGACACTCCATTTGCAATGATGGAAGGAGGGTGGCAAAGTGAAGTTACCTGCAACATAAATTTCTCTTGTTGATGTATTTAGGGAACTTGTTAAGAACTTGTCATGCAAGGGTATGGGAAGAAAGCAGGATATTGGCAGTATGTGATATTTGAAGAGCCAGAGCAGACACATTGGGTTGACTGGCCTCCCTATGCACTGTAACATTACTGTGATTCTGTGCATAATATCCTGATGCTTCTGCAAGGATGCACAGATGTTAGAATTTATGAAAGCTATAAAGCTCCAGCTTATGGGTAACAGAGTCAGGGGCATTGGCAGATTGTTGACTGCTGTTGAAATCAAGGTGGCATTTGACCAAAAGTGGCATCAAGGACCCCTAGCAAAACAGGAGTCAATGGGGATTGGCTGGGGGGAAGATTTGCTGGTTGGAGTCACACCTGAATAGATGTATGTGCTATAAATGAAATGAGTTATGGTAAACGATGATTAAGCACAGGATTGAATTCCACTAGATTACAGTTTTCAAAGGGTACTTCACTCTCCGAATGATGCGAAAACTATGGAGATGCTGCAGAAGAGATGTAAAGAATGTAAAGAGTAACTCACTAAAAGATCCTCCAAAAGCATATCAAAAACCCGTGACCTCTGCCACTTGGAAGGACAAGGACAGCAGATGCAAAGGAGCACCAACAGCTGGTCTAGCCAGAGAGGCCCACATCAAATTGATGCCCACATGAATAATTTTTAAAAAATTGTTTCAGGGATGAGGAACTTGGGCAATGAGGCTAGACTGGAGCACAGTGGCTGTTCTTTGAGAAGTTTCAGTGGAGATTTGATGGGGAGAAACTGTTCCCAGCAGTGGATAGGTGGAGAACCAAAGAACACCATTTATAGGACAAAAGGTGAAATGAATGAAAATGTTTTTAGTGGTAAGTGTCTGGCATGAAAACATCATGGAAATGATTCGATTGTGGTTTGTAAAAAGGTATTGTTTCATGATGTGGAAGGATAAATTGCACAGCTTTGGGGTAATGACCATTTAGAGTTGCCCTTGCAGAAAGCCAGCATGTACAGTACAGGCAAAATAAAGGCATGATAGAAAAAGAAATTCCATGATTCCCTGAATCAAATTAACTGAAGATTGGCATCTGGGAAGCTGGTGTCCTCAGAACGAAGCTCAGCTAGATCATTCACTTGGCACGTCTGGCTGAAGATTTTTGCAAATACTCTCGTTCTGCCTTTTGGAGTCAGCGCTGGGTTTCCACAACCCTGAGGATGGGAATGTCTCTGAATACTCCATCTCCAGTTGTTTACATTACCAGTCGTGACAGAGTTAGACAGTATTGTATAGCTTCAATTTGATCTTTCGGTTGTGAGATCACTTAGTGGTGTGTACAGCAGACTGCCTCTGATGTTTGAACGCTTGTAAAATATGGTGTGGGAATTTGTTAGGCACCATCTGGCTGTTGCATTTTCTACATTAAAGCAGTAACTATACAAAATTACTTCATGAACAGTAACGCACTTTGGGATATCCAGCAGCTATGAATGGCGCTACATAAGTACATTTATTTTCAGCTTTGAATCAACTCCAAAAAACTCAACTTCAGCAGTGGCCAAGCTAGGGAAGTACTTTATTCATGACCTTATTTTAAAGGACAAGTTGAGTACCGAGGCTGGAATGGGAAAAATGTCACCAAATCGGATACAGAACTAATTAAGATTATTTTTGATGCTATATTAAGATCTTTGCTGGCTAGGCAATGTAGCTTCATGAAAGCTGGATAGCTTCTTCTCCATAAAACACAGCACAGAGCTTTACAAAGTTCAAAAATATAAGGGTAACAGAATCACTAAAATTTATAGCTTTAGTGCTTTACTAATAAATCAGGAGAAAGACTGTGACTGTATTACTGTAATCCGTCTATTGGCTAGCAAATGATATAATCTAGCTATTTATCACAAAAAACAGGATATTGCCAATTAAGTCCATGGGTTGTAATTTACCTCCAGTAACAATGCAGTACTTTACAAGTTCAGCTCATTCAGGACAATTGTTGCATTATTGCTCCAAAGGTCAAAAGTATCATGTTTGAATTATTTAATTGAGTTGGAAAATATTCAAGAAACTACAAGCTCCACTAATTCTTTTCATCTTGTTCAGCACGTGAAAGTTGGGTATCAATTTTCTAAGTAAATGAATTAGAGTGTAGATACATGAAGACTTTGTTGATTTACAAAGTCTTCTTCTCCAGATTTTTGTTGTTTTCTTTGTACATCAGCAAATCAGCAAAAACAAAGATTTATGTCTAAGGGATCACATTGTCCTTAAATGTTCAACACAGCATGAAGAATAAGACGGGGATTAGTTTAGTACTATACAGTGTGAATTGCAGAAATAGCAGGTTCTTTGAATTCTATATCAAGACTACATCAATTGACACAATATGTGCCTCTGAAAGTGCAGACGCCTGTGCTCTCTTGCTGATAAAAAAAAATGTTTTGCTATCAGACCTAAAGAGTTACCTCCCTTCTACCTCTCAAGAGGTAAGTATGCAATTCTGACAGGAAATTGGATCTGGGTATCTTCAAGCAGGGCTAGGGGACCTTAGAAGTAAGTATCCGATCCATTAGGTTCAAAGAGCAGAAGGGAACATATTTTTTGGTTAGACAGGCTCGCTTCCCAAACTCTCTCACTTCCTCCAGACAAAATCTGACTGATTTAGCTGCTAAAGATATTTGTATTCTCCCAACTTAAACTGAAGTTTAGAAGTGAAGTTATGGATGTAAAGGTTACTCAAGTTAATACATTACCTTATTCAGTCTTGTCATGTATTAGTCAGTTTATGTGAGTTCTTGTTTGAGAAATTGTTAAGTTCTGTTTGGATAATCGAAGGAAATAATTCAAATAGAAATATCTCAAGCTGTCAAGTTGGACAGTGGACTCACATTTATTTTTGAGAACTGCAAGGAAAGCTGTTTACGAAAAGGGACAAGTCAAAATTTCTATCGGCGTTCATTGTAAAAACTATATATATCAAATATCACAGCTTTGTAAAGGATATAATGTTGAACAGTTCAAGGTTATAATTTCTGTGTAAAGCTTGTAAGCAACTGCTGTTAATAATTAACAGGAAGTCCTTACAGGAAGACTGAGGATGATATCGAAATAAGAAGAGAAAATGCAGCAAATACACAATGAATCCATCAAGATCAAACTTAAACTGCATGGGGTTAAAGCAGAACTATATCAACAATACTCAAAATTATTCACATCCTTCCCTGTTGCTCTGTTTAATTTGTGTAATTGGACATGAAATGGTCCAACATAGAAACTGTGTTTCATCACAATTACAGTTATATGCATAACCTATGAGTTCTTCATACATGCAAGTAATTGATCATCTGGTATAGCATAACAGAGATGTGTAACTAGAATATTCCACATCTTAAGCAATTATCAGATATCATTTGGACAGCTGCTGATATTTATTAGTTTTAGGACACCGAACACACAGTTTATTATGCTATGTCTTTTGAAGATAAATAAAAATCAAAGATTTATGGATCTACCACTTCTCCAATGCCTTGCTAAAGTTATCCTTTAAATTGTCTTAAAATACTTCACAACATGACAGTTTTAGCAAGTTCTTCCACAAAGAGCTTTCATACCGAAGAGTTTATATAAATATATCATTGACAAAATCCACAAATTATTCAAGGTAGGTTAAGTGCAATTCAACAGATGCCATCATCTCGCTCGACAGATACAGTTGGCATTTCAAGCACCATTCAAAACAAAATAGTGCAGATAGGAGCAAATTTGTTTCATCCCATTTTCAAACAGATATAGCCCACTACAAGGCCAAAAGTGATTTTAAAGGCTTTTAAGGGTTACCCTTGATAAACATTGGGCTAAAATCAAAAGTACAGACTGTTTCTAAGATATTATAGAGATAGCAACATTATATCCCTTAGCACTTAATCTTAACAATTTAAAAAATTAATGTGGCCCAAAGAGCAATATTTCTACCAAGAAACAGATACAGCCAAATTGGATAACTCCTAAAAATAATACATGATTGCCCAGCACCCAAAGTAATGCTGACAGCACACCATATTCCTACAGCCTTCAGATTATAATAATTTCTACCTACAGCCAATGTGAACAGCATTGTCATTGTCTGCGCAATTCATCAAAGAGCATCTAACGTGCTAGTGGTGATTAAGGCTAGATTGCACCTCTGAGAGGGAAGCGGCATTGTGGCCACTGAAGGTACTGACACCATTCAGAATAGTGCAGGGCAACAAACAACAATGGCTGACTGTGCATTGCTGTCCAGCACTGTAATGTTCTGTGCTGACCTGATGGTGGAGGTAGTAAGAAGGACTGATATCCTGATACAACAAGAGATTGGGGAGGATAAAAGAATCTCGTGATGAGAAGGCAAGGGAAGGGAAACAGATAAGTACAAAAGTAATTTTTGAGAATTTACGCTGGATACAACGCCATAAGGAGTCTCACGTAAGTAATCAAGGTCAGTGAATGCATTTTTTATTGCAATATTCCACCATCTGCAGCATTGACTTAATGCTTTGATCAATGCACCAGATCTGCCCTCACTCACCTACTGTCAATCCCATCACTTATTACTAGTACTAACATGCATATGCTTTACCTCTTCCTTCCACACTTAGCAAACCACACACCAACATTTCACAGCTTGTAAATATTTCCAGCTAGTCAATCATGAGATTCTCACCTACAAGTATACTTATGACATTTACTGATACCTTTCCCTGTCTCTTTAGTGGAGAAAGTAGTACACAATTAGAAGCAATGAGCACTATCTGGACAGAGAGTGATGTGGTTACATACTTAAAACCATATGGAAGAAATTTCTAAGGAATGTTAGCCATTATTTCAAGGAGATTGGAGAACAAGAGTAGGGAAATTCTTAATCAACTGTGCAAAGTGCTGGTGAGACCGCATCTGGAGTACTGAGAGCAGTTTGAGTCATCTTATTTAAGGAAAGCTATAATTTCATTGGAGACAGCTCAGAGAAGGTTCATAGGGTGATCCCTGGTATGGTTGGATTGTCTTACAAGCAAAACATTAAACAGGTTGGGACTCTATTCAATGGAAATTAGAAGATTGGAGGTGATCTCATTGAAAAATATAAGATTCTTAAGGGGCTTGACAGGGTAAGTGCTGAGAGAATGTTTCCTGACATGGGAGAGTCTAGGATCAGAGAGCATAGTCTCAGCATAAAGGCTGCCAATTTAAGACTGAGATGAGGAAGAATTTCTTATCTCAGAAGGTTGTGAGTCTCTGGAACTCCTTGCCACAGAGAGCTGTGATGGCAGAGTCCTTTTGTATATTTAAGACTAAGATAGATTCTTGATCAATAGAGGAATCAAGGGTTTTGGGGAAAGGGCAGGAAAGTGGATGTGAAAAATGTCAGAGAAGCCATGATACTATCGAATAGCAGAGTAGGCTCAAGGCGTCGAATGGCCTATTCCTGTGCTTATTTCTTACGGTCTTATTGGCCAAAATCAGAAGGGCCATTACTGAGACAATGGTTAGTAACAGGGAAGAATCCACTGAAGGTAACAGTAACTTCATTCTAATTCTCCTCATCACATCCCACTTCCTCCTCATCAATCTCTTCTGATATTAGATATAACACAGTGTGAAGCTGGAGGAACACAGCAGGCCAGGCAGCATCAGAGGAACAGGAAAGTTGACGTTTTGGGTTGGGACCCTTCTTCTGAAGAAGGATCCTGACCCGAAACATCAACTTTCCTGCTCCTCTGATGCTGTCTGGCCTGCTGTGTTCCTCCAGCTCCATACTGTGTTATATCTGACTCCAGCATCAGCAGTTCTTACTATCTCTTCTGACAGTATGTGTCAGGTGTGTCTCAACTGTTCGCATTCTAGCCATTTAGGTTGTAAGTTCAAGTCCCACTCAAAGATTAGAGCTAAAAATCAAAGTTGACACCCCAGTGCAGTACTGAGGGACTGCTACATTGTTGGAAGGCTTTCCACTTGTAAGTCATCAAATCAGGTGCATGCCTGCCTGGCCTTTCAGGTTGATATGAAAAATCCACAACATCATTCTGAAGAAGAATAGGGGGTTTATTCCAATGCTTTAGCTAATATTTATCCCTCAATTGACATTACAAAAGCAGAGGAGTTGGCTATTATAACATTATTATTTTTGGGAGCTTGTTTTGTGTAAATTGGTTATTATGTTTGCGAAAACAGTGACTATAAGTACTTCATTGGCTATAAAGTGTGTTGTGACATCCTGTGATTAAGAAGAGTGTTGTATAAATACAATTCATTTTTTTCTTAGAAGCGCAGAGAGCGTAAGCAAGTACAAGGAAGTGGTATTGTCATTGATTTGCTAATTACTAAGGTTGCTTAACACCCTAAGAACAAGAGCTTGAATCCTACCAGGGCAGCTGTTGGAATTCAAATACAACTAAGAAAGAAATTGAAAGTTAGGGTAGAATTTTCTTCTCCCTGGAAGTGGCAGAGGATGTAGCAAGAAGGGCAAATAATGTGCAGAGTTGGCACCGGACAGCAGGGTTCCCTCTAATTTTCTTAGTGGCTGTGTGGGCCTTGGAAGCCCATGTGTAGAAGTCAAGGCGATGTTTGATGTGCCAACATTGATCACAACGAGCAGAACATTGGAGCAGATGTGCGCATGTGCAGCCATGCAGGTTAAAGAAAATGTGAATAGAGAGAGATCTGCCCCTTACTGCCAACCATGGTCTGATGAGAAGCTCCATAGGATCCTTACAGCACAGGAAGAGGCCATTTGGCCCATCAAGTCTGCGCCAACCTCTAAAGTACATCCCACCCAAACCCACCACCTCACCCATCACCATAACACTGCATGGGTTTTTTGTTACCATGGCTAACCCACCTTACCTGCGCACTACAGGACAATTTTTAAAAATGGCCAATCCACCTAATCTGCACATGTTTGGACTGTGGGAGGGAACTGGAGCATTCAAAGGAAACCCACGCAGACACGGAGAGGACGTACAAACTCCACACAGACAGCCACTGGAATCAAACCAGTGTCCCTGGCATTGTGAGTCAGCAGTGCGAACCACTGAACCATTTTGCTGCCCATGGGATAGCCTCCCTGACCCATCACCAATAAAGGCTTATAAGTCGTCAATTAATGAAATGTAAGGATCTTAATCTACTATAGACCAAAATTGGTTGGTGTTTTCCTGACAGGGAAACCAGGGTGGCTTGCCTGCCAAATTCAGTGGGAGGATTCTATTTCCTCCAATCTGGGAGTAATTTGGGGCAGATGAGGGGAGGCTGCCAAAGGCCTCCTCCAACACACACATCCCCCAGCCTGCCCTGACCACCTTCTCCTATGTCCTCCACCCTGCAAACCACCCAAAAAAGAATATTTATGTTCTCACCACATTGTATCATTATGGCTGCACAGGCTGGGTTGCATTGATTCTCATCAGCTCCCAGTGGCTGCCAAACCTCTTATTATCAGCAGCTTCACAATGGCCCAAATATCTGTGGTGAGACTGCTCACCAGTCAGCACTTAAGTGCCTAATCAGTGCCAATCAGATTCAGCATAACTTCCTGTTGATGAGAGTGGGACCTGAGTCGCAAATGAAGATATGTATCCAGACACTTAGTGTGCAAAACACTAAATCCAACCCCCTCGTCTTTGTAATGGTAACCTTGACATGATTAGTAATTGTCATTAAAAAAGAAATCTGGCTCACTAATATCCTTTAAGAAAGAAAATATGCCATCCTTATTCAGTCTGTCCTACATGCGACCCAAGCCCACAGCAATGTGAATAATTCTAAACTGCCTTCTGAAATGGCATTCAGTTCAAAAGCAACTTGGGATGGGTAAAAATGATTTTGGTCTTTCCATTGATGGCCACATTCCAAGAAAAAGAATAAAAGCTTTCCAATCACCCAACATGGCAACTTTTATCTTGTCTCTTTTTCCTTTCAGGTACCTGAGAAGAGAAATTCACCCAGACATTGGCAGAACTCTAATTGTTGATGAACATATACCATCTACATCATCTACAGCATACAAGGATTAGCAAGTCCTCATCTATGAATCACAAAAAATCTAGCATCCAAGTTCAGTGGGTAATAGGGAAAATACATGGAATGTTGGCCTTTATTTCAAAGGGAATGGTGTATAAAAATAGTGAGGTCTTGTGAAAACTATACAAGGCACAAGTCAGACAACAGCTGGCATGCTGTGAAGAGTTTTGGGACCTTTATCTAAAGAAAGATGCACTGGGATTGGATACGGTCCAGAGAAGATTCACTAGGCTGATCATAAGTATGGAAGGACTGTCTTATGATGGTAGATGGTGAGAGATTGTTTCTCCATGTGGGAGACTGTAGGACGAGGTTATGAGAATACAAGGTTGACCATATAAAACAAAGAGTAGGAGGAACTTCTTTTGCAAAGGGTAGTGAATCTGTTGAATTCTTTACTGCAGAGGACTGTAGGAGTTTAGTCTTCAAGCATCTTAAAGGCTAAGATAGAGAGCTTTATAACCAGTAAGGGAGTCAAAAGTTACAGGGAAAGGGTAGGAAAATGGAGTTGAGGATTATCAAATCAGCCATGATCTCATTGAATGGCAGAATAGATTCAATGAGATGAATGGCTATCTCTGCTCTTATGTCTTATGGTGTTATCATCTCATCTTCGGAGAGAGAAACAAAGTTAACATTTCAAGTCCAGCATGATTCTTTTTTGGAGCTGATAACTCAGGACATTAACTCTGTCGCTCTCTCCACAAATGTTGCCAGACTTGTTGTGTTTTTCCAGCACTTTCTGTATATTATGAATATTATTGACTTCCATTATTTCTATTATATTTTTGTAAACAGACACAGCTCTGCTATACAATGGGACATTCTGAGGAAGAGGCCCAGATCACAGAAGCATGATGCTTTTAAGTAGTTGGATTTTTCACATGGCCATCTTGGAAATGAAGCTAGTGAGCTTCCCTGTGGAGATTAAACAAAATGTGAAAGGGCAAGTTATGCTCAAGCTGCTTTCACTTGCTACCTGACAGCTAATTCAGGGAAGCTTTGACAATTTCATAAGAACAAATCACCTGTTGCTATTTTGGCCAAAGATAGTATCTGTAGGTTAGTTGGACAAAAGATATGGAGGAAATAGCTGGAGCCTTAATGCTGAAATAAAAGATGAAAATATTGTCTATCAAAGCTACTGCATTTTAAATATCAGCTCCACATTTGTGATCAAAGGAGGAAAACCCTATGAGATAATAAGAATGCTCAGAACTTACAGTTACTGCAGGAATGTCTGTGAAAGATTTTTAAGAGGTTGATTTCTAGTCATGGATAGCATCGAGTCAGAGGTAATCTTATCCTTCAAATCTGTCTACCAGATGCCCATTCTGAAATAAATTTGATTGGAAGCTTCTGAAGAACGTATAAATATAATTAGTAATATGATTTCAAATATCATTAACTTCTAACATAACGTGGTTAATGCTCCCACAACATACAGTCTTGCTGTAACTTAGCTGTTGAAATATTGAGCTGAAATTTACTAAAAGTTAGCTATCATAAGAACATAAGAACTAGGAGCAGGAGTAGGCCGTCTGGCCCTTCGAGCCTGCTCCGCCATTCAATAAGATCATGGCTGATCTTTTCGTGAACTCAGATCCACTTACCCGCGTTCTCACTGTATCCCTTAATTCCTTTATTGTTCAAAAAAAATCTACCTTTTTTTTAAAAACGTTTACTGAAGTAGCGTCAACTACTTCACTGGGCAAGGAATTCCATAGATTAACAACCCTCTGGGCGAAGAAATTCCTTCTCAATTCAGTCCTAAATCTGCTCTCTCTAATCTTGAGGCTATGCCCTCTTGTCCTAGCTTCACCTGCCAGTGGAAACATCCTCTCTACTTCTATCTTATTCCCTTCATAATTTTATATGTTTCTATAAGATCCCCCCTCAATCTTCTGAATTCCAATGAATATAATCCCAATCTACTCAATCTCTCCTCATAAGCCAACCCCATCAACTCTGGAATCAACCTAGTGAACCTCCTTTGCACCCCCTCCAGTGCCAATACAGCCTTTCTCAATTTTGGTGATGCTCATGAAGGGTTTCTGTGTGAGTCTGAGTGATATTTCTTATGCTGTCTTCCCAAGCACATTCATTATCACTGCACCATGGCCCTAGGGTATCCCACTCATTCTATCCTCCCTCTGACCACAGGTGGCAGTACTGGTAGCTTCCACAACATTCTGGGATTCTTGGCAGCAGAGCAATCTTTGAAGGCCAGCATGCATCTAGTTAAAAGCTGGCAGTTTGGAGCTGCCATTCATGGTTCTTATCAATTGCCCCAGATACGTTGGACAGAGGGGAATTATCTTTGCTGACAGAGAGCTGAAGGTCCTGCTGGATGGAGGGGTGAATGCAGTCACTACATATGGTGACCAGTGTCGAAGATGAAGGGTCAAGTGGTGAGCTGCAGTCACCACGTTACTGCCCTGATTATGATGGGAATTGTCACCATGTGGTTTCTATCCAGTGGGTGAGAGGATGGGGAAACTGCATATCAATGAGGTGAGATTAATAAATGCTAATGTATGAAAATAGGCATCTCACTACTCACGAGTGAGAAACTTGTCTCAGCTTTCAATGCTTGGAGGGGAAAATGGCTCTTTTGCTCTTGATGTCAAGAATCTGCTGATCACGCAACATTTTCCCAACTTTCTCACTGATGACCATATTGTTCAGAGCCTGGGAAATTCAGCCCTCCCTCAGAAATTCATGTAAGTACTTGGAGAGTTAGAGATATCTTATCCTACAATGAATGAATTGATGTTGACAAGTATATAGCCCAGAAAGTATTGCTGGTAACACAAATAGATAATGCTTAAAACATTTTTCGATTTAATATACACTGCATTTGCTGACACCCAGGAACCAAAGGAGTAGCAGTGAAACTTCTGAAGTAAAGAATGATTAACAACCTAACAAACTCTTAAAATGACCAAGAAATGAAAAAGGGTGGCATAGAGATTAGCACTGCTGCCCCACAGCACCAGTGACCTGGGTTCAATTCCAAAGTGTGACTGCCTATATGGAGGTTGCAAGTTCTGTCTTTGTCTATGTGGGTTTCCCCTGCATGCTCTGGTTTCCTCCCATAGTCCAAAGACATGCAGATTGGGTGAATTGGTCATGCTAAATTTTCTATAATGTCCAGGGATCTGTAGGGTAGATGGATTAGCTGTAGCAAATGTGGAGTTACAGGGGGCTGGGTCTGGTGAGATGGTCTTCAGAGGGGCAGTACACATTTGATGGGCCAAATGGTCTCTTTCTGCACCGTAGGGATTCTATATATGTGAAGTGAGAAAATCGGTTAAAGAAAGTAGAGTTTTTTTTATCAGTTTTATACTGCAAATACATATGTAATGCACATTTAAAAAAAACATTTCAGATGGTTAATATAAGCAGACATTCCATTCCATTAATATTTTAGCAAAAACCATTTTGATCATATTAAAACAGGACAATATAGATTTTCATTATTAAAATTGTGAACGTTAATTTCTGGCTTTATAATTAATAGATGCAGATCCAAATCTGAAATACAATGCTTCAATACCATGTAAATATTCCAGTTCCAGGGATGATTTCTCTTTATGTCATATAATTAAACCAGGTTATGACTTTGGGACACACTGCATACAGGACAATGTTCCCTTTCAGTTTAGGCCTATACTCTCTGGAGTTTAGAAGAATGAGAGGAAATCAAATTAAGGTATGTAAGATACTAAAGGGGCTTGACAAAATAGATGTTTAGTAGAGAGGATATTTTCTCACAGGGGCAAACTAGAATGAGAGGTCATAGTTTTAGGACAAGGGTCAATAGATTTAAAACAGAGATTAGGAGAAATTATTTTTCTCAATGGGTCATGAATCTGTACAGTTCATTACTCCAGAGTGTGGTGGATACTGGGGCACTGAGTAAATTTAAGGAGGAGATAGACAGATTTTTAATTAGAAACAGATTGAGGCCGACATGAGATCAGCTATGATCATATTAAATGGCAGAGTGGACTCAAGGTGCTGAATTACCTACTCCTTCTCCTAGTTCTTGTGTTCTTAATGTATATTAGTTACACTATATTACGCTTATATCTTTATTACCTGGTAAACAGTCTAATTCATGACCCCAAAATGTATGCATTTCTGTTCATTTCCTTTCAGTTTTTTCTGCACTTATGTTGGGTGCAGTGTGGCCCTCTTCCTTAAAACAGGCTCAATTTTTTTTTCAGTTAAGTGATATTGGCAACATTTTCTTTGAAGTCAATCACTGCCCATGGCAGCATGATCGTATATCTTTTGCCACTGCAGTTTCCTTTTCCAGGGAGAAAATAAGAGTAAATCCAAAAGGTAGATGTGTTTGATACATATTTATTTGGACAGCAGGCACTTAATAAATCCATTTTGCTTTCGTTCATTGCAATTTCTCTTTATTTTGGGGATGTTTGTTGAATAGACTGGAAGCTAAATAGGCAATTAACTTAACAATCATTCTAATGAGGACTAAAGTCATTTGCCAAGACGGTTTTGAGAAAACATGGAAACCAACATAAGTAGGCTTTTATATCTGCCAAACTTTACAGCGTAAATGGCTGCACAGAGAAAAAACATGATTGTGGTAGATTTCCTTTGCCAGTACTGGCTTATGATGGACTTCATCCTGGGTTCTGAAAGAAAAATGGCTTGTATTACAATCAAGTGAGTGAGGGGAATTGGGTCCTTCTTTTAGATCTCTTGATCCATTGCAATAAAATTCTTAATTTCTTCAGCACGCAGCTAACACTTCAATTACAATGTAGTTCACATGGAAATGAAGGAGCCAGTTACTAAAGTTCTTTTGAGTAAAAAAGAATACTTTTTATTACCTACTAATTCTGAGAAGGAAATAATAAAAGCGTGACATCAAACACATACCAACCATCAGCAATAAGTTTAAAAGGTAGAGTGTCTGGTGCGGCTAGGAGGTGTGAAGGTTACAGAGTTAAGCAAGTCTTAGAGTCCAGAGATGTTTGATTCTTAACATGAAACCACACATTCTTACTTATTGACTTGTCTCTTCATCAACAGCAGAACCATCTCTTGATATCTTTGAGTTCTTGGTAAAGGGTCATTTTCCTAATTTGCTGTTTCACCTGATGCTGTATTCCAGGATGGGAGAATCAGTTCCAGTTCTTGGTGTCACAAATTTATTTTTCCATCTGTCCATTCTCTTGCTTAGAGCAGCTGTTAAAATATAGTACAAGTTGTATTCCAAAGTCTAGCACCAATGTCTTTGCAAGCTGCCTAAGTAACTAAGTCTACTATCTCCCAATACACGAAATTATCATATACATGTGAATTAAACAGGAGTTGCAAGTTTCTTAGCGCGGACTCTGTTGCCTTGTTTTGATGAATTTAGAAAAGGAAAAGCAATTTCAGAGCAGACAACTCTGTTTATTCCACATTATTCTCACAAATCTGAAATTCTGAACAGTTTTGAACATACTGGCATTGGAGGCAGTCCAGAGAAAGTTCACTAGTCTGATACCAGTTATGGATGCATTGTCTTATAAGAAGAGGATGAGAAGGTTGGGCTATACTCATTGAAATATAGACGGATAATAACAACCTTATTGAAACATGCAAGATGCTCAGGAAACTTGACAGGGTACATGCAGAGACGTTGTTTCCCTTTGTCAGAGAGAAGAACTAAGATATTTCTTTAGACTTATAAGTGGTGATTATTGAATCTGAGTTACAAGATAATCTCAATATCAGTATAATCTCAATATCACTAAGGACAAACAGAGTGGATTCAGCAAGCTACACCATATGATGACCAATTGCATCAGCTCAAAAATATCATCGTCAGCAGGGGGCCTGACTGCATTCAATCCCCAAGTAAGCACATTTCTTCTGGCCATTCAAAGATGAGTTTGGACTCTATAGGACTATCACATTAAAGACAAACAAATGATAATTCCACTAGCTCTATGTCAAGAAATGCTGTACTACACAAATATAGATCATATGAACAAAGAGAAAAAATTCAAAATCGTGGTGTATGAATCCATGTTTTGGCTTGGCATTTATAAAAACGTCAATCAACTAATCAGGTTCAATTCCATCAACCTTAACAATTGAAACAATCTTTCAATAAGATTGCATCTGAGCCGTGGTGCAATGTTGCAACAGATCTTTTCCATATCCAAGGACACAATTGCATAATGGTCACGAGGTCGTGGTGGGATGGGTGGGGTGCGGAGAGGTGGGAAGTCAGTGGTTGGTGATGAGAACCAAAGAAAAGGAAGAAAAATGCCATGGTTTGTCTTAGTCTTACACAAATAATAAGATGTCAGTAAGACATCCATTCCTCAAGACTCCTAAAAACTTACACTTCTTCATGGTGATCAACATCTCAGTTGTCCCAGTTTTCAGCAGTAAGACCCACATGTGCTTTCCTTTGGTGGGGAGGAGAGGTGATGTGGGAGGTCTATTGTAGCTGTGCGTTCACTTTGGGCTTATGTGGTTAGCAGGAGTCATTATGATGCTGCCCAACCCACTGAATATTTCAGCATTTTCTGTTTGCATTTCTCTTGTCATTTGGACTCTGGTAATTTTGGAAGGGCAGTTCATTTGATTTTCTTAAACCTTCACCCATTTTGCTATAATTCATACTGCTTACGTATAGAGTCATAGAGTCATGGAGACATACAGCACTGAAACAGACCCTTTGGTCGAACTCATCCATGCTGATCAGGTATCCTAAATAATTCTAGTCTCATTATCCCACTAGACCCTTCCTATCCTTATAGGAGTGGGAAACTGTGTTCATACAATTCTGTATAATATTCCTGTGATGTCACAGTTAATTGAATCCTCTGCAGTAAAATAGAAGAAAAGAAAACTGATATGTTTGTAGGACATTGTTTAAATAAAACATTAAAATAGCAGCCTGTGTTGAGCCTGTTGGATATCTAAATATGGTGAGAGTGCCATTAGTTATGATTTGGCCAACAACTGCTTGTTTTGGGTGGGACCTGACTACTAGTTGTGCCTGTATGCCATTAACACGTGACCTTGAACCACAGTAGAAGCAGCTCAGTTGGCATACAGTAGAGGTTTAAACAGTCACATTAGTCATTCATCTGTGGCTTGTCTGCATCTACATTAGTGAAATAATTCTCAGATTTCTACTCTAAGTAATAACCTAACCTGTTTTCTAAAAAAAACTTAAATAAAAACTTAACATGTAACACTTTCATGTTATGTGTAACTATAGTTTATAATTCAGATTATGATGTGTTGGGCTGGCCAAAGTCAGAAGTCACATGACACCAGATTACAGTCCAACAGTTTATTTGAAATCACAAGCTTCTGGAGCATTGCTCCTTTTGTCAAGTGAAGCTCCAAAAGCTTGTGATCTCAAATAAACCTGTTGGACTATACCCTGGTATCACGAGACTTCTGACTTAATTCAGATTAGAGGTTTGTTATTGCTTATCTATTCAAAAAATGGGCCCTTCAACCAAAAAAGTTCAAATACCACTGCTTTGAAAATCATCTTAAATCTGCATCTTTTTCTTGCCAACTTTTCTTCCACTGGAAATGATGTTTTATCTCTTATCAAAACCATTCAAAATTTTTGAATACCACTGTAAAACTCCAGCTTCTCCACTCTCTCCATTCAACTGAAGTCCCTCATCCTTGCTACCATTCTGTAGCAATTATGACAAATTACCTAATTCAGAAAGATTACCCAAACAAACTGTAACATTCTGATGGACTTGATTGATAGAATCTAATTTTGTAATGAATCGTGATGAATGAATGGTTTATATTTGAAGTTTTAAATTAGGTCTCTTGTTTTTATGCGTGTTGTTTACATGAACAGCAACATTGTATAAATTTGGATTTGTTTCATTCCTCAACTTCACTATGTCAACTTTAGTTCCAGTTTTAAGATGCTTAGAAGATGAAACTCCAGTTTGAAAGGAAGAGGCATGTATCAGAGTTTTACTAAACCTAGAAAGAGGCCATTTGGCCTGCATCAGTTATGCTGCCATTAGAGATCGAATCCCCTTCACCTTTTCAGTCAAAAATCCCCTCTTCAAATATCTATTTACATAGCTGTTAGACGTTATTATAGAACTTTTTCCTTCAATATTTCTGGTCAAGCATGCTGCAACCTTCCCACTGTCTTCAGAAAAATAGTTCAACTACTAGTGATACTTACTCTCAAACAGTAAAGATAGTTCTGCTATTTTATTTATAGATCAAACATTTCCGACCATTGTTATCTTATCTTTGTTCTCATGAAAGTAACATCTCAACCTTTCTTATTAATGTGGAGTTATAGTATTTTAACAACTGTACTAAAATTCACTGTGAAAACTGATTTTGCTTTCAAATACTCGTTGACATAAAACAGATACCAGGTATACGTATGTGTTGGCTGAACCCTTTACTAAAGCAACAGAAGCACAGAAATACTGGCAACCTGTGAATGGGCAGCTATGTATAGCAGTGTAAATATTTTCACCTGTCAAGATTTGATTTAAACATAAAAAAGTTCCTTTCTCACTCAATTATCTGTGCTGTAATGGTTGGGAGAAATAAAGGTTTTATTTTTATGTGATTTTGACAATGCATTGATGATTATTTGCAGGAATTTGTAAAATTCTTTTATTAGGATGGTTTTAACAACAATGCCCCTTTAGGTGAGATTTGCCAGACATGTAACCAAAATTTCTCAGCCATTTGTGTGTGCAGTTATGTATAGCTGGAATATTTTAATGAAATTTATTAATCCCACATCTCTGTATTGATTCATTTAATAATTGAGCCTCTGTGTTGCATTACACATGGCGAATTGAGATCAACCTTGGTCTTCATTTGAAGTGGAATTAGAGGGCTAGGAAATTGGATATACAGATATAATTCATTCTCTAATTTAAACTCATGTTCTGGTTATATGTTTTATTACATATAGGTAAATAGCAAAATTTGGGCAGTTTGGGAAGAAAGTAGTTGGTTGGCCAAGTACCATGTGGCATCTGGCAGATGGATGTAACTATTATGCGACAAGTTCACATTGTAATTTTGGACGTTATTTGTATTAGCATAAAAATGTCGGATTTTCACAGAATCAGTCTGATGAACCCTTTAAAAAGTGGCAACCGGACCCAATTCTGAGATCCCTGGTCTCATTCTTAGTGCCTGCAATTATCACTGGTAGGGGCTTACAGTGCATTAAACTAAACAACACACTGCACACCCAACCTGGCCAGCACCATTAGGGGTTAGGCATCTCATATCCTTCCACCACTCCCTGCAATTTTGGTTGAGTTGAGCCATCTTCTCATGGACGTGTTCTTCATTGCCTCTCAGAGGGGCCTTGAACCATATTCTAGTATTCAGAACCATGTGAAGGGTATGTTTAAAAGGTCTTAACCGAGCCTCACCATGTTCCTTATGTTTCCCATGCACCTTCCAGGCCATACAGGCACCCCCGTGCCATTCTATGCTTTTTCCATGCCCCTCTGAATTCTGCATGTCCACTCACCTAGTATAAACTGTAGAATGAATGAACCATATAAAACAAAGGCACGTCTTGAACTGCACTGAAAAAAAAATCAGAAATCTGCTTTGAAATGCATTCACAGTGCTGTTAAGAAAGGAGTTCCTTGCAGCCCAAGACAATGAAGGAATGCTGACCTAGTTCCAATTCAGGATGGTTTGTGGCTTGGAGGGGAAATGGCAGCTGGTGGTATTCCCTTGCATCTGCTGCCTTTGCCCTTCTGCGAGGCAGAGTTTGGGAGTTGGGAAGGTGCTGTTGAAGAATCTTCAGTGAGTTGTAGCAGTGTGTCTTGCAGATGGTCACTGCAAATAAAAGATCAGTCCAGATTATAGATGAAGTCTCTGGAGTAAAGCTTGAACCTCCAGCTTTTCGAGTCAAACACAAGAGTGCTGTCACTGAGCCAAGACTGACACCCTCTTGAAGAAATCAAACTAGTAACACTGTGAAGATAAAGATCACCAGAGGTTTTAAACCTGTAATCATTAAAGTACATTACCCTTATACAGCAGACAGTTGTGCAATTTGATGGTTTTTATTGTAAGATACTATGGCATATGGCTTGGTCTAATGGAGTGATAAAATCAAAAATGTTTTCCAGCTTTACTTCCCAGGGTGCCACATGGGCTTTTGCCATCTGGTCCCAATGTATTTTAGTTCCTAGCTGTTAAAAAGAATAGCTCATTGACTATTGTTGATACAGCAGCTTACGTTATACCTACAGCCAGAGGTTGTTTTTTAAACACTATGATGACAGTTTGAGGTGAACACTGCTTTGCTTACACAGGAATTGTTCACATTATTCCACTGCTGTAACTGTAATAGTTGCCAATTTCCTTTCAAGGCTTTCCTTTTATCCTGTTTGCATTGCCTTTAAAACAATATTCTAACTATAATGGAGGCAGCTATTGATGAATTATAGTCCGTCACATGAAACCAATTGGAAATGTCAACAAGCCTCACTACAATGTTTGCTGGGACCTCATCACAAGTTGGAAAGCCAAATGGAATTAATAGCAAACTATGCATGAGTTTCTCAACCTTCTTTTCCTATAAAAAGATTATCATCGCAGGCAGACTATAAAGTGTCAAAGATCAGCTAAATTCTTTCCACCTTGTAAATGCCTGCTTATTCTTGATATCACCTTGGATGGTGGGGCAGGCTATTGTATTCTGAGCAACGGAGCACGCGCAATCAGTGACCAACTAATCAAGTGAAGGTCCAGGTTTCCATTAATTTACTGATACTGGTAGATGTTCAGGCATAGGATTTATATGCCAATAACATAATAGCACTACGGATACCAACAAATGCCAGATATTTAAAGTGAAGTCAAAATAAGCAATAAAATAGAACTTGCTTACATGCTTTAAAGAATTGATTGAGAAGGCACACAGTCTAATGTTGCCTCAAGGGCAAAGGTGCAGCAAAACTGAAGGGGTTAATTGAGCTCACATTTGAAAGCCTCTTTGGAGTTTTGTGTATAATGATGGGAAATCTGCTGCAAAACAATCGATCAGTTGCTCATCCTTAATAGTCTTATCTCATAATAGATACACTTGACAGCAGAGTTAGGCCATTCAGTCCATCAAGTCTGCTTTGCCATGTGACCATGGTTGATATGTTTCACAACCCAAATCCCATGCTTCTCCCCCTGACCTTTGGTCCCCTTACTAATCAAGAACCTATCTATCTCTGTCTTAATGACACTTAGTGACATGGCCTCCAGAGCCTTCTGTGGCAATGAGTATCTTCAGAGATATCAATATCATCATCAAAAGTCTAGTGTGTTTTGTTTTGTCTGCTGCATTATCAAACCATGAGTTGGGGAATCGAATCACTGAATTTTCAGAGCCCAATACTTGTATTTTCAATGGGTATAGAGAGTTGGGCTAACCCTGAGGACAGAGTGGAAGCACAGCTATTGAATGCATGATGCGAACAAATGACAGAAGCATTTCATCAATTGCTAGAGAAGCAACTCAGATGGGGTGGGATGTCACTCACCTGGCACAATCAGGGCGTGTGAATGATAAAATTATATTTCAATATAGAGAAGTTGATTTCATTGAAATGTCAAAACTGATGGAATAAAGAAGTAGAATTTTTGAAAATCTTTTCATTAACACCTCACACACTATGTCTTCAGTCTTGGCAATAGTGAATTTTCTTCCCCACCAACTAACTTGGATTTCCATTATTCATAGGTTCATACCATGATACTGCACAGAGAATACTATTCTTTGCACAAGCCAGCTTTTTTGAAAAGATTTGCATTTAGACCCATTTCTACTACTCTGCTTTTTCTGCAAAGCTGTGCTAAGTTTTTCACACAGATGTAGGACTTTTTAATAGGAAAGTTGACACTGTATTGTAACAACAGAAAGTATGCTTTGTAGAACCTATTATTTTTAATATTTTATAAATGTAATATGGAGAAAAAAATTTTGTTGAAATAGCAGGTAGAGAAATGAGCTGTGCACAAATTTAGTCTTTGATAGCTGCTTTCCTCACATCAATGCCCTAAGAGCTGGATCAGGTCACACTAAGACGTATATAAGTAAAGACTTACATTAATACAGTGCATTTCATAACTTCAGGGCATCTCAGAGCACTTTACAATGAATTAATTATTTTTGAAGTGTAGACACTGTTGTAATGCTAGAAAGTACAGCAGCTAATTTGTCTACAAAACCAGCTCCCACAAAACAGCAATAGTATAATGATCAGATAATCTATTTTCGTGACAAATTGATTAAGGGATCAGCATTTGCCAAGATACAGGGGAAAATTTCTGTGCCTTTGTTCAAAATAGTTCAATGGGATCTTTCATGTTTGTTAGAGAGAGCACACATGGCCTAGATGTAACAGCTCAGCCAAAAATGTTCTGATTGACTATGAATTTAAAACAAATGCTGCTGAAATGTTACTGACAATGCCATATCGTGTTGTCCTTAACACTTTTTTTCAGGAACACTCATACTATGACTGTAGTCTCATTGCCCTCTGGTGTTGGTATTAAATACCACCCAGATTAGAAACTTCTTTAACTTTAGCTATCTCCATGCCAAAACTAAACTGACCAATGTAAACTTACACTTACAGCTTTCAGATCACTGCAGTGTCATTTCGCACCCTGCACCAGGTTTACAAGTGCTCTTAATCTTGTCAATCCTGCACACAAGGAATTTGATTTGTCTTCAAATGTTGCCAAAGCAAAACTCATGTATGAACCCCCTCACCTGGTTATTCCACTTCCTATATGGTAAAGCTTTAAAGCATACTTTTAATTTACCTTTACTCTGATTGTGAACGGAAGCGAGAGAAGAATTATTTTACAACACAGGATTGAGGAGGCATTTGATGTAATTTTAAAAAGCAAGTTTCTGAAATTCATCATTAGTTTAGTCCTGATTATACTGTTGTTTGCAAGCAATGGGGGATGGTATAAAGAGAGACGGCCAACATTTGGTTCTGTATACAAAGTTAGAGTCAGCCAGCAACAAGTAGCTGATTGGTTTGTGGAATTATAATTAGTTGTGGATGCCAAAGGGTCATCAGCCAAACCACAACTATCTGATTGGCTCCCGGGCAGCTAAACAGCTTCTGCATGTGAATGATACTAGACCTCTGGAAGAGTAGGTGGTCTCTCTCTCTCTCCAGTAAAATACTTGAAGCTAAAAAGAGCCAGTTGTTTTCTCCCACCAGTTCCTGTAAGCTGTTGCCATCAACCAGTAAGTTAGAGATTTTATAATTTCTCGACTAGTTGCTCTGTGCTCCCTGTGAAGACTTGAAAAACACCTGAAGGTAACTAGAAAACTGAAGGTCTTGGCAGGGATTGGGGGGAACACCCATTGAATACTGAAGACTGTTTCGCTTGTGTTTTATGTTCCCTCCCTCAAATAACACCAACGTTTTTTTGCCTGTCTGTATGTGTATATAGGGAGGTTTAGTAGGAGCTTAGAGTTTTAACTAAAAGAGTTATACATTGAAAGTTCACAGTAGTTTACCTTTGGTTAGGATATATTTGTCCTTGTTAAGTTCAGAAACCTGGTCCATGTTTTTGTTAGCCTGGGTCTACCTGACAGTTAAGTTGGGACTCTGTATACGTTGAAAGCTTTTTTTTTTAACGTTGTGATGACTTCAGGAATAGTGGGGCTTGATTTCCAGAATGCTACCCCAGTGAGGTGTCACAATCTATATTGAAGGAGAGATTCAGGAATATGTTGAGACTTCCCATACTTTGATACCACCCCTTTTCAAAAAGCCACCAGTGAAGAAAAGATACAGCACCAATCACCTGCACCAGTTCAGCCATCTACAAAATACAGCTGTTGTGTTTGAGAGGAAATACCTCCGTGTGATTTCAACAAAACCTATAGTGTTTATGGCATTGTCATCAATACACTCCTGTACCGTAGTGAGGCATGGACTGTGTATTAGCAACAAACTGAAGAAAATCTATCAGCAATGCCTCACCACATCCTTTAATTTCAATAGAAGGCCCATTGAACAATTGTTACTGTCCTTCTTGAAGCTAACTCTACAAGAATTCAGGAAAAACTCCTGCGAAACCATCTTCGATGGTCTGGACATGTGTCTGAACGACTTGAAAGCATCTCCCCTGCTAGGTCTTGTTTCTTCAGTTCTCAAGTGACCAATGTTCTAGGGTAGGAACAAGGAAATGCTTTAAAAACAATCTAAACTTTTCCTTAAAGTTTGATAGCATTGGCATTGAAGATTGGGAAGAGCTCACTACCAAACATTCGGAATGGCAACAAATTATCCATCCAACTGTACCATACTTTGAGTCAGAAAGTCTTTATGGTCAAGCAAAGGAGCAGCAGAGAATGAAACCAATCCATGCTCCACATCCCATTACTTCATGGAATGTCCTGCCCCATTTACCTGAAGGTCTGTAGGTCAAGAACTGGCCTATTTATATTTAGTCTCATGAGGACTCATGACAGTTCCAAGGAGAGAATGATTCAATGGCAAGACACCTTTGAAGATGGATGGTCTAGATGGAAGGAGTCAAGAGCAGGTAGGCCCCAGTAATTTGTTGGGGGTTTGCGAGTGTGTGGGTGGTTCAGTTAGTTGATGATATGGCACAACTCCACTGACATTGCAAAATAGAAGCTGTTTTGTACTGATGCCACACTTGTAACATGAATTAAGAGGCATTGTCAATGTTAAAAATATTTAAGCATTAGTTACTATTAATAAAGCAATTTAAGAAATAGAGTGCAGTGACATTAATAAAGTTGAAAACATGTGTATGTTGTGTTTCTCTTTGTACCAATGATTGGGTCTCAAATGAAAGAAAGTATTGATGTGAAAACCCATTACAGTTTTTGCATTCAGTTTTTGCCTCTGACATTTCATTATTGCCAACAAAAGCAGTTCTAATTTATAGCAGTGCCTCAATCGGGGATGCTGCTTCAAGGTGCTGTCCATATAGGCTACCAATACAGTTTTCTGCACACTGCTCTCTCCAATCAGCAGGAAAGATTGAAACCCTGAAATGAGAATCTCACCTCACAACATTTCAACAACTGTTCATACACTAGATTTCAAACGTTCACTCGTTGCTGTTTGTGATGTGAAATCTATTCTGCAAAACCCAGTCAATGCCTTACCCACATACAGAGTTCTGTAAGAATCACTTTTTGATAAAGGTTTTAAGACGGTGAGACGGCACTTCCATGTTCCAGTACTCTCTCTGTTACTTAGGTGCCATCACAGCCTGTTGCTCCTTGCAAGCCCAAGGGCCATCCAGATTCTAAAGCCTGTGCACCACCCTTAACCAGATAGGGAACCTGTCTCCATGCCAATTAAGGGGCACCTTTGTGAAAAATTCTTGAAAGTGACTGTTTCTTCCCTGGGCAGATTAAGGACTTGGAAACAATCCTGACTCCTGTTTCCCGTCCCCCTAGGGAATGTCCAGTCCAATGTGTTGTCGTCATTGCAACCCCTAAAGGCAAATTTCAAACAGCAGAATCACAGCTGTGCACACCAGAAATATTAATCACAGCCTTTCAACAGGTTCTGTGTAATGCTTTATTTATATGCTGTATTTTGGTCATGCTTGAGCGAGAATACGATTTCTCTGCACACAGAAGAGATTGCAGGTGATCTATTGAATCAGACCTGCCAGATACAATGATGGATGGCAACTGAGGTGTCACAAGTTGAGAATCGACAGTGCACTTTCTCTGCACAAGACCACTTTGTATTAATTCCATCAGCCGTTGTTTTGTGTTTGACTTTATATTCTGACAATCCCTTCTGAAGGTCTTAGAAATGATTTTGGAAGTAGGATGGACTTGTGTTATTTTGAAGATTAATGTAAACAGCAGGACTTGAATAAACAGTGTGATGTCGCCACTTGCTTAATTTTCAAGTGATGCATTTCCAAAATAGAATTGCTCGATTCCACAGAATAAGAACCTTACAGTTGACCTACTCCTGCTTTTATGAACCATTCCTAAAACATGGTAGAATAAATGAATGGTAAATATATTGTTTCTGGGTTTATAAACAAAGGGTCTATGCCAGGATGCTGAGCTTTGCCAGAACACTACTGGTGCTATAATTGGCAACACAGCACTGGGGAAGAAAAGAATTTATATTTATATAACACAGTTCAGACAAAAAGCATTGCAGCAACTCATCAATCCTCCTTTGACAACACCTTCCAAATCCTTGCACAGTAACTAGAAGGACAAGGCCATCAGACAAAATGGAGAGCACCATGCCTTGTTAGGTGTCAAATAGAGGTGGGCAACAAACGCTGATCTTGTCAGCGGATCTCACATCCTGTGAATGAATAGAAAAAAATTAACCATTAGTTGTCATAAAGCACTTAAAAGCCTAAGAAGTGCTTTTGAAATGAAGACATGGTTGTGATATGGAAAATGCAGCAACTAATTTTCACACAGAAAGGCTCCCACAAGCAACAATGTGATAATGACAAAATAAGCTGCTTAACAATATTGATGGTTAGATAACTATTAGCCAGGGCACCAGGGATCTTTTACTTCAGTTAAAAACAGCACGTCCAAGAATGCAGCACACCCTCACAACTGCATTGACTTATAGCTTTGATTTTTCTACATATGTGTTGGAATAGGGTATCAGCCCATTCTGATTAGAGGTAAAATTACAACCAACTGAGACATGGCTGATATCGAGTCACCAAGAATTTTCGTGTCTGATCCATTTATCCCTGCATACTTTCACTCTAGGATCTATGACTTTTGATATAAAATGCTCACCAGCTCTATGAGCTAGTTCACAGATCACCG
Organism: Rhincodon typus; assembly: GCF_021869965.1. Taxonomy (NCBI): domain Eukaryota; kingdom Metazoa; phylum Chordata; class Chondrichthyes; order Orectolobiformes; family Rhincodontidae; genus Rhincodon; species Rhincodon typus. The sequence goes on along the minus strand of NC_063350.1, from coordinate 18,828,414 downwards.
GCTAGATTCAGGTGAATATGACATTTATGGCACATTGGAGGTCTTGCTTCCAGAATGCCAATGCTACTGTCTTTTCATTAATTCTAATACCCACCTAAAATAAAGTTTAGGACCTCACTTCAACATTTCACTGAACTGACAATTTAACACAACGTGAACAGAAAGGTTATGGTTTATGTAATTTAAAGTGATGGGCTTACCTCTAAAATGATGGTATCCTCAGAACAAAAAAAATGCAGTGAACCTTGCGAATGACACACACTGGTCCGATTTATCTTCTGTCCTTCAGAATGGAGCTACAGTCTGAGCAATACATTCATTTCCAATTATTGCTTTTTTCTTAACGTTTTGAGTATACAGACAAAAGTTCTCACTAGTTGAGGAAACAAAACTTTACTGTTAATTGTACTTTAGAATTGGCATTGTTGGCATAACGATTATTACCTTGCTGCTCAATGTAAAGGCAAAACCCTGCAAGTTTCTCTTTGTATGCTTTAGAAGTTATTCACAAATAATCATGTGAAAAATGGATATGTAACTAGAAAAGGGGATTTACACAGGCAGCTGGAATTTAGGTAGAGGAGTTGAGTGTTCCAAAGAGTATTGAAGTCTGAAGGACAGAAAGACTTAGGGAACAAGTTTCATCAACAGTGGTACTACTGTAAGAGCTAGGATGCACACCAAGGTCAGGGTAAGAGGAATGGAACAGGTCAGAAGGGCTTCCAAACTGGAGAACGTTGGAGAGTTCAGGTGAACAAACCATCAAGGGAATATGACAAGGAATGTAGGTATTTTGAATGTAATGCATTGGGGGATGTAGGTTAACAAGGATTAGGATTTATATTAGAACAGTGCATTTGAATTTTAGAAAGTTAAAGTTTCTGATGGATGGATCAAGGTAGAGGTTGCTGAGGGCAATATTGTGAAGATGGGAGGATGTCATCTTATTAATGAATAGAATGTTTAATTTAAAGGAGGTCAATATTTTACATGCTTGGTTTTAACCTGAGAGAGTGGTCAGTGTTTTGTATGGGTCTGAAAGTGTCTAGAAGGGTGATTGAGTACTGCAAGAACTATCCACCGTGACGATGACATGGAGACTTGGGCAGAGAAAACAAAGAGGGCTTGCGGGAGACATATTCAGGAGTAGTGTGTTCCTATCAATTTCTGTAGTAATGTTAAGTCATATTCATGTTGTCCGTAAATAATTACAGGAATGCAATAAACTTCATTTTATTCAACAAGACACTTCTAGTTAGATTACAGAGGTGGATATTCTCATTCACATGGGACCACTTCAGGCTTGAAGGAATGCATACATGGAAGACAAGGAGATGATTTTGTATAAAGTGCTTTTGTCCTGTCGCAGTCTTTGCTAACAATCACAGAGCTGTTATGTTGCAGAAGGAGGCCATTCATCCCATTACATCAACACCAGCTTTTTGAGCATTTTGTCTTTGATTTTATGTAAAGAAGTGTTTGCACATTTTGTTTACATTATGCTATTGGATACAGAAGTACCTGCACTTGTTTCTGTCATAAAATGTGTCCAGATGTCTCAGTGTTTTGATCCTCACAAACATGGCAGTAGGATCCCTTGGCAGGATATGGAAAGATTCTTAATTCAGGCCTGATTCTTAGTGCATAAAAACTGAAAGGACTGCGGATGCTGTAAATCAGAAACTAAAACCAAAGTTGCTGGAAAAGCTCAGCAGGTCTGGTGGCATCTGTGAAGAGAAAATAGAGTTAACATTTTGGGTCCAGATACTCTTTCTCAGAACTTATCCACGACTCATCTTAGTGCAACCCGTTACAGGAGTTGGCATCACTTCCCAAAGAAAAGGAGAGCACAGCTAATTCTCATTGACTTTGAATCAAGGGTTGAATCATGGAAACAAATCAGAGCAATTTGCCAGCCTGTGTTGTCATTAGCACATTAGACCCCACCTGGACAATTGCTTTCAGTTCTGGAAGCTAAATTTGCTTGAAAGAGCTTTTCAAAGAATCATCGAATTGCTACAGTGTAGAAGGAGGCCATTCAGTCCTTCATGTTTTTTTTACTCATTAGTGGGATGTGGGCATCGCTGGCTGGCCAGCATTTATTGCCTATCCCTAGTTGCCCTTGACTGCGTTGGCCCTCAGAGTGTTTTGACAGAGTACCAATCTCCCACCTTTTCCCCAAAATCTTTCATATTGTTCCTATTTAAATAGAAACATTTTATCCTCTTTTAAATGCCTCAATTGATCCCACATCCGTCATATTTCCAGGCAGTGTATTCCAAATCCAAACCACTGACTGCATTTTGTTTTCTCACCTCACATTTGGTTCTTTTGCAAAACACTTTAAAACTGTGTCCTCTGGCTCTTCATTGTCTTACAAGTGGGAACAGTTTCTCCTCTATCCATTCTGTCCAATCTGCTCATGATTTTGCAAACTTTAAGCAAATCTCCCCTCAGTCTTCTCCTTTCCAAGGAAAGCAGTCCCAACCTCTTCAACCTATCCCCTTAACTGAAGTTTCTCATCCCTGGACATTTTAATATGACTTAAAATTTGTAATGGAGACAGAGTGAATAACAGGACTGGAAAAATACAAGATCAGTCAAATGCTAATCACACTTAAGATTTCACAGCAATACACGAGGGAACTAATCTAATTACCCTACACTCAAATAGTTACAGTATTTCACATCAATGATTACATTAGATTAGAACTAAATTCCCTTTGTGTGAAAACTGCAAAGTCATTGACAAAGGAAATTTATCTAACCACTGAACTAAGAATCAAAAAGAGCATGAAATGGGCTTGTGGGTACAGTCAATTTCTAACCAGTTATTATCACTGTTAAGATGTTTAAGATTATAGCTTCCACTGGGATGGTGATTTGGCATCTACTTCCACTTATTCACTGAGAAAATATGCAGGATTAATTTATAGTTTGTAACCAGCCATGGGAGAAAGCTGTTCCTAAGTAGTAAAAACTGCATTTAACTGGCACTACAACAAAGAAAGCTTCTAGACTTGGGAGTAAAAGGCCAACCAGAAACTATCGACCCTCAGAGAACAAAAGACATACACTTGGCACTTGCCAACACCTCATGCAGGTTTTCATTTCTCAGTTTCCAGGTTTTCGTAGCACAGTTCTTGTATGTACTGCAGTGTTGTAACAATGCTGTAGTGGAAATTGCTGGGTCTGAAATTATTACAGTGAAAAGATCCATTGTGCAAGCTGGAGGTGGACAGAATTTGAAACAGATGAATTGGAAAAGTCTATTTTAATGGTACCACCTGAACATTGAAAGGTCATATTCATATATTTCTGTTGAGACCACATCGTTTTTTGTAAAGGTGCAAAAAACAAAGTTTTGAATTGTCAATTGATCAAGTTACTTCCCTTGCTAAATTGCAGCTGTTTGTGGCACTGTCTGGCATATTTCATTGGTGACATATAGAGTTAGGTGACTTTGAAATGTTTCAATGGAAGTTATAATGGAAGGGTAAATGGCAGAAAATAGGCTTTTTTGGAGCCCATTAAAGTCCATTTATGATTGTAAATATCAATGTCCATACATGCTCTTTGAACTTATCCCCTCCTATAAACATGTCAAAGTTGTGTCCAGAAGCAGCAAGGGAACAGTAAAATGAAGGAGAAATTCCACTTGTCTCAGAATACATCCATGTAAGAGCTCCAACCAGAAGATATGTAGGTCAAAATACGTTTAATATTTAGGAATGCTGAAGCCCCTTCCCTGACTTCACGTTTCCAAAGTCCCTGAATGGGTTGTCTATACCCACCTTTCTTACAATTCCAGGTTTGAACCATTCCAATCACATATCCACCGCACCAATAGCAAAGATACAAATTATATCCTACATCACTCCTCAATCTTCTCAACCATCAGCAGTCACTGAGACAGTTGACCATAGAAAAAGCACTGAAAGTTTGCTGTCAAACAAGGAGGGATGAGCTTATCTTGCTCTAATCCCATCTATCCAGTTGCAGTCATTAATCATCAGAAGCATTCAACCTCCCGCTGGATCCAATTGTTGACTTTCTGCCAGCTCCAGCTGATGGTCTTCCTAGTGTGTAGAGTCTCTCCTTCCTTCCAATTGCCAAAGGACACCCCCAAGGATCCCAGACCATCTTGCCATTGGTGTTCCATTCGGCTGACTATGGAGCAAGAGAACAACCTGCAAAGTTTTATTAAATCCTTCTGTTAAGATCAGCTGGACTTTCATGTCAAGGAATTTTGCCTGTATCAAATGTAGCATGGTCCAGGACCTTCCAAACTTGCTTTCTATCACTCGAAAGTTGAAGTGCTTTAATTTAATCCTGGAAAAAAATGTCATCAAAACAATTATAATAAACTTGCGCTATTTTTGAATTATAAGGAAACTTGGAGAGCCATTCATTTTTCCATGAAAACACATCAGCCAGTGTTAACTTGGCAACCAAACAGAACCCTTTACTCCTGCAATTAAAGTGCAATGATCATTTGAAATTTGGCGTTCTTGTATATGTCCTGATGAGTGCTAGATGAAAAGCTTCAACATGTGTTTCTTTTCAGCAATACTCGAGAGTGAAAAATACCATTGGTGAACTCCACTCAAAGTTTTACTAAGACAAATGCAAGTGAACAGAATAACACAAAATTATTTTGAATTATTTTTGCCAAGGTTGTGCTGACGGCAAAAACTTATCTTTTTATAGTTCTTTAAATCTGTTCAAACAAAATAGTCTGTCAATTGCACCCTTAAATCAGCCAGGAAGTTGTATTTGAAACTATCTGAATGGAGTAAAACAATCTTAAGCTATATTCAGAGGGGAAAGGGCACTCTATCTGGGAAACTTACAGACCAAAATGAATGACTTAGGGGCTATTGTCAACACTGCCTAATGATGAAGCTTAAAGACACAATTTACTAGCAGCTTCAATTTACAAACAAGCAGACTAGAAAGATTTCTGGTGCCCAGCTTGTTAGAATAAAAGATATGCAACTTTGTCATGCCTTTTACACATACCACATCTCCCAAAATGATTTACAGCCAATAACCTGCCTTTCACCTTGAGTCACTGTGAGCTGGGAGTCCTGTCCTGATAGGGTTGCAAACCATTGTTTTTGTCCTGAGGAATCTGGAATTAATAAATTGTACATGTCAGAAAGCAGTGCCTGCTCCTTGATTACAGTATTGACACACCAATAAAAAGCTTTCAGGTGGGAGATATTATCCAAATTACCTGCACAATTACACATTTGTACCCCATTATCTCGTAAAAGTAGATAGATTTGGCAACTAAATACTTGGGCTAATGGATGCCACCTGGAAACTTTTCTTTAACACAATACTGATGTATTGTTAGCAACAAACCAGAAAGATTCCCTTTGGAGAATTATTTAAAGTGTAAAAAAAACGATTAGACAATTTTGGCTAAAATCTGCTCATTAATTTTTTCAGACAAAATAATATCGGAGAATGGCACACAATACCATTAGACTCTTAGCCAGAACGTAATGGGCAAAACAAGCAAAATTCAGTCCTGGAAGCAAGTTTGGAATTCTTCATTACAAGGAGATGGTATTTTTCACATTGGATTCTGCCGGTAAGTAAACTGGTTGCATGCCCATTCTTCAGTTGGAAACAAAACACTACTATAATCCAGAATAGTAGAAAAGCAATGATTCCGTCAAGTGAAAGTATCAGGCAGTGGGAGGGGTCTCACTTGCTGGCTGGAAGGCTGACAAAAGCCCCACATGTTGTCTTCCAAGTGACAGCATTGTGGATGAACCCTCAGTACATGGACTGCAACAGTTCAAGAAGGCAGCTCACCACAACTTTCACAAGGGTAACTAGGGAGGGACAATAAATGCCGGCCAGCCAGCAACATCCACATCCCATGGAGGAATAAAACTAGAAGTTCAACTAAACCACACACCAACTAGGCAATGGTTTGACAATTGGTGGGCCATGGAATTGAGACCCTAGCCAATCAGAGGCTGGCTTCTCTTGTACTCAGCAGAGCCACTGCAAAAGGTCATGGCTGCTGCTGGATGAGCACCACTAAGATCTCAGAGGACCTAGGGTGAAGGGATGTGGAGAGAAGGGGACAAGGTGGTATTGGAAGTAAAAGCAGTGGGCTGGTTCCCAGTGGGCACTCCCTGTCCTTTGTTTCATCTCTCGATCAAGCACTGATTGCCTTTGACCAAGGGATGCCCCTACACACACAAACCACCAAGGTGGCAAGCTGCCTGCAGAGCTTTTGTGAACACCACATAGCAACAAGTCTGCCTGTGGATGGGTTAGATATTTTCTCACCAACCTGTTCAGTTATTACAACCTCTGTAGCAAATGGGATTTAAACCTGGGCTTCTTGGCTCAAAGGTAGGGAACACCACCACTGTGTCATCATAAGAGCCCTCTCTTCTCCTTTTTGTTTAACTAAACCACCACCAAATCACCAACATTATTTATTAAACAATTAACAAGGCTGAGTTAATGAAGTAAGGAATGAAGCCTTTACATGGTTCTTAATTGACCACTTAAAGGCCTCAATTGATGATGGATCCAGAAAGTCAACCATGGACTTTCTCACCCAGAACTTAGTTCTGGTGGAGACAAGAAGGGAGGCAGGTTTTGGTACAACACCACCTCACCTAATAAAGTCCCCTTTCCTACCTCCATGCTCACTCCTGGCAACAGCAGAAAATTCCACCAAACGTTGTAATGGGAAAAGGTTTTCAACTTCTAATTCCTTGAAATTTGTCCAAATAAAGTGAAGTTTAAAGGGAACATATCTCTCAATTATTTTAAACATTTATGTGAAATAATGTATTCAGTTGCCAGTTTTAAATTGTGATTGTGGTGTTTAATCAAATATGATTTCTGAATTTTAAAATGTGCTAAGAATTTAATTAGGTAATGATTGTAAAACTTGGTACTGACCTTGAGATCACTGTTTTTATGATGAATTTAAATCGACAGGGTTCTGGTCCAGGCAATCTAAATTTTAATTATTTACAACTTCTGCTATTTTTGTGTAGCCCTTCCAAATATTTCCAAGGCATTTTCGAGCTATACAACTCAGTTTTAGAACTGCAACCTTGCCATTTCAACCTCTGTCACAGCTGGGCTAACACCTATTGCTATCTTTATGTAATATGATGTGTAGTGCATAATGTTAGAAGTAAGTGGGACGTCTTCATCATTATGACTTCTATTGCACTGGAATTGTTCCCATTTATTATGAGGTGAAAATATAAGCATGTGGGGTTTCTTGAAGAGGGCAGAGTGTGTCTTAGTGTTTTTTGTGATTCTGAACAAGCTGTTAAGGATATCATCCATTGGAAACCTTCCTGCAGGTAGTGTGTGGAGTATAAAACTGACTTCACTTGTGAGTTGTACTTCAAAAGTGCTTCAATCTGGGTCCAAACTTGTCATGCATGGCAATTATTTGCATACAAGATATTTGTTCATCAAATAAATGAGAGACACAAAGGAGAATCAACACTTCTGAGGTTGTTTTGAAACAGTATTCCTGAAGTAGAAAAACATTACTTGATTAAATTGAAACATGTATCAAGATCAAAGCATTACATGTCACATTTGGTTTTCAATGTTCGAGGTTATCCCTTAATGGTAAATGTCTAGTGTATAAATGCTACCGTGCAAAATGAGATAAAGGAAAAATCCTAAAAAAAAAGACTACAAAACTAGTGTTTACATACCAAACCTGTTTTAGTATTAAATTTAACTACATCAACATAATAATAAAAGGATTACAGTGATAATTTTATCACCTTTCAATGATGGAGTCATTAGTTGTCATAATCTACTATTTGCTTTTGATCTTTTTAAAGGAAGAGGACTATGGAGGTGAATCTTATCTTTTATTGGCTAAGTGTTAATTTTGTTGAGTTTCAGGGAATGCTTCCCTCAACGAGGTGTAGCAAGATCTTTTGCCACATCTTACCAAGTCAAACCCTCACCCTGATTCTAGCTCTGTCCTACCACTTGCTGCTCCTGAAACAGTTCGCCACTTATGGGGTATCCAAGAAAGACCAGCATTCCTGGTGCCTGCTCCATCTTAAAAAAACTGGTGTACTTGTGGACAAGCACTGGCATTCTGAAGCTGTTTGGTTGACAAAGGACAGCCTTTCCAAAAATGTCTAAGAAGCCCAAAGTAGCACTGTGAATTTCTGACAGATTCCTGGAAGTCTTGGTGGACGGGATGGTCCAGATGTGGGCTGTCCTCTATCTGGAGGACCAGTAGAGGAAACCACGCCACCAATTCCTGCCAGCACCCAGCATCACCACAAGTAGGTCAATGACTTTCCCTGAGAAATAGTAGGAACTGCCAATGCTGGAGTCTGAGATAACAAGGTGTGGAGCTGGATGAACACAGCTGGCCAGGTAGCATTAGAGGAGCAGAAAAGCTGACATTTCGACCCATCAGTTTTCCTGCTCCTCTGATGCTGCCTGGCCTGCTGTCTTCATCCAGCTCCACACCTTGTTATCAATGACTTTCCCTGCTCTGTCAGGTTAATTGCCATTCTTCTATCTCCTACCCCCAACTCACTCTATCTCTTTCACTGCACCAAGGCTTATGTTCTGCCATTCTTACAATTAACTGCAACATCTCTCTTGCTCCCCCTAATCTCCCACACCACTAACCCTTCACGGCCCCTGCACTGCCTACTCACTTGCCCAAGATACCTCAACAGCTCTTGTCCACCTGCACCAGCATTAGCAGCTGTTTCACCTCAAACAATCCCTCCCAGTCTCTAAGTTCAGGAGAAAACAGCCTGTAGTAGGGTGGAAAGAGCCAGTACAGATTGAGGGGTTCCCAATATCAGACTCCTCACCCACTACGAGGAGATCTCCAAGTAAAGGGAAGTACCAATCTTTATTCCATTTGCAACTCTCCCATTGACTTTGCTGTCAGTCTTATTCATTGCATGCCACTTCTAACCATGGCCGCTACCCATTCTGTTTCTTTTGTCTTGCAGGTGCTGGCAGCATGTCCATGACCTCTGCGTCAGCTCCACAAAGGTACCTCCCTGACACCTGAGGAAGTGAGTTTCGAGGCCTCAGAGGAAACATCAGCAAGGCCTCCTCCTGCACTGACTGCTAGCTCAGCTACTGACACCTCAGGGGCAACATCACGTTTAGAAAGTTTGGGAGCACAAGCTGCTGAGCACCTCACTGTGACAGCTCGGCAGCTGACAGAGGAAAGATCAGCTCAGGCTGCTGGCCCTCAGAGGATTGTCAGAGACCAGGCACTTGCCCATTCCCAGGCAGGAGAGGTCCCATCAATCAGCGACTTCATTCATGTAGACAGGGAGGAACAGTAGCAGCAGGCAGCATGTGGGAGCCAATGGGCTTCTTCCAAATTACATCATTTGATGATTCTTTACAGCTAACCTTTGCAAAACCTAGAAATGATTTGCCGCTGATATTATCAAGCGAATGCCTTATGTATTTGTATAGCAATATTATTTTGTTTTCAAAAATCAGGTTAATGTCTGGGTAAAATTGTAGACAGAGGAAAAGACAATTGTTGCCATGAGCAATTATTAGGCAAATTGGGACACCATAGTGGCTCAGTGGCTAGCACTGCTGCCTCACAGCGCTAGGGACCCATGTTCAATTCCACCCTCAGGTGACTGCGTGGAATTTGCACGTTCTCCCCATGTCTGCGTGGGTTTCCTCTGGGTGCTCCGGTTTCTTCATGGAGTCCAAAGATGTGCAGATTAGGTGGATTGGCCATGCTAAATTGCCCATAGTGTCCAGGGATGTACAGGCTAGGTGATTAGCCATGGGAAATGCAGTGTTACAGGGATTAGGTAGGGGTGGGTGGGTCTGCATAGGTTGCTCTTCAGAGGGCGATTGTGGACTCATGGGCCAAACGGCCTGCTCCCACACTGTACAGATTCTACAAGAAATTCTGCCCCAGTGCCTTCTGTTCCTATTCCTGCCAAGGGCTAAAATTCCATGCTTGTGTTAATAATAGACTGCCACATTGTATGCTTTGCACTTTTCTAGCTCAAAGGAACATATCCTGTCATGTTATGCACATCAGAAGATACCTAAATGGGTTCATTGTATAAAATATGTACTCCTAAATGACATTAATATCACTAAAATGGAAAGTGAAGTGAATTAATTTATTTAAAATGAAAACTCCCAGAGATAAGAGGAGAGAGTTTATCTCCCTTCAAATATAAAAATTTCTAAGGAAACTGGCAAAATGTAAAACACACGAGCAATTCAAGATTGCCTGTTTAAAATGAATGTCTATCCTATTGTAATTTACAAGTAATTGCAAGTAACTTGGAAGTTGTAGAAACTCATCCCACAGTCAGGCACATAAAACATTTCCAGTTCTGTAACTGAGTTTTGTCATCTGCTGGAAGGGGTTTATATAGCCCTGAACCCTATCATTGTTATAAACTGACACTAATTTGAAAACTTCCCCAGAACTTCTAACTTACTTCCTTCTATCTAGTCTTGCACATCTTTAAGTACAATCAATACCATCTTACAGCTATGCAGTTACAAATTAAAAACAAATGTAAATAATATTTGAACAGATTTTATTCAAAATTATGTTAAAGGTTTAGGGAAATCATCAAAGTAAACAAAGTTTTGTTTCAACGAAATGTGGGCACTGATTGTTCAAGGTTTTGAGACAAATAATTTTGTCATGCATGTGTTTAGTGACATGTACATAAACCAGGCAGTTATGAGTTGAAAGACATGAGTAAATAATCTAGATTAGTGCAACTGGCCTGTACTAAGAGAGTTGTGTTGTTGGAGATAATATTGTCTCTGGTAAGATATCAAATTGAGGTCATGTTAATCTGTTGTGGTGATTCAGCTGAGTGAAACAGATACTGTGGTACTCCACCTGAAGGTTAGAAATTCTACCTGGTTTCTGGATAATAGTTATTCCTCAAGCAATATCATCACAAAATGATAAACTGATCATTTATCTCATTACAACATGTGGAATGTTAATGTGTGCGGAACAGAATCCCATTTGATTATACCCCTGTGAAGGATCTTAGATCCTTCATTATAGGTACTATTAGCAGGCACACTGTTATTACTGCTAGGTATATCTGTACACCAACAGGTATGAAGGTTGTACATGATGTGTACATACGATGTGAGGCATTTGTGTGATATAATTAAAACTGGTGCCAGCTAAGGTGTTGTAGGGCACTACTGGAGATAAGCACAGGCAGTTCCTACAGCTGGAATCAGAAACAGAGAAAGTTGATGCTTCATCTGTAGAGTGACAATACTGAAGGCTTGGGAATTGTTTGACATCCTGATCTCTGGGAAGACAAGAAAGAATGCAACAACTGATATATAGGAGAGAGGAAAGGAAATGGTTATATTCCATAACTCTTGAAAATAATTTAAACACCCAAGATCAGTGGCATGATAAGAAGCAGGTGACTCTGCAGCAAGAGATGAAATGCAAAACGTTTTCATCCAACTAATAAATTTAAGACAATTTCTAATGATAACAGTTACTGAAAAGTCAAGACATTGTCTAAGACATCATTGTGTTTGTTAATAAATATGTCGCTAATGAGGTATTTGTTTTACATTTTAAATCAGTGAAATGTGACATTGCAACTCAATAGTTTACTATAAGTCCTGACATGGCTATGCTGGCATGCCATACTTAGCTCTCACAAGCAATTTAGATTTAATAATATACCTTCAGGAGTTATTTTCAAAATATATGTATTCAATTTATTTTTGGAGTAGGGTTTAAATTTACCTCAGACTGATTGAATCTGTCCTTTCAATGCCAGCTTTGAAGTTGCTGTATGAAATTAATACCTAGGTTGAAGTAGCTAGGATTGAAAATAGAACAGACACGGTATTGTTCTGACATTGGATTATTCTGTACCTTGGCCTTGCTTTCCTTGATGTCAGAGTTTTCTGTAGACACGAGTTAGAGAAAAATGGAAGGGAAAACAGAATTCAGTTCCTGCATGAAGGAATTTCACCCAGATGATTCACTTTCAAAAACAAATTACTGCAACACAAAAGTATTTTAACAAAATTAAAACTTTGAAGGCTATCCTCTTGAGGGCATATTTTTGACTGTAAGAAACCAAAGTTTTGGATTTGCCATTTTTCAAGATTTATTTTTGGGACCAATTCATATAAATGCGAATGCCGTCAATGTTGCACTGCGTGAGATTACTCTACATGATAATGTTTCTATTACAAGTGGAAATTCCACTACTGGGAATAATCCGTAAGAGTCAGTTTCCACGTCTTGACAGCCACCTAGAGCTATTGGTCAAGAATGTTATTCCAGTTCAGAAAACATGGAAGTGCTTGTCACCACCACTCCCTCTACATTTATTTTTTTCAGTGTATGTACCTCTGGAGGTTCATGAGAACCATGACTTCTAAAACTGAGGATCATGTCAACTGGTGTGTGCAGAATTTAGGGAGAACCCTCAAGTGACTGCTCAGCTGTCCAGCTTAGAGGACATGCTGCTTGTTGCTAAGCCAAACTATTTGGGTTGAATTGAACTTCTCAAAAATGGTCAACTACAGTTCGATTTGGAACATCAGAGCTGGAGCAGGAAATTCCTTGTCATCGGTTACATAAGAGGTCCTCTGTCCATTGAGTCTGTACTGCCAAAAATACACCACTACCTATAGTAGTTCCAGTTTCTCACATGAGGCACATAGACTTGAATGTTATAACACTTCAATTGCCCATCCAAGTGCTTTTTAAAGGCTTGTGAGATTTCCTGCCTCAACTACTCTCCAATTCCAAAAACCTTAGCACCGTTTAGGTGAAAGAATGTTTCCTCAAATCACCTCTAAACCTCTTCTTGCCTTGCACTTTAAAATTATGCCTGCATTCTGTTGCGCCTGCTCCACCATTCAATTAGACCGTGATTGATCATCTACCTCAACCCTGCTTTACCACATTATCTCCACTTCCCTTAATATGGCACAAATATGCTCAATGATTGAGCTTCCACGGTCCTCTGGTTTAAACAATTCTAAAAAGTTCATCACTCGGAATGAAGAAATTCCTCCTCATCTCAGTCTTAAATGGCCTACCCCTTATTCTGAGTTTACGTTCCCTGGTTCTGGACCCTCCAGCCAGGAAAACATCTTATCTACATCCATCCTGTCACATTCTGTAAGAAGCTTGTAAAGTTTAATGAAATTGCCTCCTATTCTTTGAAACTCTAGAGAATACAAGTCCAGTTTCCTCTATCTATCCTCATAGGACACTCCTGACATCCTAGAGATTAGCTTAGTGTATCTCCGCTGCACTACCTCTATAGCAAATATATCCTTCCCTAGAAAAGGAGACCAAAATTGTGTGCAATATTCCAGATGCAGTCTCAGTAAGACTCCTAACTATTGTAGCCAGCCATTTTTGCTCTGTACTCAACCCCCCTTGGTGATGAAGAACAACATACCATTTGCCTTCCTTATTAATTATTCATCTGCATGCCAGCTTTCAGTGACTTATAAGCAAGTGTATCCAGGCTGTTGTAGACACCAACACTTCACAACATCTCATGATTTGAGAAATATTCCACATTTCTATATTTTTCTAGTAAAGTGGATAATCTCACAATTATTTACGTTAAATTTCATTTGCCGTGTTCTTGCCCATTCATTTAGCCCATCCAAGTCTTCTGAAGCCTCCTTGTATCTTATACACAACATACGTTCCCTAATTTTATGTCATCAGCAAATTAGGAAATACTACAATTGGTTCCCACATCAAAAACATTCATGTAGAAAATATAAGCTGTGGTCCCACAGTGATCATTGAGATTCTCCACTAATAACAGCATGTGTCTGCTATGTCTGAGACTGATCCATCTAATTCTACTGTTTTCCTTCCATTAGTAGTTTTCAATCTATACTAAGGAATTGTCCCCACCCCCATGTATTCTGATTTTGTTTACTAACTATCTGTGTAGAAAACTATCAAAGCCTTCTGGAAATCTAAATACACCATATACTTCTAGCTTAGATAAAGAGTAAGCAGTGTAAGTAGCAGAATAAGCAGATCCAGGACATCTCTGCAAGAGTTCCTCAGGGTTGTGTCCTAAGGCCTACCCAACTTCAGCTGTTTCATCAATGACATTCATGAAGTCAGACATGAGGATGTTCGCCGATGATTGCACAATGTTCAGCACTATTCACAACTCCTCAGATACTGAAGCAGTCCATGTTCAAATGCAACAAGATCTGAACAATATCCAGGCTTGGGCTGACAAGTGGCAAGTAACATTCGCACCACACAAATGCTAGGCAATGACCATTATCAATAAGTGACAATCTATCCACCATCCCTTGACATTCAACAATGTTATCTTCACTGAATCCCCCACTTACAAAATCCTGAGGGTTATCATCGACCAGAAACTCAACTGGACTCACCACATAAACACAATGGCTACAATTGCAGGTCAGAGGCTAGGAATACTGTGGTAAGTAACTCACCTCCTGACTCCCTAAAGTCTGTCCACCGTCAATAAGGCACATGTCAGTAGTGTGATGGAATACTCCCCACTTACCTGGATGAGTGCAGCTCCAACAACACTCAAGAAGCTTGACACCATCCAGGACAAAGCAGCCTGCTTGATTGGCACTATATCCACAAGCATCCACTCACTCCAGCACCTATGCTCAATGACAGCAGTATGTACTAACTACAAGATGCTCTGCAAAAATTCACCAAAGATACTCAAATAGCACCTTCCAAACCCATGACCGCTTCCATCTGGAAGGACAAGGGCAGCAGGTATATGGGAACACCACCACCTTCAACTTCCCCTCCAAGCCACTCACCATTCTGACTTGGAAGTATATCACCATTCCTTCACTGTCGCTGGGTCAAAATTCTTGAATTCCCTCCCTAATGGCACTGTGGGTCAACTCACAGCAGGTGGACTGCAGTGAGAAGAAGGCAGCGCACCACCACCTTCTCAAGGGCAACTAGGGACGGGCAATAAATGCTGGCCAGCCAGCGACGCACACATCAAACAAATGAATAAAAAAAGTTTCCAAAATACTCCAACAGGTTTATCAAACATGATTTCCCTTTCACCAATCCACATTCACTCTGCCCAATCTTATTATGTTCCAATGTCCAGTTATCACATTCTCTGTGATTGATTTTAATGCTTTCCTTGCTACTGATGTCGAACTAACTGGTCTATAATTCTCCCATTTCCCATTCCCTTTATTCTTAAATAATGGAGTTATATGTGTTACATACTTCTCCACAAGAAATCTCTGGAACTATAGAATTTTGAAAGATAATCACCAAAGCATCCAAACTCCCTTCAATGCTCCGCAATGTAGCTCATTTGATGCAGCAAATTCACCAACTTTCAATCCAGACAACTTTTCAACACTACCTCTTCCAATCTCTCAGTTTCGCAAATTCCTCGATTGTGCAGTATTTCTGGGAGATTTTCTGTGTCTTCCTCCAGGAATCCTGACACAAATGAATTGTTCAATTTCTCTACCATTTCTCTTTTATACCACTATGAATTCTTTTGTCTCCAATTGTAATAGGCCTGGATTTGTCTGAGATTATCTTCTCCTTTTCCCATACCTAAAAAAACACCTTTACAATCAACCTTTATATGTCTCAATAGCTTACATTCATATTCTCTCTTCTCTTTCTTTATCAGTTCCTTTGTCATCTACTGCCGGGTTCCAAATTACAGCTAATCCTCAGGTTTAACATTTTTCTGGCATCCTTATAAACCACTTCCTTTGATTAAAATGCATTGTTTAACTTTGTTACCCACAGTTGATTCACCCTTCCCATTGAGTATTTTTATCTTTAATGAATGTGAATCTGTTGTAGAGGATGTAATAGTTCTTTAAATTGCTTGTTTAAATCTCTTAATGCATTTTAAGTGTGTTTTCTGAATCCACCATAGCCAACTTACCCATCATACCTTCATACTTATCCTTCAGATTTAACTTCCTACTTTTAAAATGGATTAATTCAATCTTAATGTGAAATCCTTTCATATCATGGTTACTATTTCCAAAGGAGTCCTTTACAGCAAAGTTATTAATTATCCCTTTCTTATTACGTAATACTAAATTGAAACCAGCCTGCTCCATAGTTGGTTCTTCAGTGTATTGTTTCAGAAACCCATCTTAAACACACTCCAGGAATGAATCCTTCACAATATTAGTGCAGACTTGGGTTACTCAGGCTGTGTATAAATTGGGTATTATTGTACTACCAACACCAGGTGCATCTCTAATTTCCAGAGTTACACTGTGCCCAGCACATCTACTGATCCTTGGTGCCTATATACATCTGCAACCAATGTTTGCTACCCCAATGCTGTTCCTTATCTCGAGCCAAACTGATTTTACATCTTGATCCTTTGATCTAAGATCCTTTTACTAATGTACTGATCTTATTACTTATTAAAAACACTACACTACCTCCTTTTCCTTTTGCTAATCCTTCCCAAATGATAAATCCCCCTGTTCAGTTCCTAATCTTGGTCACTTTACAGACCTCTGCAATAGCAATTACATCATGCCCACTTCCCTTGATTTGCGCCTTCAAATCATTAAAGTAATTGTGATCACTGCATGCATTCAGATAGAGTGTCTTTAATTCGGCCTTTTTCACTTTGTTCTGCATTCTGATCCTATTTGATCCTTGCCATTGCTGGACCTTCCTTCTAATTTTACCTATTACTTCTCTACCTCCTGTTGTTCAGTTTTGCTTTCCTATAATCTGAGCTCCTTCTCCCCTCTGTAGTGCTTGTAATGAGGTCAGACAGGTGGACTTCATAGAATGAGTTCCCTGATTGAGGCTGTTAACCTGGTTCAATCACGGAGCTGTGGCTGGCAGAGAAGAACAGGAGTATAAAACATCCTGGTCATGCTGAGAGCTGGCTCTGAGGAACTGGATCAGTGTCAAGGACTCTCCACGTGTAAATAAAGGGTGACTTGGTGACGGGATACTGGCCTCTGTGGAGTTATTCCAGTCTTAGTTTCCTAGTCTCTGACAATCTAAGTCCTCCCCATCAGCAATAGCAAATCTCCCTTCAAGGATATTACTGAGTGCTGCTAAGATGCATCTTGAAGAGGTTGCATTTGCCCCAGAACTGGTCCCAATATGTCAAAAACCTGATGCTCTTCCTCCTGTATTAGTTCTCTGGCCACATGTTCAAATATTCAATCCTCTTATTACCATACTCAGTAGCACATGGAACTTGAAGCAATTCTCAGATTACTTCTTTTGAGGTCCTGCTTTGTAAACTGTTTTCCAGCTCCCTAAAATCTGCTTTTAGGGCCTCATTCCCCTTCTGAACTATGTTGCTCATGCCAACTTGGACTAGGAGTGCTATCTGTTCACCCTGCCACAGAAGGATGGCCTGCAACCATCCTGAATATTTGCTAGGGCTGCCCATAACTGAGAAACACAAAATGGCTGACAGCTAGCTGTCCCCCTAGCCCTGCAGAAAATGGTTGACAATAGTTAAACAGAATTAAAAGCCTGATCCAGCATTTAAGTGAGGCCATAAATTGGCACAATGGTAACTTTGAGAAGGGGTTATCTCAATATAATAGGGAGTTCTACACAAATAGCAGCTGCAAAAGTCTGTTGGAGACAGTTTGATAAAAAAAATGTCTAAGAACAGACAGCTTAGAATTTATAACAAACATTAAAGAGAAAGGTAAGGTCCCACAATAACAGAAGGGTGGGATTATGGCTCATATAAATCTAGGTGATCAAACAAGTTCATTGGGCTTTGAAAGTGATTGAGTTTCATTCTTATCAATAAGAAAGATGTCGTTTCATTCCAAAAGACAGTATGTGACCAGCATGGGTCATGGTGCAGATGCAAAACTACAGATAAAAACATTTCACAGTAATCAATTATTTTTCTTGAACCATTCACAACATTGAGAGTTGGCTCTAGTTAAAGATTCTTTGGAATTGTAGAGACAGATTTTGGAGTAGTTAGAGATACACATATATACAAAAATCACTAAAAGCATTAGAGGAAAAGATTCAAACAAAAATATGGCAACTACCAGTCTCAGATAGTAAGGCACACGCCCCTCCCCGCCCCAACCCTCCCCCCACCACCCCCCCAGCCCTTATCATTAAAGGGATGCCCAGGACACACAGTGAGAAACAAATTGGTCATAACTCATTAGCTAAAGAATGCTAACAGTTAGGGTAGACATAAAACTTTACATATAACTAACTTTATAATAGAACTAATTTTATGACCTTTATAGCAGTTAGTAAGAACTAACTTCCTTTGTACCTCTTGCGATTTGGTCAGTGGGAAATATGAGTAACAGATACTGATAGGAATAGAAATGAATAGAATGAATAACAGAATCCATGCAGTCCTTGGAGACAAGCAAGTCTGGGACATGCCCAAAGGATTATAACCAGTAACTTTGGAATGTGAAGTAATGGGATGCATAGTAAGGTCCCAAGGCCTGATGATGATAATGTCTGGTAAACATCATTATTTCATGGGGAACCAAGGGCTCTCCACAGGAGTCCATTATTGATTGGGTGTTTCACAGGATTGGATGTATAGAATAAGGAGGAAGGCAAGTAACTAAGTTGTATGTGATTATTGTAACATGAAATATATAAAAATACTGTATCCCACTGGGAACATCAGGGCGTCATTGACCTCTCTTCCGATCTGGGGCAAAGATTAAGGGAATAATTGAGCCCTCAACTCAAGGCCAGATTTGGGGATGGTTTTTGGCCTCTCCCTGCATGATTCATTGACTGCTTGAATAAACTGTCACGTCCCTGAATTCTGCTGCCTCCAGAGTCTTTGTCCCCAGTCAGGGGGTTCACTCCTACAACATCTTTGACTCTAACATCAGAAAGGTAACATATCATCCTGGAATATTGTCTGTACAAACATTTTCTATTTCCTTAACTAAAGAATCCCTTTCATTCCACTGTCTCACTCTTCTTCTTTGCCTCCTATGCAGTAACATGGATTGATTGCACTCTTCCAAAGAACCATCGCTTTCATCAATACCCAAAATGGAAAGCCAATTAGCAAGCAATATCATCTCAAGGCACTCATGCAACACCTATCTGTTTTGTTGTCATCCATCTACTATCTCCCTGCACACACCCAACCTGTGGTATGACCAGAGATAGTAAGAACTGCAGATGCTGGAGTCAGAGATAACACAGTGTGGAGCTGGAGGAACACAGCAAGCCAGGCAGCATCAGAGGAGCAGGAAAGCTGACGTTTTAGGTCGGGACCCTTCTTCAGAAATGGGGCCCATTTGTTTTGCACATGCAACACATTGTACGCAGTCCAACATTTGCCATATCTTAATCTTGCAGATTATTTATTTTAAGTAGACTAGTTTACCAAATATTCACAAAGCAGATCCTTCTGCTGCTCTGACTTGCAAACTAATACACTGGAACCTGACAAAAATAAATGAAATAGGAAAAATGGAGCATCTCTTTCCCCATTCTCCAAGCTCTTCACTCACCCAACTTGTGTCAAAACTCTGTTTGAATTCTGCCGTCTGCTGTTAAGAAGTTAAATTTGTGTGGGTTGTCTGATTTGTCTGATTTAATTTCATAACATGAGCATTATTTTTGCACTTCATTTATTTCAACATACAAGCATTAAAATACTTGATTTCTCTTCAGGAAGAGTGGAATGGCATGTCCTTGAGTCGACTATTCCTCAGCTGATTACTTAACAACAAGAACAGTCCAGTACAGTACTTAAAAGCCCCATTGAGTTGTTTAGCCAGCAGCTTAGTCTTTGCTGTAGCCTGCAGTCTGTGAGCAGCCATCTCCCATCAGTGACAACACAGAACCAGCTATTACCACAGATTATATGTTGAACAGACCTCTGCCAACAATTATAGCTACTTGATTATTTATATCACTCCAGCTCTGTGGGTGAGCTATTCTGAACTGACTTGTCTTAATTGTCTCAGTGGAAAGCTCAAATGGAGCACTCAACTTTCGTTTAAAACAAAAGATCTACTTTGTGCTTTTGGTTTTACTGGGGGTAGAAAACAGGCCACAGCCTACAAAGGAGGAATAAAACATGATGCTTTCAGAGTATCTTCCAAATTTCTGTCAGTTTGATAGCCAATTAATTTCATCATAAACAGCAGCAGAAAATGTTCCACAAAGTCTTTTCAGATAAAATGTAGAAAACGCACTCATTTGTTGGTCTGTTTACCAATTTAAAAATTTTTGGAAGATCAAATTACTTTCTTTGCTCTAATATGCCCAATTACATCTTTGTCTTCAGCTATCAAATTTCCTATTTCAATTTTAATTCCATTAAGGTGAATTTGTTTATACATCTGAACAGAATAGTGCTACTTGGTAACTGCTCTTTTGTACCAGATTCACATCAGAACATTGTCCTTCTGTCTGATCCAAAATGCTTGTACAACATTACATCCGCTTCACCATTTTCAACTATACTGAGTCCTGGAAAGACTTGTATTGATTTTTTTTCCTTTGTTGTAGCCCCAGTATAATTACATACGAAATTACTTTTCTGATTAACTCCAGGAAACTTCCAATCAACCACTTAAGTTTTCTTTTCACTAGCTATCTGAAGATGCCTCTACAGTACTGAAAGGTCAATGTTTGTATTACATGCATTTTTGAATAATTCAGCCTATTGACATTGTTATGGAGAGAATGGGGGCACTGTATTTAATATAATGAGAAAAGACTGAAATCTTAGTATTTTATATGCAGAACTAATCAGAAAGGTAAGGTAAAGACGAAAAACATTGAATAGTGATTTCTAAGACAGGAAATCCATGGGATGAATAATCAGTACCATTTAAATCCTTTAGCTTCTAAATCAAACCAATGTTTCGGAAACAATTTATGCGGTACAAATTAACATGTAATTCTGCAAACTTCATGTCAATTGTTCTAAGTATATAGTCTTCTCCTTACATCACCCATTTTAGTTCACAGTGTAGTTTTGTTCATATCAAACTTGATCCTAATACAATTTAAAATAATGATATATGACTGTACTGGCTGGGGCCTGGTTGATGTAGTAGGTTATCAATTAACACCAACAGGAAGGATTACACTAATGCTTCCCAAACCTATTCCCTTATTTTAAAGCTTCAGACTTTGAGTGCCAAAATGAAATTTGGGGGAATACAAGAACTGTTAAGGAGCAAGAGGGAAGCTCCAGTTGCTGTGCGTGCGTGTGGAGGTGGATATGTGGTAGGCGGGTGCAGGTTGAATAGTTCTTGACCGATGGGGATATGTAAGGGAATGGAAGTTGAGTGTGTTTTGAGGGAGTTGACAAAAAAGCAGGGTATTTCCTAAAAAAGCTATGAACACCTACTTTTTCACTTTTATCACAACTGCAATTCACCTTCAGAGCGCAGTTCGTTTCATTACACCTATCAATACAATACAATGGCGAGACACAGCAGCCCTGTCTTATAGCTTGTGACCGACAAAACTGATCTCATGACCCCACTGACGGTCGTGGCCCACAGTTTGACAAGCCCTGAAATCTAAGGATGCACATTACGCTTGACATGGATTGAATTGGAGGTTCTGCAAAATAGACTGTTGCGAAGTTGGGTACAGTATTTGATGTTTGTAAAATGATAGGGAGGAAGAGTGCGTGGTCCCTTTAAAAGATAATGTGTATTTAGGCTTGGAGATTAAACAAAAAAGTCTTCTGGTAGCAGCAGATGCACAGAGAGGTTTTGAATATGAAACATTGTATCAAAAGGCTATACTGTTAGCAGGAAAAGCAGCATTTTTACCAAGACAACAGGGTTTTGAATTTAGCCAATTAATTTAAACCAGGTCCTAGATACCAAAACCCAACTAAATTTAAATCTGATAGCTTTGACAACCTAGGACCAATCTTTCTGTCAGAAATTATTAGATCATCAAGGACATGAAAGAAGAGGGCATCTAATCGAGTTAACAACCAGCAGCTCTAAAGAGATAATCATTGGCTCTCACAGCATTCTCTAAACTCTCAGAGTAACCATCATCTAAATAAAGGTATATTGGCACTCTTAGCTAATGTTACTGACACAAAAATTTGACAAAGAAAGGCATTCCAGACTGAGGATTAGCGGAGAGGACACAGAGTATTCAGTATATTGGCTGTAATTTCAAGAGACGAAGACTTAAGTCTTTTTCATTAATTTGGTTTATATAAGTGGGAGTTATATTTATTAGAACAGCATACCATTAGAATTTTGTTTTATTCGGGGTTAGTTAGTAATTAAGAGGGAATTGTTTGGTTTGTTAGTAGCTCTGTTAAATTGTTCAATGAGTTAGATAAATAAATTGGTACTTGTTGATTATAGAGTGAGTGAAAGGATTTCATTTCATTTAACCACTCCTTTATAATAGATTGGGACGTGAGAGGCAGGTTATTACTACTTTTCACACTTCCTTTAACAGATTATGAGGCAAGGCAAGCTTCTCTAGGTGTTTCGGTTTTAGTTACCAGAGTTGGGGGGGTGGTGTCGATCGCTGCTTTCTAAGAGGATATAAGAACATAAAACAAACCTCTGGCAATTGAGCAGTATGTAGGTAATCTACTGGAGTAAATAGATTCTGTCATACTAGCAAGGGTTTCCATTCCCCATCCTACACTTTACATAAGTAATTGTAAACACATCAGGGCAGAAGGCAATCTTTCAGTCTTTGCACCGAGCACATTCTAGCTCTTTATCTAGTGTTTTTACTATGTTCTCAATTCAGATGCAAATCAGTACAGATCTCCAGCATCATATTAACCAATGTACTTTTTAAGCACAGGGTGCATAATGGAGGCTTAGTAAGTACCACATGCACTCTCGGAATGCTTTAAATAACACTGGGTGCAAACAATGAGGAATATTTAGTATTCTGTATAAAACCCACTTTGTTTGAAATAAATACCATCCCATTGAAATCTCTAGTGATGACTGCCAATTCTATTAATTTTGTGATAGAAAAAGCTTATAACTGAATGTCTAGTTTAGCTGTCCATTTGATGCTGAGTGGAGAAATGCAAGCTTCTAACAACAGATTTTAATGGCCAGGTCAATGCATTGTGTTCCATGGTTTGGGATTCATGGTCACAAGTGCACTTGTGTCCCTCCTATTCCACTTACGGAGTATGTGACTACATTGTCCATTCCCTACATGGATTCATGTGAGTACTGTCCATTGTTTTCAAATGAGGTAAAGACAAGAATTCCTGTTGTTGGGTCAATCAGTCAAATGCCAATTATTTCGCAAGTGTGTCACAGTTGTTACTCCTTCAAGAAACACTAGTAGTGGCTGTCCATGTGCAAAGTTGACCAAAATTACATAAAACTATCCTTCAAACAGAATAATAAATATATAATAAAATTAACTGTGACTCTGGAATGATATGCAAGCAACATCAATATTTTTCTTATTCTTTATATACATTGCTTTGTTTTGAATTTTACCTATAATCACTCCAAGCTACCCATTATTCTCCAGGTAATGCAGCTGTTTCCATTTACTTGGAAATGATTTTCGAATATAATTTCTAAAATGACTTTTATATAGGCTCATACCCTGGTGAACATATTCCAATATACGTTCTGTCTACATTACAGTATAATATATGGTATTTTCCATCATGCTCATTCATTAATATATTAGGCTTGCATTTTAAATAATGCTGAAAGATTTATAATCCTAATGCCAATTTCACGTAGGGTTCAAGGGCAAACATCACAAAATTGCTCCATTCTGAAAATAGCAAAAGCTTCTGTATATAATCAGTGTGTGTTTTTTTAAAGAGCCTGTAAATCATCATTCAGAAATCTTTTCATGAATTCTTTTTTCACAATCAGCGGAACATAAATTTTCCTTTTAATTTAATGTTGTTCCACTCTGATATAAAACACAATATTGTGCAATCAGTCCGTAATAAGATGAAGGAATGGAAGACGGTTTGATGCACGGAGTGTCTCAAGGGAGCTGCTCTTAATCACAGTGCCATCATTCAAACATAAGTAAAAATGTAATTAAGTAGTCTAATGTTCCTATCCAAAGCTTCAACTTGATTTGCAAAATTATTGTGCAGTGATCACAGAAAATAACAGGGGGAAAATTATCGAGTAAAATAAAAAAAAGGAAAATTTTCACTTTAAATTCCTTAGGTATAGATCTGCAGAAGACCCGGAAATCTTGACTATACTAAATTATTTAGACTGCAATTTTTGTTTGAGTCAGCTTGCGCTCAGTCATAACCCTCTGAATCAGAAAGGAATGGGTTAAGAAACCACTCCAATGCAATATTGAGAAAAGAGATAACATGGTGTAGAGCTGGATGAACACAGCAGGCCAAGCAGCATCAGAGGAGCAGAAAGGCTGACGTTTCGGGCCTAGACCCTTCTTCAGACCCTTCTCGGCCCGAAACGTCAGCCTTCCTGCTCTTCTGATGCTGCTTGGCCTGCTGTGTTCATCCAGCTCTACACCTTGTTATCTCAGATTCTCCAGCATCTGCAGTTCCTGCTATGTCTGAAACAATATTGAGGAAACACTGTATTAGCAGATGTGCCATCTGGATTGATATTAAATGAGTGCCATGTCTGCTCCACAGGTATACAGGAGATCGCTGGCATTACCTGGCATTTATCTCAGTCCATTTTTAAAACCTTTCCAGGCACACATTATGTGATACACATCTGTAAATTACAATCGTGCCCGTTTTTAAAAACGCATTAGTTGAAGAATGTATTAAGGCATTGTGATCATGAAATGTGCTCAATTCATGCAAATTGTATTCTTTAAGCACAGGATCAGATTGAAACACTTTTGAGTCTTGCAAATTGTCAAGATCTTACATTTTACATAAGTTAATTTCAACTAAATCCGGCTAACTTTGTTATATTGTGGCTACATAGAAAGCAATATCATTCTTTTGTGTTCTTTTGCCACATTTTACATTTCTCCAGATGAGGCAAAGACTATTCTCAACTTCTTTTTAAATGAAACATTTTCTGAACCTATTTTTTTCCCATTTAGATCCTCCATGCTTTACGCCACATTCAGTTCTCTTTGCAAAAGGACAGGCTGGTGGAGCTCTTCCTCACTCTCAATGCATTTGCCTCCGTTCTACAGTTATCTGATCATTGGTAATGGTTGTTAGTGACTTTGCCAATGCTTTCCCTCTCCTCATTTCCTCTCGTATAAGTAGCCCTGCTTGAAAACACCCAGCGATCACCCAGGCAACATCAGGAACTCTAGGTCTTGAACAATTACACGCACATGATGGCAAAATTAAATCCTGTCACTTCATGGCAAAAGTTTGGTTATAAGCACTGACCCTTTCCACTTTCAAAAATTATGTTCCTGTTTTATTAACAATAGAACATTGAAGAACGATAAAAAGCATCAGATATTTGTAGATTGTAGATGAATATTTACTTTTTTCTCATCAAGCTTTTATTTGTAAGAATTTTCTTACAAGTGTTGTGTACTTTCATTTGAAGTAAATGAAATTGGAAGAAATTAGAAAGCAGATTATTTGATATGTGAGTTTTGAATCCCTGGGAAAAAGTTCAGTTTCTGCTAGTCTGTTTATCAAGTTATTTTTAATGCGGCTGACTTGATCCAATCACTGTGGTGGCACATACAAGTTATTTCTAATGATATTGAGCTATGATCTGTTCGTTGGGAGGATGGACAAGGGCGTGAGACCGTACAGAAAAGAAATAACAGCAGTGCAGAGTTCCCATTAGAATCTGGCAGATGCTATACTCAAATGTCAAACTCAATAATCCTTTCCTCACCCTGCCCTGTGAGAATAGTACCACATACAACTCTGGCAAGACAATATGAAACTTGGCAGAGCAGTTATATTCACACACACACACACACACACACACACACACACACACACACACACACACACACACA
>NC_063350.1:18773883-18802417 GCF_021869965.1 Rhincodon typus | reverse complement strand
ACACACACACACACACACACACACACACACACACACACACACACACAAAGACAGACAGACACACACACACACACACAGACACACAGAGTCAACGTGCAAAATTCGTTCTGGGTAAAACTAAAGTGGCTACATGATTTAACCTATACTGTAGCTATCAGTTTTGAACTGGGTTATGGAGCATAGAGGGAGCATAAATAGTAGAGTTATAGGATCACAGTGTATCCAGTGCCAACGGTTATGTCACAGCACTATTTATTTATAAAATGACATGAAGTATATTAATACCAACCTTATGACCATGGAAGTAGTGAATGCTAGTTGCTAATTGCTGGTGGAAATTTAGGCCAGGGTTTTGTGACAGTAAGAGCAGGGTTATTAGCGTTGACTGTTATAAAAGAGTAAATCAGAAAGCAATGTCTTGTGTCTGCAGACATAGTTAAAAGCAGAAGTCACTGCCCGAGCTGCTCTTGTTTCTTGATACCTTCCCATGAGATTCAACAGTAAAGGGAAGAAGTTGCAGTTCTCACCTTCTAGTTACCCACTAAAAATGCCAGTAAAAGTTAGGGCTTATACATCTGGGTATAAATGAATTTTTAACTGTGGTAAGTCTAAATTCTTTCAGATTTTAAGAATTATTAGTCTATAAAAATTAAGACCATAAGGTATAGGAGCAGAATTTAGCCATTCATTTGCATGTATTTCTCCACAGCAATAATTCATCTTACATTGGTACGACTGTAGTCAATAATATACCCGTTAACTTTGTCTTCCTTCATTAGGGGAAAAGGAACATGAAACGTTGAGTCACACCATTCAGTGAGGTAGTCAACCAATAAGGAAGAAAAGGATGAACAAACATTTAACTTGTACTTTTCTCCATTTGTTTCACAGCCAACAAATTTCAAAACTCCAATAACTGCTATAATGTAGGCAGATATATTTATATTATTTTGAACCATTTTGTTTTTCAAACAGGCCTAATAATGCAATGTCAAATTATGATTAATCATATTGGTTATGGTAAAACAGGAATGTCTTAGTGATTTGCATTTTATTGGTTTTATAATTGTGAACAATGTTGTGCACAAATTACTGTACATATAATTGCAACAAAGACAGGCGACCAGAGATTATAGCACAAGATTATCAGAATCCAAAAACTTGACCACATATTTAATCACACGCATGGAAATAAGTTATTTCTACAATATGATCATAATCTTTTACTCTATTCTAACTCACAGACTAAGCATGATCATATGCAGGCTTCTTGCCAACACCAACA
Source organism: Rhincodon typus (assembly GCF_021869965.1). NCBI lineage: Eukaryota > Metazoa > Chordata > Chondrichthyes > Orectolobiformes > Rhincodontidae > Rhincodon > Rhincodon typus. Next base: position 18,801,132 of record NC_063350.1, on the reverse strand, counting down.
TGACAATATGGTAATGACGTAAATTACAAATAGTGACTGCTGTATATTATCATTTAGGGTGGTGTTTGTTCCTTGCAGAATTCTCATCATTTGTGAAAGGTTTCTTTCAAAAATCCGATGTTTGATGACTTTCATGTCGAGATTGAATCCATGATACGTTGACTATAAATTGTGATTATAATAAATGAATGTTCCAGCATGGTTGGTTTATTTTGGACTGAGAAATAACAGTTAAGTATTTGGTACAGCTGAATTCATTAATTTGAACATGGACTCCAATTATAAATGGGATATTCATGAATTCATTGAGTATTACAACAGAGGGTACATGATTGATTGCACTAATGTAATTGTTAGGCTCCCATTTGGGAGTATCTACTTTCCCATTACCTTTTCTACTTGGTCTGTATCACAAATTCTTCCACTTTTAACATTAAACTATTAATGTTTTCATTGCATTAGTATCTCTGGCTTATTTTTATGTTCTGGTAATCTTGCATGATAACTGCAATATATATAAACAGTCTCAGTCACCCTAAAATAGGCCACATGTCCCTCTTTATGGCTGTTAGATTATTTAATAGGAAAATGATGCTAATATCAGACTATATTCATCAAAAACATTTAAATAAATTCTTTCAAAATACAGCCTTGCTTTGTTGTGAAGTTAATGGCATAATGAGCATTATATTTTTTCATTAATGAATGATTTGTGAGCACTCTCAGTATGCCAGCCTTTACAAGAAAAGTAAAATACATCCATTCATACTTTTCAAAAATTGAAGACGGTTCAAAGCATTTTAGAGCCAATGGAATACTTTTTGAAATGCAGTCACTATAATGTGGAAATGCGAGAGCTAATTTGTGCACAGCAAACCTCCAACAACTCATAAAGTGATAGAGAGCAGATCATTTGTTTTTGTGATTGAAAGATAAATGATGACCAGGACACATAGAATAACCCCCCTGTTCTTTTTCGACGTAGTACCATGAGTTCTTTTCAAGGATTAAAATAATAACCTCCTGGACACCACCCCAAGGCCTCCTACCCTCCCTCGACTTGTTCATCTCCAACTGCCATCAAGACATCAATTGCCTCAACCTCTCCACCCCTCTCACTCACTCCAACCTCTCCCCCACAGAACGTGCAGCCCTCCGCTCCAACCCCAACCTCACTATAAAACCCACGGACAAGGGTGGCGCAGTTGTATTATGGCACACTGACCTCTACATCGCCGAGGCCAGACGCCAGCTCTCTGACACCTTCTCCTACGCCCCCTTGATCATGACCCCAGCCCCGACCACCAAAACATCATCTCCCAGACCATCCACAACCTCATCACTTCAGGTGACCTCCCACCCATGGCCTCCAACCTCATCATTCCCCAACCCTACACCGCCCGTTTCTATCTCCTTCCCAAAATCCACAAACCCGACTGCCCTGGTCGACCCATTGTCTCTGCCTGCTCCTGCCCCACCGAACTTATCTCCACTAATCTCAACTCCATTTTCTCCCCCCAGTCCAGGAACTCCCTACCTACGTCCGTGACACCACCCATGCCCTCCACCGCCTCCAAAACTTCCGATTCCCTGGTTCCCCAACACTTCATCTTTACCATGGACGTCCAGTCCCTATACACTTGCATTCCCCATGCTGATGGTCTAAAGGCCCTCCACTTCTTCCTGTCCCGCAGGCCCGACCAGTCCCCCTCCACTGACACCCTCATCCGCTTAGCCGAACTCATCCTCACCCTTAACAACTTCTCTTTCAATTCCTCCCACTTCCTACAGACAAAGGGGGTGGCCATGGGTACCCGCATAGGCCCAAGCTATGCCTGCCTCTTTGCAGGTTACGTGGAACAATCCCTCTTCCGAAGCTACACAGGCCCTATCCACCATCTCTTCCTCCGTTACATCAATAACTGTATCAGCGCCACCTCGTGCTCCCACGAGGAGCTCGAGCAGTTTGTCTACTTCACTAACACCTTCCACCCCAACCTTAAGTTCACCTGAACCATCTCTGATCCCTCTCTCTCCTTCCTGGACCTCTCTGTTTCCATCTCTGGCAACCACCTGGAACCCGATATCCATTTCAAGCCCACTGACTCCCACAGCTACCTAGAATACACGTCCTCTCACTCATCTGCCTGCAAAAATGCCATCCCCTATTCCCAATTCCTTCGCCTCCGCCGTATCGGGTCCCAAGATGAGGCATTCCACTCCCGGACATCCCAGATGTCCTCGTTTTCCAAGGACCGCAACTTCCCCTCCACAGTGGTCGAAAACGCCCTCAACCGCATCTCTCGCATTTCCCGCAACTTATCCCTCAAACCCCCTCCCCGCAATAACTGCCAAAACAGAATCCCTCTTGTCCTCACGTACCACCCTACCAACCTTCGGATCCAACGCATCATCCTCCGGCACTTCCACCATGTGCAATCTGACCCCACTACCAAAGACATGTTTCCCTCCCCACCCTTATCTGCTTTCCGGAGGGACCACTCTCTCCGGGACTCCCTTATCCGCTCCACACTCCCCACCAGCCCCACCACCCCCGGCACTTTTCCCTGCAACTGCAGGAAGTGCTACACCTGCCCCTACACCTCCCTCCTCACCCCCATCCCAGGTTAAAGAAAATCTTCCACATCAAACAGATGTTCACCTGCACATCTGCCAATGTGGTACACTGCATCGGCTGTTCCCGATGTGGCCTCCTCTACATCGGGGAAACCAAGCGGAGGCTTGGAGACCGCTTTGTGGAACACCTACGCTCGGTTCGCGACAAACGACTGCACCTCCCAGTCGCGAACCATTTCAACTCCCCGCCCCATTCCTCAGACGACATGTCCATCCTGGGCCTCCTGCAGTGCCACAACGCTGCTACCTGAAGGTTGCAGGAACAGCACCTCATATTCCGCTTGGGAACCCTGAAGCCCAATGGTATCAATGTGGACTTCACAAGCTTCAAAATCTCCCCTCCCCTGACTGCATCCCAAAACCAGCCCAGCTCGTCCCCGCCTCCCTAACCTGTCCGTCCTTTCTCCCACCTATCCACTCCTCCCACCTCAACCCCCACCCCTATCTCCTACCTACCAGCCTCATCCCCGCCTCCTTGACCTGTCCTTCTCCTCTCCACCTATCTGCTCCTTTTTCCATCTTCTATCCACCTCCCCCTCTCTCTCTATTTATTTCAGAATCACCTTCCCCTCCCTCATTTCTGAAGAAGGGTCCAGACCCGAAACGTCAGCTTTCCTGCTCTTCTGATACTGCATGGCCTGCTGTGTTCATCTAGCTCTACACCTTGTTATCTCAGATTCTCCAGCATCGGCAGTTCCTATTATCTCAAAATAATTTTGTTTTCTTTTCGAAGGCTCCTCTTGAGATTTCTCAGAGAATACTTTTTGGATTTCAGGGGTTAGTTTTTCATTGTCACTAATTCCTTCTTTAGTTGAGATTTGGTCGGGTAGCAACATTATCTTTTGAAGTTGTGTGTATGGTGTATTTGGACTCACAGAACAGGATTAGAAGAATTCATCAAGTTCTTCAATAATGATCAACCCTTCATTAAAATAAAGCTACAATACAGAAGGAAAACTTCAATTTCCTTGTCACCTCAGTATTTAAATTGCCACAAGACAAGAGCCATTTCTTTTTAAGCCAAATTTTTTTCAAAAATTGATGCACTTTTAACAAAACTTTCCAAGGAATTCGTTACCAATTACTTCAAGATTTACTGGCTAAGAATTAGCTAGGTATTCCTTTGTTGGGAGCCTTCCTTTCTAACCCATTTGCAGCCATTCAGTTGTCCATTCCTCGCTTACTATTGTATTCTAATACTTCTCTCCCCTCTTTCCTTTGGCAGCCATTGCCTTCTCCCTGCACTCCCTCCTTTTTGCAGCCACTCAATTCTCCCCTAATCTAACATTCACCTCTGCTATCCCTCACTCCACCTTTCCATATCCCACTTTTCGACTTACCTGGCCTCTCCTGGAAAGCTGTATGCTTCAACCCAAATCTCACCAGCAGATTCACGGTCCTGATGAACGGTCTAGGCCCGAAACATCGACTCTCCTGCTCCTCTAATGCTGCCTGACCTGCTGTGTTCCTCCAGCTCCATATTGTATTGACTCTGACTCCAGCATCTGCAGTTCTTGCTCTCTCACCAGCAGATTCACTCCCTCCAGACCTCACCCAGTAGACTTGTTAGCCTTATTACCACCACTCATCAGCCTTTCTCATGACCACTACTCACCTTCTCGCTGGTCAGACCTCTAATCACAGGCCTGTTTCTCCTTCGTACTTGCTGATAGTAGGCCTATGAGTCTATTTGGAGCAAACATGGATGAGAAACAACCTGTGATTGGAGGAGAAACTCTTTTCCAAATTTCTTAGGGGGTTTCCTTTGTCTGATTGGTCACTGCATGATTCATTTTTCCAGGTGATTTGTCCACCGTTGGGACTGATTCTACCTGCCACACCCCTTATTTTAAGCACTGGTTCTTTTACATTCACCTGAGCAGGCAGACAGCACCTCCAAAAGTGCAGGGTTTCCTCAATGTTGTGTGTTTGGGTTCCTTCATGCCCATCGTGATATAGTATGAAGGAGGATATCCAACTTCCTGTTCTAACTGGAAGAATCATGTTGATTGAACAACATGAAGGTCTACAGAACTCCTACTAGGAGCACATTAGCTCCATGCATGTCTCCTACAAGGCCTTTCTTTCTTCAGACCGTATTCCCATGACATTCACAGTAGATTGTGCACTTAGTCAAGCATTAATCCTTTCAAACCATATACAACACTACAGAACTGCAATGAAGTGCCAGCCTTGATTTTCCTACTCAAGTCCTGGAATGGAACACTGAACCTGCTGAATCGGACACCTTACTTTTGAGAAGATGGTGCTGAGTTTCTTTATTTGCTGTTGCAATTGTGTAGAGAATGTATCCAAAGTACTGTTATGGAGTGAGTTCCAAAATTTTTATCCAGCAATAATGAAGGAGCAGCATATTTCCAAATCACGAACATGTGTGACTTGGAGGAGAATTTGAAAATGGTAGTGTTCCCTTGCACCTTTTGTCCTTGTCTTCCTAAGTATTAGAAATCTTCTTCAAAGTGAATTTTAAAATTAGTGGATGGGTGCCAATTAGACAGGGCTGCTTTGTTCTGAATAACGTCAAGCTTCTTGATTGTTGTTGGCAATGCACTTGTATTCCATCACACTTTAACTTGTGCCTTGTAAATTGTCCAAAGGCTTTGGGGAGTCAAGTGAGTCACACTCCACAGAATTCCCAGCGTCTGAGCTGCTCTTGGAGCAACAGTATTATGTAGATAGTCGCGTTATGGTGACCCTTAACATGGTAGCAATGCAGTATTCTACAATGGTAATGCCATCGAAGATCAAAAGTTTAGATTTAGTAAAATTTTATCATATTGTATAGAAGTGGCATGGCATGAATGTTACCTGCCACTTACCAGTCCAAGCCTAATTGTTGTCAAGCAAACACAAATGTTGTCTCATTATCCAAGGAGCTGCAATTATCAGAGAATATTCCCTACTTCTAATCATGTAAAGGAGGGAATATTTGTGATGAAGTGGACGAAGATTTTTGGGCATTGGACGCTGCTTCTTGCAAAGTCCTACACCGGTGTCTCGAGATGGAGGCCATTGACATTCAACAACTCCAACCATCTTCTGCATTTTTGACAACAATCTGGCAGTTTCGAAGTTAGAACAATGAATCATTTCTTCCAGAATTTATATGGGCAGAATGCCAATGTTGATCAGTACAATACAAACAATGGCATTTGTTTTCTCTGCTGTCTGTCTTCAATGAGTTCCATCTTTCTCCTGTGTGAACCAACTTATGAATTTTAACTGTGTAGAAAGTGTGTAGGAATGGAAAGCACAGAATCATGCAACAGAGTATGAGGCCATCATGTCTATGTTGGATCTTTGTACAAAATAACCAATTACTCCCTCCCCTGCTCATTACCTATAGTCATGCAAATTTCTCCTTTTCAAGTATTATTCCATTTCATTTGAGCGCTACTGTTGAAACTGAATTATTACGTTTTCAGGTGTGGCACCGTGATAGTGTCCCTACAACTGAACTAGGAGGACTGGGTTCAAGTACCACCTGCTCCAGAGGTGTGTAATAACATTTCTGAACAGGTACTCCAGGAAAAAAAAAAGTTCAGTTTGCATAGTGAATCTGTAATTCATTTGAATTGTACAAATGTGTTAACATTCCTCATTAGATTCCTGAAAGAACAACCAACACATTTTAAATTACAATGTCTCGTATAAAGTGATTCATTGGGTTTTCGACCACTTTAGAAAACAGCTTAATGATTCAGGTGACTGCACATAAAAGCATGAGAGATAATATATTTTGTGTCCACTTGGAACTTAATATAACCTTAATGATGAGGCAACATACAAGAACTGTATCTGTTACATTATGTCTTATAGTCAGCACACCCTTAAAAGACTCGCTCATGATATCACTGTATTTTAGCATGTAAGCTGAACGTATTAAGGTGTGATACACCATATTACCTTGGAGCACTTGAACATGATACTCTGCAGGAAGCATGGCGCTCAGGTGGAGCTTACTTGATTGTTATTAGCCCAGACACTTATGAGTCTGAGGAATACAATGTTTGTATACAATAATGATTTGTAATAAGTTTCTGTTGGATTCTTCAATACCATAATATTCATGCCCAGTTTCTTATATGGGGGAGGTAACATAAGCATTGTTACATTAGGTAAAATACCCAGTTGGAGGCAAACTCATGCCAGTATCAGAAATGAAAGGTTTCAATAAAGCAGAGAGACCAGAATTGTTCTGCTTAGAGCAGAGAAATTTAAGAAGAGATTTCCTTTACAAGAATTAATCAGATTATTTTTAGAGAGTTATTGTTGTACCTGTGAGGAAAGATCAGAGGTGTGGAAGTAATTAGATTGAATAAGCACAATGGGCTGAATGGTCTTCTATGCTGTCCCATTCTGGAATCTATAAAAGTATACCATACAGCCATTAGGTAATGGGGTGGGGGGTTTCTTGGAGTGCGTGAAGGTGGGGAGTTCAACTTAATTTAAAAACTGAATTTTTAAAAAGACATAGTAATAAGAAAATGATAGTCATAATATAGAAGGTGTAGAGAATTAACAAGAATAATGTCAGAATAAACAGAGGAAATGAAAAGGGTTCCACAGAGTTCAGTACATGGACCCCTATTTCAAAAATGACCAAACTAAAAAGCATAAATGTTTTGTCATCTCCATGCTGTAGAACTGGGTAATGCTCATTAATACTTTTTGTTTAATTCATTCACAGGATGTGTGCATGGCGAGGCCAGCATTTATTGAGCAGTAAGAATCAACCACAATGCTATGCTCTGGAGTCACATGTAAAACAGACAAGGTTAGGATGGCGGATTTCCTCTCCTAAAAGGCATTAGTGAATCAGATAGATTTTTCCAATGTTCGATAATGGTTTCACGGTCATCATTAGACTTTTAATTCCAGATTTTTTAAACAACAATTTGAATTCAATTCCATCCTCTGCCACAGGAGGATTCAAATCCAGGTCCCTGCGACATTACCTGGGTCTGCACATTACTCGTTCATAGTTAATACAACTGGGCATCACCTTCCCTCAAAAAAAACACTGGTAAACAGGGAATTTCATTAACCAATGGAATACAGTGTAATACCTATAGCAAAATAATCAAAGAATTGAAGTACATTAAAGTATATGAAGTATAAGATAATATGCAGGTACTCACCAGTAAAAAAGTAAAGCGTAGTATGCTTTCTCCTTCAGTCCTTCTTTGGAAATTCAATAAGTCAGGGTGGTTGATCAACACACCTCAGAGCAATTTGCCAATTTTTATTTGTTAAAAAAGTAAATGGAAAAGCTGGATTATATAGCCAGAACTATAGAATACACATCAGTGGAGAGTGTAGTGGGATTACACTGGTCAGACCACATACAGAGTTAAACTCGGTAAGAGTGGCTGTGACCAGCTACTGAGAACACCAAGGACAACATCATCTTCACCACTTTAAGGAGCACTCACTGGTGTTTCTATGACAACCAGGCAGCTGATGAGCTGCTTTAAGGGTGAATGAGCCATTTTTCAAGAACTGCTGCAACTGCAGCACCACTGGGAGTAGTGGCCACTATAGGCACTGCACATGGTCCAGACAGACAGCATTGACATCTCCCTTGGAGTGAGGTAAGTGAGGTCAGGGTCACTGGGTCAGTTGCCAGAGGGTGAAATGGCTGGTGAGGATGGGTTGGGGTGTTTCTGTTGGTTCAACCTTCCTAATGTCTGAGCAGGGGTTTCTTGCTCCCACCAACCAACAGCACAGAACCTACAAGGCAGTCTCCCCATAAAACAAAGAGTCTCACTGCCACCAGTAAAATGTCAGTGGGCAACGGGCTGAGATTTTAATTGACTAGTGAAGGACCCCAGTTTGGCCCCTGTGTGGAAAAGCCATTTTTCTGCCTTCTCCACTGCTGATTAAAACCCACAATTTCAGGCGGGTAACAGGCATCCATCCCCTGCACCCTCCCAATTCTTCAGCAAACCTTCCCTTCTTCCACCCACTCCTGGGGTTCCGTTAAATTTCACCCAAAATTTCCTTATTTCTGATACCACAGCACAGAAAATATATGCAAAATACCTTGGAGAGATGCCTTGAAGAGCAACAAGAGGTGAGAAAGGGCTGAACTATCAGTGAAAATTGAACAAAATCTAATTCTGCTATTGAGAAAAAGTTTGCAAAGGCAATCTCCAAGAGATACATAATACCAAGTAGAATAGAAGAAATAAAAGCCAGGCTATTGTTTCATTTTAAGATAGAGGATCAAAAAATCTTATTTTAAGTGATTTAAAACAAAACAGTGGTCTTTACTCAAGACTGCCACGTATTCAAAACAATCTATCAGACAGTTAATAAAGAAAATATTAACATTGTGAGGCTGGATACTAAAATAGGCAAGTTGCTAAAGGGATCACCTTCAATGAGCACATGGGCTTTAATGTGGGATGACTGTTTGCCTGTTACATTTATCGGTTTCATGCTTATATGTTTATTTTGTCCTCAGCCAAGACGTATGTTGAAATATCACCTTTTATGACAAAGACACTCAATTTTGAGATAGCAGCCATTGTAACCCATATACATGGATTTGTGATTACTGAGGTAGATTTTGAGGTAGAACTTGGTTACGTTATATCTGAAGAAGGGTCCCGACCCAAAGCATTAACTTTCCTGCTCCTCTGATGCTGCCTGGCCTGTTGTATTCCTCCAGCTCCACACTGTATTGTCTCTTACTCCAGCATCTGCAGTTTCTGCTATCTCTACATCTATACTAGGTTTTCTAAGTGAATTAGAATGGATGGTTTTATGAACCTATTTCATTTGAACATAATGTCATAGAAAGTTCATCTGGCAGCATGGTGGAATCCATTAATTTTCCACCCATCTCACCTCTGGATCCTCCGGTGCACTGGCCACATGCAGCTGCACGAAGAAATTGAAGTTTTGATGTCTGACTTTACAAAGGTTGCTTTCCAAATAACATGTTTCTAAAATAGTTAGCTGCAGTCAGGAAAGGGTCCATGCTCAGAAACTGTTCTGTTGTTCTGCAGCAACTGCACAGCACTCATTTGCCCAATGTTACAAATACCTCCCTTTTCCCATTAATGCTCTTAGGCATGTAATGTTCGATTCAGTCTATCTGATCACAGATCCTTATATGGTGCTTGATTGCTTTAGCCTGTGGGTGGAACAGTGAGGCAAGTGATTGATTCCTGACTTTCAGGGAGAGAATGCTACAGAATTAGACATGATGCTCTTAGCTATGATTTCTTGTATGTTGAAAGGTCTGTAAATTCCTAAGCTGTTTTCATCATGTAAAAAAAACCATTTGAATTTAGGGCTATCTCTGCATTACTCTGAGATGAACAAAATACCCAACACTAAATTCAAAATCAATCCAGCAAAGAGGCAGTCACACTCGGCCATTATGATGACTTTGGAGTGGAATTGAAGACTTTCACTGCATCCTACTCCTAGTCTAGAAACAGCCATCTGACAGAATATCCTCTGAGATGACCCATCCAAGGTAAAGGAATAAAAACCTGTGCACTAGATTGTGCAGGAATTCAACTACAAAGTTCACTCCATGATATGAATTCTTTCTGTCCTGGAGAATTAGTTCGGATTACCTCTTAGGCCAAAAGATGTCAAAATATTTCTCTAGGTATTTCATTGTATTGGCAGTGAGTACATTCCATATTTGACAGAGGATGTATGATGCACAGCAGGTGTAAAAGTCAGCAGTGCCAGACTGCAAGACCCCGACTCAGAGTTTGACAGGACCAGCTATTTATTCACTTCAACATCCCATTGAGCACGCAAAAAAAAAGCCAGGCAAAGTATGAAATTGAATCATGGTGACCTGTCACAGATGCTAAAGCTGGAGTGGAGGGATAAAAGGCTGAAAACAGGTCACAGGGCTGCCAATTATGTCAGGAAACAGTGTTTGGAATGTGGGGTTTAAAGGAGAAACGTTTTCAAGATGTTGGATAATAGCACATTTAAAATATACAGGATTTCCAAGTGGAATATTCTGCAGTGTTAAATCAAAGGACTTTTGATCACTTTGCTGACAAACCAACTTTTATATATGATTTCCTACCGTACACATATTGATTTCCCCTTAAATTGGTATCCTTTTGAAATGTGCTGATGAATGCAAGGCAAAAAAATCCTTCAACAGAATCTTTTTCAGAAATATTTGGGATATATTTTGTTAAAACACAGCACAAAATCATGGCCACCATCTTGAAGGCATGTTGTTTTACAGTTGACTGGCATTTAATAATCATGTTCAATTACTACAGATCGTATTAATTTTAAAGCTTCTAAATCCAAGATATTTTCTGGTTACCATCGATAAAGTGCCACAGTAATTATCTGCATTCTAAAACCTGTCACAAATCAAGTGCAGTTAGTACTTGAGGTACAATGGGTTGGAAAAGGGCCTGATGCCCCACCATACCAGTGTGCATGTACAGTGTATGCAGAAATGCATTTGTAGATTGTGTACTCTGACTTGCCTAGTCAGATCATTTCTGATGTAGTTATATTTAATTTATGCAGCAGTCATTAAACCAGCGGTATTCCTCTGATTGGTACTACTGTACCTCATGCTATCTGCCACCTCTGCCAGTATGTTTTTCAGAAAAAGGATTGTTCCAAGGAGTTCCCTGCCAGCAATTCTCTCTTGCCTATACCTTGCCTGGGGCCTGTCAAATGCCCGGTGGTAGACAATACACCATCATAGAGTCTTAGTGAAACTGTTCTTAGTCAACAAGATGGTTTATTGTGTGACACGAATTGATACAAATGCATACTCATCAGGGAATAATCACTAGACTCGTGAGAGCGATAAAGAATACATCATCTTGCTTCAAAGGCCAATGTAGAACTTATTATCTCCACCCTCAAGTTGTACCTGACATCATCATATTGTGTGGAGCTCAACCAACCTAGTTAGGTAGATTGGCCAGGCTAAATTGCCCATATTGTCCAGGTGAATTAGCCATGGTAAAGACAGGTTACTGGGATAGGGTGGGGGTGGGGGAGTGGGGTCTGTACGCGATGCTTTTTAGAGAGTCAATGTGGAGTTAATGGGCTGAATGGCCTGTTTCCACACTAAAGGGATTCTATGATTCTATTAAACTAAAACATTACTTCCTTACACAATATCACTGCCCAACTTTTTTCTCCATCATTAAGCATTATACATTCAGTATATAACTACATCACATTTACCACTGCCTGAGATCCTCCCACCCTCTCCATACCCTCCAGCCCTCATTCTTTATCAATTCAGATGGCCTGCAAATTTCACAATATAACTGTATTTTTTAATAAAATTCTTTGCAGTCCTATGGATGCAACATTTTCAATAGAATTCGAAATTTGAGTTTTCAGGTTTCTCCCATCAGCAATTCTGATCATAATAAGCCCCAGTGGAGTTGGATGGGCTGATAATTTAACGAGGCATTTTGAAAGACAGCATTTTTCTTCAAATGAGACTTAACCTTCTGGACCCATACAGAGCTTCTCCATTTGACCACGGGTATCTTGTCAAAATTGTTACATTTGGAAAGATAGAACTGACTGCACAGTGGCTGAAAGACCAATTAGAAAGCTGTGATCCATTGTCTGACATGACTATATCGTGGATCTCATATATAGCCAACATCTCATGCAAAACCTTAGAAACAGCCACTATTGGAGTGGTGTATAATGTTTTCACCTCTATCCATCAAGAAAAATGGTCAACATCCTATCTATCAAATATGACTAGATTTGTTCCCATTCATTCCCACCTTATGGTGGGGAAAGTAATGGGGATCAGTGGCTATTGATGTTCAGGCCTGTGTGGCCATTCTTTCATCAAAACCATCATGTTACAAATAATCATGAAATTCTGTTGATGCTCAAGTCATCTTTGTGACCAACCCGCTGGGTCTTTGGTCTGTCCACCAACACAATACCAGCAAATGGCAACACAGTCTCAGGCTTTCTTTTGCTCCGGTCATGTTTTTTATAGAGCTTGTTTTGGGTTGGTAACCTCTGTATCTTAGTAGCCCAAGTAAACAATTCAATTTCACCAACAGATTCCTCATAATTTCTTGTAAGACAGTCAACTATTGCCTGTAACATGTATCTTGCCCTCCATATATTTCATCTCATAGACAAATCTCATAAGGCTAAGTCAGAATCTCCGGAGGCATTCCTGGCAAACCTTTCTCCATTAATAGGGAGACCAGTGGTTTATCATTAATTTTCACAGGCACTTTCACACAAATGATACAGTCTGAAAATATCTTGCATACATCTCATGATCGAGAAAGCCCCCTTCTCTGTAACTGCATAGTGTGTTCCACATCTTACACCACTCTGAGATTTCTGACATCCAGCTGATAGCTCCTGAAAGACCACCACCTATACACTTGTAGCTGAAGCATCTGCAGCTACAATTGATGAAAAGGATGGATTGTAAGGGCCAGGACATCTGTGGATATCAGCATGTCCTTGATCTTTTGGAAAACATCCTTCTGATGCAGATCCCAGCACCATCCTTGTACCTTCTTGAATAGTTTCCTTGAGGGTTCAGTTATTGTTGCTATGTGAGGCAAAGTTTGTACCAATTTGTTTATCATGCCTAGAAATCTCTTCAGTAGAGTCAAAATTGTTTTTTATGCCCTGTCCTTGAGTAGTCCTAGAAGGAAAATAAAGGTGTCTGCAAGAGGGGGCTTTCTGTCAGAAATTTCCCTCACTATCTATTCCTGTTAAGTTTCTCCCTGTGTGAAGATTCCCTGAAAATTTGCATGTGTGATATTCCATGGCCTTCACACAGGATTTTGGCAGACAGTCACTGAATTTAAGTCCACAGTTTTTTTATTTCAGTAGCAGTTCTCCTTTTAAAACCAGTACATTTTGGAATTAAGTGTAAAAAATGTTCATAAATAATTTGGGGGTTTTGATCCATCATCATAATATCATGGACTGATTTTAGATTGGAAAACTCCTTAACACCCTTCATTTTATGTGTATCTGATGTTATTCCATCTTGATCAACAATATGGCCCAAGAAGCTCATAGATTCCTTAGAAAATTCACACCTTTCCTTGAGGCTAAGCACTTCAGCCTGTAGTCATTTTCACACTGTGTTCCTCAACCATCGCCCCATGCATTATTATGTCATCGATGTGGCATGTGAGACCCACTAAATCTTGTAATATATTGCGCATAGCACATAGAAAGATTTATAGGACTGAGGAAGTCTGTAGAAATAAAATCTCCCAAATGGAGTGATAAATTTAGTAAGTGGTCTTAATTGCTTCTCTAATGGAACCTGCCAGAATCCACGGTTAGCATCACGTTTTGTAAAAATTCTACTTTTGGAAGATATAGCTGCTTGCTCATTGACAGTAGATATAAAGTAGATTTTTCAAGCTATTACTTTGTTGACCTATGTTAGGTCAACACTCATTCTGGTAGACCCATTGGGTTTGGGTACACCACACATATCCAAACACCACTCTGTTGATTTAGTCACCAGGAAAATGATATCCATTCTCCCCTTGTTGAGGTTGGTTGGCTTGCTGACCTGGTTTGTTGTTTTGCAGACATTTCGTTACCAAGCATGGTAACGAAACGTCTGCAAAACAACAAACAGCTCGGCGAGCCAACCAAACTCAACACCCACAACCCGAGCTACAGATCTACTCTAAAACCTTAGATTCTCCCCTTGGCTAAAGTTGTTTCTGTTTTAAGGGATACAGAATCTTCCTGGGTATGATGAGACAAATGGACTTAATGTCTTTCCTTAACATGATGCTGTATTCAAGATTTGAGTTTGCTAATCCTACGAACAATTTCGATATTGCATCTCAAAGGAACTTTTACAGCTGTGCTGTTGTGCATCTCAACTATATGGTACTTTTCATGGAGCAATATAACCTGGAGCATACCTTTAATATTGTGGCCCATCTCTTCTACTCCATGCAGCATCATATTGTAGGCTGTAACCTCTGTTCCTTTTGTCCATGGAATTTGATCTGAAGGGATATTCCTTTGTCAAGCTTAAAATTAACAGGGTGCTCAGTGACATAATCATGTATATAATTTGGATCATTTATGTTACCAATTTCCCTTAGGAATATCTGGGTTATATTTGCTAAAGACAGAAAGGCTACAATGTTGACATAAAAACATAACAAGGTAAGAACCAAGAGCAGAAGTAGGCAATTCACGTTCTCAATCTTGCTTTGCCATTCAATACGATCATGGTTAAACTCATAGTAGCCTCAAGTCCACTTTCCTGCCTGATCTCCATAACCCTTCAACACATTACTAATTAAAATCTGTCCATCTCCTCCTTAAATTTATTCATATCCTGGCATCCATTGTACCCTGGGATTGTGAATTCCACAGATTCATGACCCTTGGAGAGAAATAATTCCTCCTCATCTCTGTTTTAAATCTGCTACCTATTATCCTAAAACTATGAATTCTTGTTCTAGTTTGCCCCACAAGGTGAAACATCCACTCTATATCTACTTTATCAAACCCTTTAACATCTCACAGACTTCTCATTCTTCTAAACTCCAGCATATAGACCTATCTTTGCATGAATACTTTTTGACTTATTTCTACACAGAAACTGTGGTCTACTTCTGCATATCTCTTAGAAGTGACCTGCAGTTCTGCAGAAGTAACATTCTTTTGCCATGGCTAGGCATCATTTATGCCTGTGAGACTTTGCTGTTCCACAGTGGTCTACGGACTCATATCAGTTATTGCGTTTACTCTGCTGTTTTTAAACTTGTATTCTTACATCAATCAACGCTGTTTAACTCTGTTGCTGTAACATTTACCAGAGACTCCATACCACAGCAATCTTTGAATTATTTCTTGCCAATCTTTTAAACTCTGTATTGTTGTCAATCTGTATTAAATGGAGCCTAATCTCATGGGTGGTGATGCTCATACTAAGAGGTAAGAACACTCTCTTTCATCATTCCCTAGTCTTCCGTTTCTGGGCGGTTTTCCTCTCCCTCACTTAATGGCTATAACATCTGCTCCTTTCTAGTTAAGAGCCTTCTTTTTGTCAATTCAGGAAAAATCAGACGAGTGTCTAATTCTTACACAATTCAAACTCCTGAACCTCATTTGAGCCGATCAGTGTGGTCCCAAACCCACAACTGTCCTGATTTCTGCTCTTTGTCTTTTTCTGGGTTGCTTCACAACAGACGTGAATGTTGGACTTTTGATCCCACAGAATTGTTATAGTGTAGAAGGATGCCATTCAGCCCATCATGCTTGCACAAGGTCTCTGCGAATTTTGACTTTAGTGCCGAATTTCTCCCTTTTCCCATAACCAGCACATTGTTTCCATATGAATAATCATCCAATGCCCTCTTGAATGCCTCAGCTGAATGTTGTAGAACTTAATTTTTTTTCAATGTGGAAATATTAAAAGATTATTAAATCTAATGAATGTGGGAAATCATTGGTTAGTAAGCTAATTATAGGAGTAGACTTCAATACACAGTTGTTGTATCTTTTAAATTAGCCTTCAACATCTGTAACTTCATTCCAGTAAAACTCATAAATTACTAACAGAGTTAAAATTTTGATGTATACTAAACATTCTAAATGACAAAGAATTGGGACTTGCTTGATGTACATAAATTTCTGATGGGGTGCTATAGTCAGAGCTGTGTGAGATTTATGGACACTTTCAACTGCTAGCTATCCATGTGTCCATAATATTAACCAAGTGCTTACACCAATTTCTGAGCAAGAGTTCATTACATTCTATATTCTAAAGGTCAAGCTAGTTATTCCCTTCCTGAATAATCTGCTGGGTATTTATAAAGCACACATTTTAAAAAAAACCTTTTATTTTAAATGTTTTCAAATAGGATAGTAGCAAAAAAATGTATGGTTAATGATATAAAGTTGTTGATGCAGATCTTGATATGATCTTTTTAGAAATTGCATCAACCTGTTTTAACTCATCAGTCACAATTAATTGAATATTAATTTATTTTTACAAATGCTGCAAATGTTTCAAAACTTGTTTCTAAGCAACAACACTCAAAATGCAAGAAGGCAGCTGACGAATTCATCAATGACACACCCCAAATCACCCAGGAAAGCCCACTCACAGGGACAACCATTCAGAGAAAGGACACCCTCTTGTGACTAGGTAAGAAGGGCATGGTGAAGAGCCACCCTTCCAATCACAGGCCTGCTCTGTGATCGGTGGAGCAATGGGTATTTAGGAAAGTAAGTGCTAGCAGTAAGGGAAGTTACTGGTGTAGCCTCTAACACAGGTCTGGATTGAGGGCCCCCACTTGCTGAAGTCAGGTGTTTCAGGTATCCTTTAACAAAGGCCAGGATTGCAGGCTGTTTCTGGATGCAACTGGGATCAGGCAGATCTGGGAGTTCCATCTGCCAGGGCGAGGGTGGCTACAGATGGGTGATGTGTGGGGATGGAGAAAACGGCTTGGGCAGAGAAGAAGACTTCAGGGCACATTGTGAGGGTGAAGGAGGTTGGAAGAGGACAGATAGGGGGAAAGAAGGCTTTCAAGGGGGGTTCTGAGGAAGGGTCACCAGAAACAAAACGATTTTTTTCTTCGCAGATGCTGTCAGATCTGCTAAGCTTTTCCAGCAACTTCTGTCTTTGTTTCAAGGGGTGTATTGGGGAGAAGACAGTTGTAAGAGCATTGTAGGGGGGGAGTAGCACATTTCAAATGGTGCTGGGGAAAAATAGAGACTGTAAGAGGGTTGTGGAAAGGCAAGAAGGTGGCGAAATTGTTGTGGGGGGTGCTGTAGGAGGCTCTAAGAGGGCTGAGTAGGTAAGAGGGAGCTACAAGGTAAAGAAGGGAAGCTCTAAGTATAACTATAACTATAACAGGCAGATAAATGTTCTGAGGAAGGACCACTGGACCCAAAATGTTAACTTTGATTTCTCTTCAGAGATGCTGCCAGATCTGCTAAGCTTTTCCAGCTATTGCTGTTTATGTTAATCCACATTTTTTGTTAGTTGTTAAATTTAAATCTGATATTAAGATCAGAAATTCAGCAATAATTGGTAATAGCTGCCTGGTTAGAATGTTCCAGATTTGTGCACATTATCGTAATTTCTTTTATTTATTCATGGAATATGGGTGACACTGACTGGGCCAGCATTTATTATCCATTCTTAATTGCTCTTAAGAAGGTACTGGTGAGCCACGTTTTTGAAGCATTGCTCTCAATCTAGCGTAGATACATCCACAATGCTGTCAGGAAGGATGTTCCAGGATTTTGACACAAAGGCTCTGAAGGAACGGCAATATGCTTCCAAATTAGATTGGTGAGTGGCTTGGATGGGAATGGGGAGGTAGTGGTTTTCCCATGTACACGTAGTTCTCCTATAACGCGATAGTTGCATTCTTGCATGACCTTGCGCTATAGAAAATCACCATAGAAAATGGCATTATAGAGAAATCGCTATTGAAAATCGCTATACCTGTACAGCAGAAAGTTCACGTTATCCAAATAGCTTCCACTATTCATCAATCACATTACAGCCAATTCGCATTAACAAAACACACATTATAGCAGAACTACCTGTTCCTGCTGGTCTTGTCCTTCTACATGTTGGTAGTCATGAGTTTGGAAAGTGCTGTGTAAGGACCTTTGGTGAATTTATGCAGTACATCTTGTAGATGCTGCACACAGGTATCTCTGTGTGCCAGTGGTGGTGAGAGTGAATGTTTGTGGATGTGATGCCAATCAAGCAGGCTGCTTTGTCCTGGATGGCATCAAGCTTCTTGAGTTGCTGGAGCAGCATTCATCCATGAAATTGGCGAATTCCACCACACTCTAGATTAGTGCAAAACCAAGCCCTCAAAATCAGTTGCTTCCTTACTAACATCCATGCCACCAGTAACACCCAACATAATGGCTTCAATGTCCATCATCTACTCTTCACAGAACTGAGACTGATCTATGAGTCGTTTGTAACTTTTGTGTTATATTGGACTTGCTTCTCTCATTTCTAATCTGTCTTCGTCATTCTTTCCTCTCACATTTAGTAACTAATAAATTGACCCTTTCACTAAGTTAAAGAAGCCTGGTTAATTTGACACCTTTTAAAGCATAAACTCATTTGGTCTGAGTAAAAGATACCCACAATGGAAGGGATCCTTCATAAGTTACCCTTGTAGTGACCAACCCAATGGGTGTGTGAATGAAAAGGCAGGAAGCAGCTTCATCCATCCTCACTCAGCACTTTGACATTTTGGGATATCTTGTTGAATCATGAATCCTGAATGTAACAATATGTGGTGCAAATGCATTAGCTGTGAACCTACCAGACTGTGAAAGGTGTGTTCAGAGTGTTTTTTTCATATGTGTATGGCAGTTACTTTTAAAAAGACTTGTTAAACTATGCCAGTTGACTTATACCAATTCAAATACTAATTACTACTTTCTAGTGGAGTTTAGTGGCTTTACGTTTGATGGAGAGTTGATTATTAATGGTATTGATGAATTCTTCTAGATCTGTTCTGTGTGGTTCAAAATACTCCATATAGCGGAGGCAACGTTATAGTGGTATTATTGCTGGACTGTTAATCTAGAGACCCAGGTAACATTCTGGGGACTTGAGTTCAAATCCTGCCATGACAGATGGTAGAATTTGAATCCAATTTTAAAAAAACTGGGATTCGGAGTCTAATGATGACCATGAATCCATTGTTGATTATTGGAAAACCCTATCTGGTTCACAAACATTCTTTAGGGAAGGAAACTGCAATCCTTATCTGGTCTGACCTGCATGTGACTCCAGACCCAGAGCAAAGTTGTTGACTTTTAACTGCCACCTGGTCAATTAGGAATGAGCAATAAATGCTGGCCTAGTCAACAACACCCAAATCTCATGAATGAATTTAATAAAGTCAACAGAAATACTAAACATATTGTTACTAAATGACGGCATTACCTAATAGATTAGTTATTACAAGATTAAAACTAACGTTGAAAGCAAGAAGCACCCTCCAAAAATCAAAAAGTCACCCTGAAGAAAATTTCAAGAGGAGCATCCAAAAAGAAAATAATTTGACCACTCCTGTCCAATTTCAGAGTTCCAACCTGAAAGGATAACTGATGCTTCATCTCAGATACTTCTCACATCATGGAGTATCATTATACAGGTTTACAGAGTAGAAGAAAGAGCTCACAAATTCTGGAAATTAACTATTCTTTCTGAATTTCCTTCCTTGGTCTTAACACAGAACATAGAACATAGAACATTGCAGCGCAGTACAGGCCCATCGGCCCTCGATGTTGCGCCGACCTGTGAAACCAATCTGAAGCCCATCTAACCTAAACTATTCCATTATCATCCATATGTTTATCCAATGACCATTTAAATGCCCTTAAAGTGGGCGAGTCTACTGTTTTTGCAGGCAGGGCATTCCACGCCCTTACTACTCTCTGAGTAAAGAACCTACCTCTGACATCTGTCCTATATCTATCACCCCTCAATTTAAAGCTATGTCCCCTCGTGCTAGCCATCACCATCCGAGGAAAAAGGCTCCCACTGTCCACCCGATCTAATCCTCTGATCATCTTGTATGTCTCTATCAAGTCACCTCTTAACCTTCTTCTCTCTAACGAAAACAGCCTCAAGACCCTCAGCCTTTCCTCATAAGACCTTCCCTCCATACCAGGCAACATCCTGGTAAATCTCCTCTGCACCCTTTCCAATGCTTCCACATCCTTCCTATAATGCGGTGACCAGAACTGTACGCAATACTCCAAGTGCAGCCACACCAGAGTTTTGTACAGCTGCAACATGACCTCATGGCTCCGAAACTCAATCCCTCTACCAATAAAACCTAACATACTGTACGCCTTCTTAACAACGCTATCAACCTGGGTGGCAACTTTCAGTGATCTATGCACATGGACACCGAGATCTTTCTGCTCATCCACACTACCAAGAATCTTACCATTAGCCCAGTACTCTGTATTCCTGTTACTCCTTCCAAAGTGAATCACCTCACACTTTTCCGCATTAAACTCCATTTGCCACCTCTCAGCCCAGCTCTGCAGCTTATCTATGTCCCTCTGTAACCTGCAACATCCTTCCGCACTATCCACAACTCCACCGACTTTGGTGTCATCCGCAAATTTACTAACCCATCCTTCTACGCCCTCATCCAGGTCATTTATAAAAATGACAAACAGCAGTGGCCCCAAAACAGATCTAGTAACTGAACTCCAGGATGAACATTTCCCATCAACCACCACCCTCTGTCTTCTTACAGCTAGCCAATTTCTGATCCAAACCGCTAAATCACCCTCAATCCCATGCCTCCGTATTTTCTGCAATAGCCTACCATGGGGAACCTTATCAAACGCTTTACTGAAATCCAAATACACCACATCAACCGCTTTACCCTCATCCACCTGTTTGCTCACCTTCTCGAAGAACTCAATAAGGTTTGTGAGGCACGACCTACCCTTCACAAAACCGTGTTGACTATCCCTAATCAAATTATTCCTTTCCAGATGATTATAAATCCTATCTCTTATAATCCTTTCCAACACTTTACCCACAACCGAAGTAAGGCTCACTGGTCTATAATTACCAGGGTTGTCTCTACTCCCCTTCTTGAACAAGGGGACAACATTTGCTAGTCTCCAGTCTTCTGGCACCATTCCTGAAGACAATGACGACATAAAGATCAAAGCCAAAGGCTCTGCAATCTCCTCTCTAGCTTCCCAGAGAATCCTGGGATAAATCCCATCCGGCCCAGGGGACTTATCTATTTTCACACCTTCCAGAATTGCTAACACCTCCTCCTTATGAACCTCAATCCCGTCAAGTCTAATAGACTGTATCTCAGTATTCTCCTCGACTACATTGTCTTTTTCCTGCGTGAATACTGACGAAAAATATTCATTTAGCACCTCTCCTATCTCTTCGGACTCCACGCACAACTTCCCACTACTGTCCTTGACCGGCCCCAATCTTACTCTAGTCATTCTTTTATTCCTGACATACCTATAGAAAGCTTTAGGGTTTTCCTTGATCCTACCTGCTAAAGACTTCTCATGTCCCCTCCTGGCTCTTCTTAGCTCTCTCTTTAGGTCCTTCCTGGCTAACTTGTAACTCTCAAGCGCCCTCACTGAGCCTTCACGCCTCATCTCTACATAAGCCTCCTTCTTCCTCTTGACAAGAAATTCAACTTCTTTAGTAAACCACGGTTCCCTCGCTCGACCACTTCCTCCCTGCCTGACAGGTACATACTTCTCAAGGACACGCAGTAGCTGTTCGTTGAACAAGCTCCACATTTCAATTGTGCCCAGCCCCTGCAGTTTCCTTCTCCATCCTATGCATCCTAAATCTTGCCTCATCGCCTGATAGTTGCCTTTCCCCCAGCTATAACTCTTGCCCTGCTTTATATACCGATCCCTTTCCATCGCTAAAGTAAACGTAACCGAATTGTGGTCACTATCACCAAAGTGCTCTCCTACCTCCAAATCTAACACCTGGCCTGATTCATTACCCAGTACCAAATCCAATGTGGCCTCGCCTCTTGTTGGCCTATCTACGTACTGTGTCAGGAAACCCTCCTGCACACATTGGACAAAAACTGACCCATCTGAAGTACTCGAACTATAGCGTTTCCAGTCAATATTTGGAAAGTTAAAGTCCCCCATAACAACTACCCTGTTACTTTTGCTCCTATCCAGAATCATCTTTGCAATCTTTTCCTCTACATCTCTGGAACTTTTCGGAGGCCTATCGAAAACTCCCAACAGGGTGACCTCTCCTTTCCTGGTTCTAACCTCAGCCCATACTACCTCAGTAGACGAGTTGTCATCAAACGTCCTTTCTGCCACCGTAATACTGTCCTTGACTAACAATGCCACACCTCCCCCTCTTTTACCACCTTCCCTGATCTTACTGAAACATCTTAACCCTGGAACCTGCAACAACCATTCCTGTCCCTGCTCTATCCATGTCTCCGAAATGGCCACAACATCGAAGTCCCAGGTACCAACCCATGCTGCAAGTTCACCCACCTTATTCCGGATGCTCCTGGCATTGAAGTAGACACACTTCAAACCACCTTCCTGCCTGCCGGTACACTCCTGCAACCTTGAAACCTTATTTATGACCTCACTGCTCTCAACCTCCTGTACACTGGAGCTACAATTCAGGTTCCCATCCCCCTGTTGAATTAGTTTAAACCCTCCCGAACAGCATTAGCAAATTTCCCCCCCAGGATATTGGTACCCCTCTGGTTCAGGTGTAGACCATCCCGTTTGTAGAGGTCCCACCTACCCCAGAATGAGCCCCAATTATCCAGGTATCTGAATCCCTCCCTCCTGCACCATCCCTGTAGCCACGTGTTCAACTGCTCTCTCTCCCTATTCCTCGCCTCGCTAGCACGTGGCACGGGTAACAAACCAGAGATAACAACTCTGTTTGTTCTAGCTCTAAGCTTCCACCCTAGCTCCTTGAATTTCTGCCTTACGTCCCCATCCCTTTTCCTACCTATGTCGTTGGTGCCTATGTGGACCACGACTTGGGGCTGCTCCCCCTCCCCCTTAAGGATCCCGAAAACACGATCCGAGACATCACGGACCCTGGCACCTGGGAGGCAACACACCAACCGCGAGTCTCCAAAAAACACCTCCTCTGAGGGTGTTGCAGGTTTGACAAGAGGGCACACAGTACAACACAAAACCTCGCTGTGCATGTTAATTCAGTGTTGTTATAATTGCACAACTGCTCCTTGAAGCTAAAATAAAACAAAGAGCTACGGATGCTGGAAATCCCTAATAAGTTCATTCTTCTCTAAATGCAAGTAACTCCTGTCCCTAAGAATCTTCTCCAGTAATTTCCCTCCCATTGATGTAAGGCTTACCGGGCTATAAAAATGGATTATTCCTATTGTCCTTAAACAAAGGAACAATATTAGCTATTCTCCAGTTTTCTGGGACCTCACCTGTGGCTGAAAAGGATATTAAGGTCTTTGACAAGACCCCAGCAATCTCCTACCTTGTCTCCTTCAGCAAGCAGGGAGAGATCCCATCAGGCCCTGGGGACCTATCTACCTTAGCGTTTTTCAAGATACCCAATGCCAGCTCCCTCTTAATATTGACATACCTCCAGAATATCAATATGCCCCTCCCTAACCTTACTATCATCCATGTCTTTTTCCTTGATGAGTACTGATGCAAAGTACTCATTAAGGACCTGACCCAGTTCTTCTGGTTCCATGCATAAGTTCATTCCTTTGTTCTTACGTGAACCTTAATGCTTTCCCTGGTTCCCCTCTTGCTCCCAATATACATATAAAATGCTTTGATGTTTTCCTCAATCCCATTTGCCAAGGGCTTTTCATGATTCCTTCTAGCCCTCCTGATTTCTTGTCTAAGTTCTTTTCTGTTTCCTTTATAGTCCTCAAGGGCCTTGTTTGTCTTCAGTTTCCTAAATTTTACATATGTTTCCTTTCTTCGAGTTCCCGAATCTTGCCATCCTTATTTTTCATCCTCACAGGAATGTGCTGGACCTGATAAACTGGTGTTTAAAAATCTCCCACATATCAGATGTGGATTTACCCACAAACTGCTGCCACCAATCTAATTTCTCCAGTTCCTGCCTAATACTGTTGTCATTAGAGATAGTAGGAACTGCCGATGCTGGAGTGTGAGATAACAAGGTGTGGACATGGATGAACACAGCAGGATAGGCAGCATCACAGGAGCAGGAAAGCTGACATTTCGGGTCTGGACCCTTTTTCAGAGAAATGGTCTCCTGAAGAAGGGTCCAGACCCGAAACATTAGCTTTCCTGCTCCTCTGACACTGCCTGGCCTGCTGTGTTCATCCAGCTCCACACCTTGTTATCACTGTTGTCATTAGCCTGCCCTCAAATAGTGAGCTCAGTTAACAGTTCATTTTAAGCGTCTCAGGGAGAGGCATTATCTGAAAAGAAAAAGCATCCAATGAAAGCACGTAATTTTGCTGAAAGGAAACAGAGTACACCTGTACCAGCTGAACTAAAAGCTTTAGGGTGGAGATAGGGGTGACTTTTCACTGAAGTTTGTGTACTTATAAATGTATTGCTTGGATTAAAGGGATGAATCTAAGGTTAAATAATTCTTGTCTAATTAACATAGTTGTTTCTCTTTTGTGGGTTTGTTCTTTTATTAAAAGTATACTGGCAGCTTCTTGTGAATGTGTTCGGTTACTGACTACCACAGTAAACAAGAAGAATAACATGAGATTAATAGTCCATCCAGCCAGGTTTCAACTTTAGAATCTGTCTTGCGCAGTATTACCATCAGTTGGAATGATAACACTGTGCACTTGGAAAGGCTGAATTCATTTATATGCTCTCCACTCAGGAAGTCCTAAAATTTCCCAGTTCAGATGTCAAGGAATCAGCTTCCAGGTCAGTCTGAAAGTTTGGCTTTCATATAAAGAATGGAAGTAATCCAGCACATAGCAGTAATCTGTAACATTGGAAAATCTGATTAATCGGGTTTTTAAAGGGGTTTAAACATAATTAACCCTTTAAATCAACCTTAGAAGTTATTCAGTTATATCAAACTTTGGACAAATAAGGGCAGGCAAGAAATGTCAATCTTGTCATCCTGAGAACGTGTGTTTTTTTAAGAAGGAAAGCTGTTTCTATAGAGTGAAGGTGATGTGTTGTCATCATGAAAATGAAGACCTGAAAAATTATGGGAGTCACATGAGACTCAAAGAAAAAAATATATTGACGGATACATCAGCGATTGTGAAATACTATGATGTATGCATTAGTCAGAGCATGTATAGAGTATTACATACATTTCCAGAGCAATGATGCATATGAACATAAATGAATGTACAGACCAGGGCCTTGTGCATCCCTAACTGTTCAAAATAATACATTGTGATAGGAAACACAAAAAAAAAGCTTTAACATGACCCCTGGCATGTATCATTTTATTTTTTTTATATATTATTGCTGTGTTTGAGCTTTTTACTGACACTGTGAATGCCTCTTTTACAAATTCTATTTATTATCAGATGTTTTTGCAAAGTATTTTCCTCTCAGAAAACGACCAATTTATCAATCCAGACTCCACCATGTTGACTCACTGTAGCCAGGGCACACCATTAACCTCTTTCTCTATATAACTGTCCTCATTCATGCAATTATCCGAGGGAGGCAAAACAAAAGAGATAAAATTTAACTCCATTTTAAGAATCTCTAAAATTTTACCCTGACATGAAGGTATTTAACCAAACAATCAACTGACATCACTATTAAAATATTTTTTATTTCTCTCAGTGCATTGCTTTATACTCTGGGGTACAGATTAGGTCCACTTTGAGAGCTACAGCAAATTCTTTCTTACGTTGCCAGAATGAGTATTCCAGAAGTCAATTACCCTCAAAAAATGAAACACTTCTGGTAAGCAGAGAGTCAGGATAAATGGGTCCAAAGCAGAGAATTGGTCTGCATCTGGTTGGCAAGATGTAACTAATGTGGAGCCATAGAGTTTGGTCCTTGGGTTCCAACGATATTTATGGGCAGGAGAGAGGGCAGGAAAGTGGCGTTCAGGCTAAAATGATTGTATCTAATGACAGAGCAGGCTCACTGGGCTGAATCGCCTTCTCCTGATCCTAGTTCTTACATTCTTGTGTTCTTCTGTATCTAAATTCTATATGTTTTTGTGTTGGTTCCAATAACGTCTTCCTTCCTCAATTCAGGTTCAGTGATTGTTCACTCAAGCAGAATTTATTCTTGTCAGCAATTCTAAAGCGTTTATCAAATTGCATTGATCATCACAGGTTATAAGGCTAGACATTTAATAAATATTTTTTAAAAAGCCCAAATTAAAGACACCCTGACAGAATGCACACAGCATTTGCAACAATTTAGGTGAATTAATGCCACAAATGAAAGTAAACAGCTATGATTTTATTGCTATGATGGAGCCATCGTAGCAGGATGGCCAAGTCTAGGAATGAGTGTTCAAGGGTATTTGACATTTAGGAAAGATTCGTAGGCAAAAATAGAAAAAAGGTAGGCTTATTAAAAGCCAAAAGAACTGTGAATGCTGTAAATCAGGAACAAAAACAAAGTTGCTGGAAAAGCTCAGCAGGTCTGGCAGCATCCGTGAAGGAGAAAACAGAGTTAACGTTTCAAGTCCGGTGACCCTTCCTCAGTGTTAATAAAAGAAGGAATCCACTTATTTGTGAGAGACAATCTTAGATTAGAAGGTCAAGATGCAGAATCAGTTTGGGTGAAGCTAACAAACAATGAGAGGCAACAAACATTGGTAGGAGTTGTTTTTATAGGCCACCAAAAGCAAGGTAATGTAAAGCACTGTATAAATCAAGATATTAGAGTTCCATGCGAAAAGGGTAATACAGTGATCATGGGGGACCTCAGTCTATATATAGGCTGGGTGAACCTAATTTGAACTAATTCTATGGAGGACAAGGACAAAATCCTCAAATGTATATGAGATGGCTTTCCAAAACAATATATATGTCGAGGAATCAATTCAAGATGAGCTGTTTTAGATAACAAGGTGTAGAGCTGGATGAACACAGCAGGCCAAGC
>NC_063350.1:18748300-18773483 GCF_021869965.1 Rhincodon typus | reverse complement strand
TGCTGTGTTCATCCAGCTCTACACCTTGTTATCTCAGATTCTCCAGCATCTGCAGTTCCTGCTATCTCTGAGCTGTTTTAGATCTAGTTTTGTACAATGACAAAAGATTAATTAGTAAAATCATTTGGAAGGAGCTTCTAAGGAAAAATGACCATAATTTGGAGGAATTATTTAACTTGGAAGTTCAATTCAATCTGAAACTAGTCTTAAATCTAAACAAAGTTCAAGGCAATAAGGGAAAAATGGCTATGTTTGATTGGGAAACTGAATTAAATTGTTTGACAGTAGACAGGCAGGTGGCTACCATTTTAAAAAAGAAGTAATACATGGTGTGCAACATTTTAAAGTTCCTTTGAGGCACAAAAACCCAGTGGGAAAGGTAACCGACAATGGATAAGAAAAGCTTAAAATTGCGTTAGATCAAAAGAAGATGTTTTTAAAGTTGTCAAAGAAGTAATTAGACTGAGGATTGAGGTAATTTTAGAATTCTGTAAAGGATGGCCAAGAAACTGATAAATGAAGACAAAATAGAACATAAATGTTAACTAGCAAAAAATAGGCATTAAAGGTAACTACAGATATATAAAAAGAAAAAGATTAGCAAAGGCATATGTTTTGACCAGTTGGGAATAAGTAAATGGTGAATAAACCACAAATACTTTGGAGCTGTCTTCAAAAAGGAAAATACAAAACCCTCACTAGAGAACCGAAGATGTAGATTGAGAAGGAGAAACAAAATTAGCTTGATTTCTTTTCACTTGACAAATTCTGCATTGATTTATGAAAGGGAAATCATGCTTGACAAACCTGTTAGTATTTTCAAACACTATGCAAGTGGCAGATTGAATAGGGGGAAACCAATGGATGTGGTGTATTTTGATTTTCAGAAGGGTTTTGATAACGTCCCACATTGGAGATTAGTAAGCAAAATTAGAACACATGAGACTGGGCAAGGTACTAACATGGCTTGAGAATTTGAGAATAATAGACAGTAAATGGAATGTAGGAATAAACAGGGTATTCTTAGGGTGACAAGCTGAGGCACAAAGGTTCAATACCTGAGCCTTAGCAACTCACAATCTATATGTGGTGTGGGCACACCACATATGTAATAGTAATAGTTCCAGTTTTGCTGGTTATCTAAAATTAGCTGATTAAAAGTTATGAAGAGGATGCAAAGGATTTCAAGACTGGCTATGTGAGTGGACAAGAGCATAGCAGTTAAGATATAATGTGTAAATAGTGTGAAGTTATTCACTTTGATGGAAAAACAGAAATGCAGAATATTTCTTAACTGGTGAGAAATTAGGAATGTTGTTGCCCTACAGACCTAATGTCCTTATTCCTAGATTACTGAAAGCTAACGTGAAGGCCCAACGAGCAATTTGGAAGACATATAGAATGTTTGCCTTTATTGGAAGAGGTTTTGAATACAAGGTAAAGATTAGAGTTTAAAAGAATGAGAAATAATCTTAATGAAACTTACAAAATTCCTACAGGACTTAACACCCTGTCAGAATGCAAAAAGAAATTTTCCTCTGGCTTAAGGGATGTAAAGGAGATATTTCTTCACTCATCGGGTTCCAAAACTTTGGGTTTTTTCACACAAAAAGGCTGTGTTATTGAATACATTCAAGACAGAGATTGCTTGATTTCTAGTAATTAAAACAAGGGATATGGCAGTGCAGTCCTGACAGTCCAAGTAACTCACCTGTGCTATTTCCGAAGTTTCTAAAGTTTTGATAGATGTATGAACTTCTGGCTGCTTTCAAGGCATAAAAGAACTCTGAACTGCATATTTCCTTAGACAGCTATTCTGGGGAATGTGAAGTGAATAGATTGGTGACCTTCCAAAGCAGTAATGGATTCTAAACTGCAGAGTTTGTTTACACAGGTGTCATTGAGATTATGAATTAGGTAACTTTACAGATTTATGGGCTTCCGAAGCAGACAATGATTTCGTATGTGCCCTTAAAGTGATGCTTTTCTATTTTGACAGATCTATGAGCTTTTCCTGAACTTTAAAATATTTTTGTAGGGTTTGTCAATTCTGTTATTAAGGCAAATACTATTTTAGTGAGTTTGGGGATTTGGGGTAATGAAGTGAAAGCGTATGGAGTTAAAGGAGTGAGGGCGAGGATCTTGGCACTGTTCTGAAGAAATGTGCCGGGGATGGAGGGGACTTTGTATCCTGGTCATCATTGGTCATCTCCATCTCTACTTAGGGCATGACTCTAAAAATGGAACTGACACATGCCAGCACAGCGTGCCTATGCAATACCAAGCTTTAACTTACTGTCCTTCATAATTAGAGGAACAACATGGGAGTGTTTAGTCCATGTAACTAGCCCAATCAGGCCTCATTGAGCAACTAAATCCCTGAACTAATGCCTCACATAACACAGTTTCCATTTCCTATCCCAATGGCAAGTGAATGCCTATTGTCCGGTAGGATAACCAGCCTCAGAAGACCTAATTTTAGCCAGGACTGTTACTGTATTAATCCAACCTGAATCTATTACAGGTAACAACATATTAAGTCCTAAAAGCCCTTCAGCCTTATTTTAAGAATCTATTTGAATCTGCTGTGCAGAATATCTGAAAGTCCTCACATGGTTTCCAATATCTCTCTGATCTCCAAAAATACTGAAAAAATATTGCGACTTGAAGCTTAATGACATCACCCTGCATGAACACAAGCTTTTATTTTATATCTGTTACAAACAGGAGTCCTAAAATATATTTTGTTTTGCTCTACCAACATGCAAGCAGTCCTTTGTGAAATGGTATTGAAATAAGCAGGTCAAATGTGCACCAGTTACTGGTAGTTCCTTGGCAGAGGGCTTGTCTCAACAATATCTGCCTACTACTACCTCTTGAACATTCTAATAGTAGATTTTGCTATCTTAACTGTATCTTGTATTTAGAATAACAGTGAAGATCTTTTAATTTCAATATAAAATAAACTACAAATAATAATCAAACATATTGCAGTATTAGATTCAAACAAGTCTATGTTGAATTTCTTACAAATACCAACAGATATCAGCAACTCCCCATAAATACTAATATTCTTCTATACGCCCTTTGCAAATAATGACATTCCTGGAAATCCCCAACAAATACTAATGCACTCCAGATGACCTACTTGTAAATGTCAACACACAATCCCTTATCGAATCTGTGAATGACCCTTTTAGTGAACTAAAGAAAAACAATTTTATCATTGCTATAATAAAAAAATTCTGCAACAAAAAAAACTGTCAACAAGTTCAGAAGTATGGAAATTTGATGACAGATATACCAAAACCTGATGCTATTGAAGATACCCAAGAGCCCCTTGTATGAAAACTTAGCCTTTGAGTTGAATTTAATTGCGAAGGAAATATTAAACCATACATGTTATTTATTAGGTAGAAAACAATGTACACTTTACACTTAGATGCTCAGCCAGACATGTCCCAGAGAACAGAATAAAACCAAAATGTCTATGTTGTTGGTGCCAAACCATGAAATTTGAACTTTCTGTTTATTGTACTGGAGTTAGGAGGCAAGGGAAATTAAAACTTTAATTCTATGGAGGTCGATATTGAATACACTCCAAAGATATGGGATGTATCAACTGTCATGATTGACCTTCTAGTAATCTTCTATGAAAATCTGCCCTTAATTTATAAGTTTAAGGATTTGGATTCAGGAGATGCCTTGGAAAGTTGTTACACTGAGCATCAAAGTGTACTTTTACTGTTGATGAGGTACTACGTTTATTCCACCTCATCACCATACCCTTGTGTATGAAACTAAGATTGGTTTAGACAAGAAAAGGAATTCCAGGGCAGATTTCCAGGTTGAAAATATTGGGTTTTATGAACACAATCATTCAGCATGTCAAAAATCATCAGCCCATCTACAAGATGGACTGATAATTTTAAGTACTTTCTGGATCAAATATACTTTTACAAGGTGGTAGAAAGAGGAATGGAAGCTTTGGGATTAGTAGCAATGACACTGATGACCTAACAGGGAAATAGCAGTGTGGGATCAGAATTGAAAATGAAAAATTGTGTTCATAATTATAATCTGTTTCCATAAAGATCAACTGCTTTCTAGTTGACCTATAGCCTATTAGTTTATAAATTTAATATTCTTTTGATGTCCTTAGGAATGCATGAAGCTTAATGGCATCATCCTGAAAGAACCCAAGCTTGATTGAGTTAAAAAGTTTTTTAATCTGTTATTAATATTAATTGGCTAGCTTATAAATTGAAGTCTTAAGATATATTTTGATTTACCAACATGCAAGCAGACTATTGTGAAATGGCATCAAAATGAGCAGGTCAAATGTGTACTAGTCGCTGGCATTTCCTTGGCAGAGGCTCGATCATAATTTAATTAACTTATTGTTCCATTTTCTGTTAATTAGAGGATTTGCCTGGAGCCTGGCAGCTCTGCTGGCAGTATATTAGAGGGCTGCTGAGAAACCCTGAATCAAATCCAAGCTTTGGATCATCAGTCAAACTCAATCTGTTTTCACAGACCAGCTACATCTAGTCCTAGCTAAACTGCTAAGTTAAAGCCTCTGTAGCAGCAAAGTTCTCAAACTTCCAATGGGAATAAGCCTAATTTGCTCAGCTCTATAGCCTACTACTAGGAATATGTATGAATGTAATTGTATGTTCATAGCATTGCTAAAATTGGGATTTTTTTTAATCAGGGGATGTGGTCATCCCTGGCAGGGCCAGCAATTATTGTCCGTTCCTAATTACCATTGACAAGCTTGTTGTTTAAAGGTCTGAAAGGGTTAATATTGAGGAGAGCCTTGAGCACCACCAACAAGGACGATGTCATAGAGACCTGATGTGTGAACAGTTTAGAACATCTAAGGCAATGGTTTTAAACTGTTGTGCTGTAAGAACTGTCAAAGTGTGCCATAAATTTTTGGACAAACAATGAAACACATGCCATGTATCATGTTTGAAATTGGTGAGATGCCCAATGACATAAGTATCCTTTTACTTCTAAAAAAAGCTTTTGCATTTTCTTCTATTGCAGATGTCCAACCTCCATGCCTACCTCCTATTTCAGCATAATTTCTGAAAATGACTTGTATTACAGGTAAAATTTTCCTTTGTAATATATGGATGTTGCCTATGCCTGTGAGGTTTCTTTACTCCAATGCATGGAAACGGGCTTTTGGTATTTGTTACTTGTCCTACTCTTTTTTAGGGATGTCTTTTGTGTCATTGTACCTTAAAAGTTGAATGATTCTGCTGATCTCCTTGAATAAAATTGATCTACTCCTCTAAGGATGGATCCGCTTTGCTACTGGACATCAGGCTTGACTCACTGCCTGAATGGATATATCTGGAGTTAAATTTTCTTTTGACTACAATAAAGCTGAAAATTCTAATGAAACTTGCAACAATTCAGTCTCTTATGACCTCTGATTGTAAATCCTCGCAATCACAATTCTCCACTAATCTGTATCAATAATTAATAACATATCCTTTGGATTCCCCTGGATGATGAACTATTCTGTTAAATATTGCTCTTTCAAGAAATTTATCACTCTGAGGCTGAAGTAATTGTCAAATACTTCTGCTACTTCTTCAAAACTATCTGTTGCTTCTATTACACGTTAGCAAACTATAACATTATTAAATATTTCCAATTGTGTACAGCAGTGTACTATCTCACTTAGCTTCAGACTTAGCAAATTTAGAAATTATTCTTTATCTTAAGAATTTCTTCCTCAAAGATGTCCAACTCCACATTATATTTACCCTATCATTGAAATTAAATCAATTAAAGCAATATTATTTCTGATGCCGTCTACCTAATGCAAATATTTGTTTTCCTTTGTAAAAGGCTTTTAATTTTTCAGTATTTCTGTGCTGCTACTGAAGGCTTTTCCCACTCTTTGCAGGTAAAGTGAGGATTCCCTCCTTGCACAGTTAACAGAAAGGATTCCCATGTGTTTTTTTCCATTTTTTGTTTCTTTGCATTCATTGTTAGATGAATCCTGCTATTTAAGGCCTAAGTACATGATTCCAATTCACTTAACAACTTTACTAAATGAATTCCATTGCTGAAGCTTTAAAAATGAAGCATATCTTAATCCCTTTTACTCCACAGTCCAAAGAAAAGAAGTGTTTACACCTGTCATCTAAGGTTCCTGAATCTTGCCATCCTTTGTCTTTCACCCTCACAGGAGCATGCTGGTCCTGAACTCTGATCGACTGGTCCTTAAAAGATTCCCACATATCAAATGTGGCTTTACTTTCAAACAATCAGCCCTAATATAATCTTTCTAGTTCCTGCATAATACTATTGTAATTTGCATTCCCCACTTTAGAACTTCCACCTGAGATCCAGTCTTATCCTTTTTCATAACTGACTTAAAAACTACAGAATTATGATTACTGTTCCTAACATGCTCCTCCACTGAAACTTTGATCACCTGGCCAGGCCAATTCCCCATTGAGGTGTAATATGGCGCTTTCTTTAGTTGGACTACCGACATATTATTTCAAGAATCCCTCCTTCATGCACCTAACAAATTCTGCTTAATTTCCTGGTACTGAGGGAGTCCCAATCAATATTGGGGAAGTTAAAATCACCCACCACAACAACCCTGTTGTTTTTACATCTTTCTATGATCTGCTTACATATCTGTTCCTCTATCTCCTGCTGACTATTGGGAGGCTTCCAATATAGCCCCATGATAGTGATTGCATCTTTTTTATTCCTAAATTATATCCATAAGTCTTCGCTGGATGAGCTTTCTCTTAGTTCAGCTATATGGCAAACAATTGGAAAGGAATCCATTGATATCAATAATTAGGATATTCCTGACAACAATCAGGGTTATAAAATTTTGATGCCATCTTTCTGATGCTCCATGAACAGGTTATCACTTCCATGGAAAAATTTACTTGGACATGTTTATTAATTCCATAATGGAACGCGCCAGGAAACCAACTGGTTAGCTTGGCACATTACCATGAGAATGCCACTGGACTATGAGATCAATGCAAAATGTTGTTAAAAGCATTCACTTCCTATTAAAAGATGACTGGTCATTTTTTTACCCGGTTTAAATCAAGTGAATGCTATGAACACTGCCAAAGATGAACATAATTAAGTACCTTAAGTTCTGTACTGAGGAATGCCTATGATGGCAGCTACAAAATATGCCTTGTAAGATGAACTTCTGCAGCAGCTGCATGCAAAAGATTGGAATTTTTACAGTGGTAATCGAGATGTTCATCAATCAGCAGATGAGACAAAGTAGCTTCTGACAGCTGTCCATACGACCAGAAATTTGAGGGACATGGAGCAGGAAAACATAAATGCAAGTATTTAATTATAGAAAAGTGTAAGAAAATTCACTGCTGCCGGTCTGAAATTAGATACCATTTTCGTTCATTTTACTGATCCATCTTGGCAGTTTATTAAAAGATCTGGGGTGAGAATTGCACTGCTATCTAAACACAATGGAGAAGAAATGCTGAGTATTGGAAAAGTGGTCAGAAATCAGGTTTTGGATTTCTACCTTGCCCACACAGTTGAACAAATCGAGCAGGTGCTTTTCCTGCCCAGCCAATGTCCATTCAGCACACTTTTGGCTGCTGAGAGCAGGTATGGAACCATCGATATCCTCCAGTACTGAAGGAAGTCATGAAGCCCATCATGTGTGTGCTGGCTGTTTATGAGAACACTTCAAAATTAAATTCTTTCTCCAATATGCTCATCATGACCTTGTATAGTCCACTGTTTTCAATATTTATTTGATTAGTGTTTAAAACAAACAATTCTCTGTGGTAAACCATTCTATGTTTCAATATCTCCAACATCTCTTCTGAGTCTCGTAGTAACATTGTTCATAGTGACAGTGTTCAACAGATCATGTCTTCAACCCAAAGGAACACTCTGAATGTTGAAAATAGGTTGCAAAGAGGAATCAAGCAATGGTGAATCCCACAGTGGTCAACTTCAATCCCAGAAGGGTCCTTCCAGACTGAGAGAATCAGTAAGCCTTCATCATAGGTCAAACTGTCCTCCTAGTCCCCCTGTCTTCACACCAAATGAGAAACTTGGTTGTCCTGTTATAGATATGACAGCTTTTCCTTATAATCTAAATTACTCTGATTTTTAGATTGGAGAACGTGTCACTGCAAAGTCATACTGGCAGGAGGCAATTCCACCCTATTGTCAATCTGGCAGCAGAACAAATGGAATTTTCATACTGTTACCTTACAGTGAAAATATTTTTTTTAAATCACTGAAAGGACTTTTGGCACCCATTGTGGCAATTCAAAATAATGCACATGCATTCATTCGAGACATTGTGTACCCCTGTTAGGTGGGTAATTGAGGACTTACTGAAGTTTTAAAAAATAACATCTAGTATCATTGCATATCTGTAATTCCCATGGAAATGATGTTGAAGAATTTCAGGATTTGTTAATTTCACTGAGTAGCACCACCATAACCAATATTCCATTTGTCAGACTTGTCTTACCTAAGGTTGTATATTAAGGTCCAATTATCTACAGTTGAAACTTTGATCCAGTATTATTTTAATGTAACAAAAAAATTGGAAAAAGATATTTTTCTACCTATTTGCTGCTACATCTAACTTTTCACCTACTGGTAATCAATATATTCTTTAACTACATAGCTCCCAATGAAAATTAGTAATTGTAAATGTAATTTTGAATGAAGGAACTGAGGAAAATTACATGTCTTTGATCCTAATATGCTTTAAACAGGAAAGGACATCCTTTGCAATATTATATGACTGACCAGAGAATGTAGTCAGATTTAAATTTTAACACCATTCCCTGCTATAAATTCACATTCTCTGTTAAATCAATACCACATGTTAGCAAGCAACTCCAGTAATTTTTGTAAAAATGACATTTAATCAATATAAATGATTTAAGTTTTCATAAAAGCAAATTTCAATTCCTCCTGTTATTTATTTAAGTTACAACTTGTTTTTGCATTTTCTATTCAGGCATCTAATGCCCTTCTTCTCCAAAGGCAGAAATTTGAGAATTACGTTGCATTTGTAAATCAAAGAATACAAAACATTTGTTTGACAGTACATTATTTTCAGTTCTTCAACCGCCTGGATTTTAAATTGTTTATACATAAATATAAAATCTAATTAACTTCTCTATTCTTCACAGTTCCTTTTCAAAATTTCTCAAAGGCTGAGATACTTAACTCCCAATCTGCTGTTTATGGATTTCTACTGTTTGTTCAAAGGATTTTATATTTTCAGTAGGCTGAGATACTTCAACATTGAATTATCCAAAAGGAAGTTCATTTCACAATGTACTTTATAGTTAGACCTTAAATTGATCTTAAATTTTAGGGCAAATTTAAGAGAAAAAGCAGACTGGTGATTGTTGATTTCTTCATGGAATAGAAGTCCAAATTTGAAGAAATAGTGGAGCCAGTTTTCAATCACTGGCCGACTGCTTAACTGGGGAAATTGGGGTCCTACGATGGTTGGTGGATTTCATTTGCAATTTCCCAAATATAAATGAGTGGAATGAACATCATTAGTACCACTCCTACCAGGTTTCAAACAGGTGGAGTAACAATTGATAAAAGGACCAATTCAAAACAGCTCAGAAATAGTATGGAAAACGATCATTTTTAAGTTGGTTTTCACAAAGGGACAACATTTTAAATATTAAACTTAGCAACAACCAGCTTGCTGCTGTACAGGTGAAAATCTATTAATTCACTGTTAGGATGATGGCAGTCTTTTGACTTTAAGGTTTGGTGATTATGTTCAGGCAAATAATGGTCAGGAGCATGAGTGTGAAGTATAATTTGGGCCACAAAAGGAGGCCTTTTGGCCCACCCTGTCTCTGCTGATTCTCCAATTCTCTTGCATGTTTCAATTGAACTTGCCTCCACCACACACTCAGCGCATTCCGGATCTTTTACCACTTGCCATGTGAACATGTTTTTCCTCATGTCTGCAAATCTGTTTACTTCTGTTTGACTTGGGGCAGGAGAGGAAAGGTATGCTAGGTTAGCAGATTTTTGAAAAATCAATTTCTGTTTATACAGAGGTATAACTGTTTTAAAATGAAATCATTCTATTCTAGGCATTGTTTGACCAATTCAGAATATACAATGGTCCAGATCTTTCAATTGCCTGAAAACTGATTCTGAAACGTGAATGAGAGTTGCTCACAGGGACCCATCATAGCAAACTTCAAGAGAATCCATTTAAATCTGAGAATTTGAGAGCTGCACAGCAGTTAAGTAAATAGTTACTCAGGAAATGGTATAATATTAAATACTTAATCTAACTCCTAGTAATGAACCCCAACTTATCTAACACATTCTAACTACACCTCTGCCAGATCATGACCTGACATCAAAACCCCAGAGCTGCTCTCCCTCCACTGAAACCTGCCATTCCTCTCTAACCCTGACATATGATACTCACTCACCCACACACTTCCCCATCCCCCACCCTGGGAGCTGGAATTCCCTCTCTAACTCTGGAAGCCAATATAACGCAAAACTGGACACAACACCCTCCCTCTAAGCTCCAGGCCCAATCCCACTGTCAGAACTGTTCACCCCATTCCAGACCCAACATCACTTCTTCTGCTGCTGAAACCAACCCTCACTCTCTTCAAACCATCAAACCCGATTCCCACTTCCCCTGCTTCAAAACACATCTCCTTCTCTTGTCAGCGGACCCAATGCCCTATCTCTCCAGGACACAAATCCTCAGCAACTGAACCTGACATCTTCCCCAGCTTATAACTCATACCTCATTCCTCCCTGACCCCACCTAGAACCCAACCCCATCCTACCTCACCTCCCCCGCCAGACCTGACCCCCACCTCCCCCACTCTACTTTCCCTGCAGTCGGATGCAACCACTTCACCACACATCCCTGAAGAAGGGTCCAGACCCAAAACATCTGAATTCCTGCTCCTCTGATGCTGCCTGGCCTGCTGTGTTCAACCAGCTCTAAACCTTGTTATCTCAGACTCCAGCATTGGCAGTTCCTACTATCTCTGATATCTCTCACCCAATTTGACTCACCCTAAACACTCCACTACCTGCCTGGCTTCTTTACAACCTCATGTCCTGGTACCTGACCTCACTGGCACCCTACCTATCTAGCAGCCTCCCCTCTACCCACCTGGTTCTCAAACCTCAAAATTAATGTACGTACTTAGTATTATCACAGCAGCTGTCAAAGTTGCTGTCTGTGATGCTGGACCTTTAAATTTCTAAACAGAGCTACTGATTGCTGTGAAAAAGGAGGCATGATTTGCCTTCTCTTCCCTGGTCTACACAATGAAGGACTATCAGAATGGAAGTATGGCATCGCATTTCTGATTGAAATACTATGGGAGGCATGTGGAGCTCTTTTGTTATGTAAATAAAAGGAATGGAGTAGCAAACCGTATAAGATTGCCAACCCCTCAAAGTTCAGCCCAATGTGTCTGCTGAGGTATCTAAGGTAAGAACCCTAATGCAATATATCTGACAGATGGGGCTACATTTTCCAAGAGGTTGCACAAAAGACCATACAATGTTGCGTCACTTCCTGTGATGATGTGCACAGTGTCTGATAAGCAAATCAAACAGATAGAATTAACTTAATATAGTACACATTATTGCCAGAAGAAAATACAAGGGAGAAATGGTAGAACTGTCATTGACAGTTCAGAGGACAGGTGGATAATTGCTGTGGTAAAACAGATAACAGAGTATTAACCATGAAGAAAATGCAAGAAGGGAGTACGGGCCTGTAAATTGTGGCATTCAGCTCCCACTCAGCTGTGATGCAAATTGAATTTTATCTACCAGTGGGTAGTTATGCCATGCCACTCTATTACATAGACGTCTGAGACATGATGTAAAGAATCACCTTGAACTTCTTCATGCAGCTGTAGGAATGGATATACACAAATTGCACGGCCACTATTTGCAGCACTGTCACAAGGCACAGCAAAATCACAACACAGGAACAAAGAGTGATAACAGGAAATGAATAAAAGCATATTATTTTTATTCATTTCTGGGATGTGATTGTCACTAGCTGGCCAGCATTTATTGCCCATCCCTAGTTGCCGTTGAGAAAGTGACGGTGAGCTACTTTCTTGAACCGCTGGAGTCCACCTGCTGTGGGTAGACCCACAATGCTGGAGGGAATTCCAGTGAGAGACATATGAGAACATAAACACACTTGTGTTGCACATGAAAGTGCTTTGAAGTGACTTCTGGTGTACTTCTGAAGTCTACTATTATTGTAATATAGGAACATGGCAGCTAATTTGTGCATAACAAGGTGCCACAAATAACAATGAATAATGCCCACATAGCTTACATGCACCAGAGATATAGTTCCAGGCTATTAAGTTGCAGTAGAGTTCATTGAATTGGAACTGTAGTATTTAAAATAGAAATGTAATATTTCATATAAAGTTCTTTCAATGTCTTGGAAGCTATTTTAAAGATTTAAGAAAACTAAAATTTATGCCACACTCAAGGAAGAGGCAAGTGAACCATATAATTAGGAATGAGGAAATTATGGTGATTGTGCTTTGGCATCATTCAATTCTTCAAGACCTCTGGTTTTATTTCATAAATATAAACATTCATAAAGGATGAAGATAATAGAAGGATAACCATCTGGAAATAATCAACAAGACATATAAGTTTATTAAACATTTTCTTTTGTACTTAAAATCTTTCTGTACATGAATGCCATTATAAGTCATGAAAATAGCATTCAAAGCGAATATGGGAAAAAAAAAGTTAGCTGCAGCTCTGGAGACCTATCTGCACAATCGGAACTGAACACAAAATCACATTGTGAACTGTTCTGTCCCCACTGCCGTCATTACCATAGGTTTCAATTGAAAAACAATTTATTCTTGGAGAATCAGACATGAAGATGGTGTCTATGCCACTGTAAACAAATATCCACCAACCATTGAAGCAGAACACTGAGGGAAGTTGGGTGTTTATACTCAATGTGGTTCACTTGATCATGGTCCTGGCTCTGAGCGAGTAGGTCCTGGTTTCAGTGGTCTTTCAGGATTTGTCGATTATAGAAGGAGCATTCATGATGTGGCTAGACTGGTAATCAACCTACTAATCCTTCCAACATGCCCACAGTCGTGATAAGAGAAGGAGGGATTCCTGGAAAGCCAGTTCTGATGCAGAGTTATGTTCCACAAACTACAGGTGGACTATATAAAAAGTGGCAGCCATTATCTGTGCCAGATTTTGGAACTGACCAGATTCTGGAAACAAAAAAATCAGAATACCTAAATTCAGTGAATAGCAGATGATATGATTGCAAACTACTTTACATTAATGGCTCGGTGTTGTTGATATGAATTCATCTCTCATGCGTTGGATTTAATAATTCTTTCATGTTTCTCCCACTTCCCTATATCAGCACAACCTGTTTAAAATGAGAAAAAGACGAATGATGTTAAAAATGCCCTGTAGTTGTAAGTGTAAGCTATTTAGTTTCTATTCATGCAAGATTGTACAGCTTGGTACTTTTTAATGATTCAAGAAACATCAGATACATAAAGTAATTGACAATTCCCTGTTCCTTTCCAAGTTGCATCATTTTTGATAAAGTTAAACAGTGAACATTTTTGGAAACTATCAATTTTTGGATAGTCAGATCTGAATTAATCTACCTGCATATCAATTTTTCTGTCTCTAACAGACAAGATATCTACAGTCACTCGTGGACTGTGATTCAGTACCAATGGAAGGGCAAATTCCATTGTTAAATTCAAAAATGACAGGTCTGATTTCACAACCATTAATTACCATACAGGGGAGAATATCACAAGAAAAGATACAAAATTCCTCCCTTCTTTTTGCTGAGCTAACAGCCAAGGAGGATGATTTGTTCAAAGGCTTATGGTAAGTTTTAGCACCTGTCCAAACTTGCATCTGAACTGTGAATTTTGCAAATAAGCTGACCCAGAGAATTCGAGCACTATTTTCACAACAGCATTCTAGCAAGATGAACACCTTATGTTAACCACGTGGAGTTGAACCAAATATCAAAATATGTTGCCACATCTTTAAAAATTTAGTGGGCCTTTCACAAATGTTTGCGGCTTGGAGCTGCCCAAGTTCTCCATTATTCACTTTACCAAGATCATACATTGCAGACTGGGCATGAACTCAATGCAACTTCTTACATAAGGTGCAGGACTACTGCTGTGAGACATTGTTGTTCACTTGTCTGTTATTGAGGCTTGACAGTAATCTTGCAAGGTACATTTCTGGTTGATTCATCTTTTAAACAGCTTACAAAGAGTTGGGTTATTTCATTATGTGAAAGGTTTGAGAATAGTCTTTAAATAGTTAGCCTGAACTTTGCCTAATTAGTAGAAAACCGTTTCCAAACTGTTTTGTCTCACTATGATTGAAGTAATTGCTTCAATACATTTTTTGGTCCCTTACCTTTATGATTCATCAAATGTGGGCAATTTAAGTCAGGACCTGCTCTTTATCTATTTGTTTTCTACACATTATTAATTGGATTCCCTCCCTCCTTTCAAAAATACATGAAATGTGAAAAATAATTGGTTGATTGATTTTTAAAAAATCAAGAACTAACTAACATACAAAGAATGCAGAGTAAATCACAAAGAAACATACATCAACATAGATGCTTGTCGCCACAAATTATATTCATGTTTTTCAACAACCATTAAACTATGTAAATAAAAAACTCACCCCCATAGTAAAACCATAATTCATTTCTTCCTTTAGGCACTTATCATTGATGGGAAGAGAAAAGATGAAGACAGAAATTAAACATGAAAGACGATTGGTTTAGAATGGAATTCTGAGCAAGCTCCCACTCCCACACTTAGGGGACTTGAAGTCTTTAAACTTTTTGAAGTTTCTTTTAAAAGGTTACCACCACAAATTAAACTGTGCTTTACAACAGTAAATTATTACTATTTATATGTTTCTAACTTCTTAAGTTAATCCCTGAACATTTCAAAACAATGACTAGGTTGACAAGAAATGGTAACTTTTCTTTGTCATAGCATATGAATGTTGTGATTTGATCAATGTTTCTTGCTATGATTTTACTGTTAATAAGTTCACACATTTTTTATACAGATTTATTCCATTACATTTGTTGATTTTTTTTCTCTGTGTTCCTTACATCCCTTATTGACTGATTGTGTTGGCTCATTCATTTTGTTTCTGAAATAACTGCACAGAGGCCAGTATCCCATCACCAAGTCACCCTTTATTTACTTGTGCACAGTACACTGACAGTGGCCAGCCAGCTTGGAGTCAGTCCCCTGAGGAGATCCTGAATCCCCTGTTTATATTGGTCAGCCAGGCTTCCTGATTGCGGCTGTTAACCTGGACCAATCAGGAATCTCATAGTCAACAAAATTGATCCAGTTCCAATCATTACAGTTTCTCCTCGCCTGATTATTGTCAGCAATGGTTTCTGTGGTTCTAATGCCTTTTTATTTGTTTTACATACACTCGTACATTTGCTAAATTCTGTTAACTATGTTATTGCTCCAACTTGGATATTGTTATTGTATGTTGTAAAACCAGATGGAAAGCTTATTTTAAATCTTCTTCCACTTAATTCCAGTCTTTTAGTAACTATGTATAAACTTTTTTATAGAATTTATCTTGATTGAGCAATTACTGTGAAAATGTTGTAGAGTCACCAATATCCCTCCAGTTCAAAACTGAACAAGAAGGAGAGTTATAGAAGATAGGTCAGGGATGGGATCATGGTTTGAGGAGGTTGTTACAAACCTGGAATGTCAATGCCTTCTACTGTAAACTCAAAAATATATATAATGATTATGATCAGAGCAACTGTAACAATGATTCAGTCAAATTCAACCTCTATTTAGTGGAACCTTTGCTGATGGTTTCTGTTTATAAACTTTCTGTTTATAATTAATCATTCACTAGGACTGAATAAACCAAATCCTGATAGTTTTGCTTGTATTTTGGTAATTATGTTCCACAATCCTATTCTCAATGAAAACTTTAAATCAATAACCTTAATTTGTTTTATGCACAACTAAATCAGATCTGTACCTCATCATCGACTGGATTTCTGCCACCATCCACTTTATGCATAGAGATCATCATAGCCTGTTTCATCTCATGTGGGAGAGGAAAATCAATTAGTGGTCTAACTAGAAGAAGCTCTTTGTATTGAAGGAGAAGTAATTTATTGTACGTTGGCAACTAGTAACAGGGTGACATTGATATGATAGACATTGTTACAGAGATTATGTGCAAGGGTTTTTGTGGCACCCTGGTAGTGTCCATACCTCTGAGCCAGAAGGTCTGGGTTCAAGTCTTTCTTGTTCTAGAGAGATGCAGAAATGTCTCTGAAAAAGTTGATTCAGAAAATATCCACCGAGATTATGAGGAGGACATGGATGTTAGATATTATTCCTCCAAGAACCTGAACTAGTCTGTCCACAAGTCCTTTTGACATCATCATTGTTGATGACACTTAGTATTAACTCTTTCAAGCCATTTCTCCTCCTAAACATTTTTTCATTTATTAAAATTATACATTTGTATATGCATTTACATTTATCATTACTCTATTTCCACAGGTCACTGACTTTAAATTCAAGCAAACTGGAGAGTGTTGGAATGCTTTCTCACTGGATTTGGAAAATTTGGAAACTGATAGTTTGCTGGCGGAAGACCATTGTCATTGATTCTCTTCCTGATCGTCTGAAGTCTGGAGATTCCTTTAAACTGAAGGACTTCTAATCTCATGGATTTCCTTCATGGTGGATATCTTGGCTTCTGTAACAGACAATAGTTTCATTGCAATATCTGGAGGATCTTTGATCTGATTGATATCCTTCACTGGGCAAGCCAACCCTGCTGAAACACACAATTCCTTATTTTCAGTATTCCAAATCTCTGAAATAGGCAGTTTCTTCCTTGCAGTATCTTGAATTATTGGACATTAATGGTCCTTCTCAATGATGTCTTCAAGGCAGTTGTACAATACCATATCTTCAATCTGTGACAACAAAGTTCTGTTTGCAATCTGCCCGAGATCTGTGCTGAACTAGGTAGATGCTGCATTTCAAATTGGTGATTGATTTGGGCATTCTAAATGATTGCATTATTGGTGAAACCAACACGTTCCCAACTTCAGTTCTGCTGTCTGAGGATTGCTTTTTGCTTGGCATGATCTCTGTCATTATTACTAAGTCCTTTCTTGGAAGACAAACAACTGAAAGAACTGCAGATGCTGTAAAACAGAAAACAAAAACACAGAAATTACTGGAAAAGCTGAGCAGGTAATATTTGGCAATATTTACAGAGAGAAATCTGAGTTAAATTTCAGATTGAGTGACCCTTCATCAGAACAGGAGGTCAAATACTCTGCTTGAATTAGTATCTAATATCAGACTTGAATCTGTAATAACCATTTGTTCACAAACAGTGTTGCACTCTCAGTTATATCAGGTCAGAAATCACATGACATCAGGTTATAGTCCAACAGGTTTATTTGAAAACACAAGCTTTCTCAGCCTCACTCCTT
This sequence comes from Rhincodon typus, assembly GCF_021869965.1. NCBI lineage: Eukaryota > Metazoa > Chordata > Chondrichthyes > Orectolobiformes > Rhincodontidae > Rhincodon > Rhincodon typus. The sequence goes on along the minus strand of NC_063350.1, from coordinate 18,755,872 downwards.
CTTCAGGTGAAGGAATGAGGCTCCGAAAGTTTGTGTTTTCAAATAAACCTGTTGGACTATAACCTGGTGTCATGTGATTTCTGACCTTGTCCATCCCAGTCCAACACTGGCACCTCCACATCAGTTCTATCAGTTACAGATTTGTCAGTTTGCATTAGGTGTACTGCACATTTACTATCTTGTTGCATGTGTTTCCCACAAACCTTGCTGATTGTTACATTCTAAATTTTAAACAGTGGAAAACATTTCTACCGAACCAGTATACTCACAGGTTCCCACCTCATTGGAACAAGAATATAGGGATATCATATAGGAGTAGGAGAAAGCCATTTGGCTCCTCTTTCAGTAAGATCATAGCTGATCTGCCCCAGGCCTCAACTCCTCTTTTGTGCCAGCACCTCATTGCCTTTAATTGCTTGGTATTTCTAAAAGATATCTATCTCCTCTTTAAATACTGTCAGTGACCTAGCTTCCACAAATCAATGCATAGAGAATTCCATCAGCCTTTGGAAATGAAATTCATTCACATCTCAGTTTTAAATAAGTGTACCCTTATTCTGTGACTGGATTTCCCCACTAGTGAAAACGTGTTCTCAACATCTATCCTGCCAAGCCTCCTCAGAATCTTACATGTTTCAATAAGATCACGTCTCATTCTTCCAAACTCCAGTGAATGAAGGCCTAAACTGGTTAGCGTCATTGCAAAATTAGCCTAGTGAATCCCTTTTGAATGGCCTCTAATGCAAATGCGACATCTTAAAATATTGGGACCAAATCTGTACGTTGTATTCTAAGTGGAGCATTACCAACACCCTGTACAGTTGTAATAAGACTCACCTATGTTCAAACTCCAACACATTAGCAATAAAGGCCATTTGCCTTTAAAATTCCATTTGCCTTCTTAATTACTTGCTGCACCTACATGCTAACTTTTCCTGTTTCATGCAGAAGAATACTCAGATCAGTCTGTACCCCATTCTTTTGGTGTTTCTCACTATTTAAATAATAGTCAGCCTTTTGATTCTTTCTAACAAAGTGTATAATCTCATATTTCACTACAATGAATTCCATCTGCCACATTTTTGCCCATTCACTCAAACTATCTCTGCATCTTCTTGCAGATTCCTTATGTCCTTACAACAACATGCCCTCTACCTACTTTTTGTATTGTCAGCAAATTTGAATACATTACACACTGTCTCCTCCTCCAAGTCATTTATATATATAAGGGCCTAGGACTGATATTTGTGGCACTCTTTCCAACCTGAAAAAGATTTGTCAATCCTGATTCTATGTTTTCTATGTGTTGACCATTTTTCAATCCATGTTAATATGTTTCCCTGAATTTGTATAATAATTATTATGTAGCACCCTACAAAAGGCCTTCTGGAAATACAAATACATTACATCTACTGGTTCCCTTTTATCATCCCTCTTGTTGTGTCCGCTAAGAACTGAAAAATGCATAGAACACCGCCACTGCCAGCATATTATATGAGGCAATTAAATGAAATCATCACCGCTGTTCACCGTATTGTATGAGCAGCAAAACTGAGTTTATACTTCACTACGTGGTAAGTTTACTGCCAGGATCATCATTAAGTATAGGAATCTACTAGAGCAACTTGGTCTAGTGTCACAGATGGAAACCACTTACTTGTCTACTGGGCAAGGGAAAGGGCTGTAAAATTGATGCATTACTTGATGAAGGACACCAGCATGAAGCTATATTGGCAGGCCAATAACAATTACATGCTTTTGATGTAACAAACAGTTGCTGCAGCCAGAAAGGTGCACCAAATGAACAAAATCTGTGACAAATATAGTTTGTTGCACCCACTCAAATAGTATACAACAATGCATGTGTCACCAAGGGAATGCACAGGAAATCTGGTTCCAAAGGCCCAGCTAGAACAAACTACAGGTAACCAAGGAAACAGTATAACAACATAACAAAGATAGCAAGGAAAGTGTTAAGAAGTGCATAACACAAACACATCAATGAAGGTCAGAGTTAACCAAGCAAGCAGGAACTTCAGAACATGCTCAAACTTTCCGTATTAACCTCATGCATCATGTCAATAGTATAAGATGATCAGAGGCTTTTCCAATAATTAATATCTTATGTCCTGAAATAGTAGGTCATCACAAAAACTAAACTAAAACTAAAATCAACACAGGAGACAGTACCAATAAATTATTGCTACACATCCTGAAAGATATGGACCCTAGTAAGTGGTGCTCCATGGTACGGCCTAATAGAGACCATCCTACAACATAATAACGCATCACCAATTCCATCCATGCTGCAGTGCACTTGCGCAAGAATATCTTGACTTTCCAAAATTCTCTACTTGGTAGCTATCAATGTTCCAGCAGTGACAGAACAGCCAATATGCACAGGTCTCAGTATAGCCACAATTTGTGACATTCATATTGTAACGAATGAGGCAGAGCAGAGCACATGTGACTCAACCAGTTGAAGTAAAGATGTTCCCAAGATTGATCTGTTACACTTTGACCAGAACCAATGTGAGCAATGCTATTGGCAACTGTGAACATGAACGACTACAAGAGGTGCAAAAGACCATTACCCAGGTATGTCCTGGTTACAGTAAAGAATTATCTAAGAACATTGTACTTTCTGGCCATACAGAGAGAAACTTGGTATATCAAGACAAGACATTTTCAATGGCAAACAAGTCCTAATACCAAAAGTATTGTGCCAAGATATTATGCCCATGTTATTCCAGGTGGGAAACGAAAGAACTGCGGATGCATGTGCTTTCCTCGGGTCACTGGCCCCAAAATGTTAACTCTAATTTTTCTTCACAGATGTTGCCAGATGTGCTGAGCTTTTCCAGCAGCTTCTTTTTTATTTATATTCCAGATGGGTGTTGAACACTTGAGGCAGCTAGCATGTGAATTTGTTTAAAAATCGAAAGAACTGTGGATGCTGTAAATCAGGAAAAGAAACAAAGTTGCTGGAAAAGCTCAGCAGATCTGGCAGCATCTGTGAGGAAAAGGCAAAGTTAACGTTTCGGATCTGGTGACCCTTCCTCAAAACTGTGAATTTGTTTGTTGGCCAGGGAGAATGTGCATGTGAATGTATCCCCCCTAGCAGCAGAGGCAGCCTAAACATCCCCACAGTGTTCCATCCACTCCTTGGATGCCTTGGTAGCCATTGATTCTTCAAAGTTCTTTTGCAAGGTTACATCCTTGTGAAGGATTACTTCTCCATATTTACCATTGTTGAATCACTTAAAAACACAGCAAACATATCTGTCGCTGACACAATGACCACTGTTTTCAGTTTATTCGGCATCCAACAACAGACTGACGTTCACTAGCAAACCATTTCAAGACATGTACTAAATGAGGAGTGACCCATCTCACAACATCACTCCACTTACATGCTCAAATGTTCTAGCAGAATTTGTGGTGTTTGGTATCAAATCAATTAGTATCAAACGTCAAGCAACAAAGCAAGATGTTGCATTACATTGTTGCATATTTTTACAACACCAATAGTACAATCCCCAACACAACTTATACCCAGAAGGCAAGTGCAAATTACCCTGCCCAGCAACTAGCTGTCTAACCATTCCAAGATACAGTACATTCTTCTTCGAAGACAAAGGAGAATGAAAGAGGCACATGATGAGAGACCAGGTAGAGAAGTACCAAAACTGAGTACTATATAGAGAGTGCAAGTTAGAAATACATATACACATGCCAGCAAAGATTTCTAGTATATATAACTGACCCAGATCATACAAAGTCATTACTGATCATGGTGCTGCATTGTGAAGGAAAATGGCCAGCTCAGTCCAATGTCCAACACATTAATCATACATAAAGAGAGTGATGATAAAAAGTCCAATAAGATTGTGCAGTGATGCTGAGTGACAGAAAGAGCAAGAGCAAGTTGTCAAACAGGCTTAACAGAAAACCACACATACCTCTCTGAACAAATGTATGATCACTAGATCAGAACAAGTTGTCAAACCTTCAAACCATTGCATTGGATCTCGAGTTATTTATGTCATAAACTCTGTTTTTACTTGTTTGGTGGGTACTTAATTGACAATATGTGCCTGTACAACTATTTATATCTATTTGAGTTTATTTTTGTTCTTTGGAAAAAGGGGCGTGTTATGTCTCACAGTCAGTATGTCAGTATGACATCATCTCTGCATCATAACAAGTATCTGATGGTATAAGTGTCTTAGACTCCATCTTACTTGAGGCCACATGAAGCATAACACACTGATGAATGCATGCTACTCCTTGTAATTGAATAGTCTAATATAAGCCCAGACATAGATGTGCCTGTGAATGTCATATTTGTATATATTAGTGAGTTGTAAAAAGACATCTGTTGGATCTTTCAATACCTTGTTATGCATGTCCTAGTTTCTTATGCTAAGAAGGAGCACACGAGCATTGCCATGTCAGCTAATTCTACCCTGGTGGAGGCAAAACCAGTATCACATTGTATTGCAGTATTTGCATGCTTGCTCTTGAGTTCTTTTTGGCTATAGAGAAAATGGTAAACCCCTCTGGAAATGTCTGTTTGATCTAAATGATTGAAGACTTTAACAGTTGAAATTTTGTAAGTTGCAGCCAGTGCTGAAAGGGTAATTTCAAAAGATTAAGGTCTTTTGTGATATTGAGGCTAATTTTGATTTGACATCTGCTCTGAACAATTATCAAGAAGGAAATAGCTCCATTGTAAAACTGGCCAATCACTCAATGAGAAACAGATGACTGGCACAAATTTCAAAGAGTGAAGAGATTTTGGAGTGTAATACAGCAACATTTGGAAACCAGTTTAAGGAGGGGTAATATGTTATCCATGCATTTTTATCTCAAATTGTAATTAAAAGCTTCCATGACAATTTTAGCATGTCCACCGACTTAGGGTCAAGCTAAAAATAGCAATTATGTTGACATTTTTAGCTCTTTGTGTCATGAGGTCTCCTTTGTTTATGATCTTCTCTTAACCTGATGCTTGCAGTCCTTCAACTTCCCCTCCACAGTGGTCGAAAATGCCCTCGACCGTGTCTCTCACATTTCCTGCAATTTATCCCTCACATCCTCTCCCCGCAATAACAACCAAAACAGAATCCCCCTCGTCTTCATGTACCACCCCACCAACCTCCGGATCCAACACATCAACCTCCAGCACTTCCGCCATCTGCAATCTGACCCCACTACCAAAGACATTTTTCCCTCCCCACCCTTATCTGCCTTCCGGAGGAACCACTCTCTCCGTGACTCCCTTGTCCGCTCCACACTCCCCACCAGTCCCACCACCCCCGGCACTTTTCCCTGCAACCGCAGGAAGTGCTACACCTGCCCCTACACCTCCCCCCTCACCCCCATCCCAGGCCCCAAGAACACCTTCCACATTAAACAGACGTTCACCTGCACATCTGGTAATGTGGTATACTGTATCGGCTGTTCCCGATGTGGCCTCCTCTACATCGGGGAAACCAAGCGGAGGCTTGGGGACCACTTTGCAGAACACATACGCTCAGTTTGCAACAAACGACTGCACCTCCCATTCGCGAACCATTTCAACTCCCCCTCCCACTCCTTGGACGACATGTCCATCCTGGGCCTACTGCAGTGCCACAACGATGCCACCCGAACGTTGCAGGAACAGCATCTCATATTTCGCTTGGGAACCCTGCAGCCCAATGGTATCAATGTGGACTTCACAAGCTTCAAAATCTCCCCTCCCCGACCGCATCCCAAAACCAACCCAGCTCATCCCCGCCTCCCTAACCTGTCCTTCCTCTCACCTATTCACTCCTCCCACCTCAAGTCCCACCCCATCTCCTACCTACTAGTCTCATCCCACCTCCTTGACCTGTCCGACCTCCCTGGACTGACCTATCCCCTCCCTAACTCCCCATCTACGCTCACCTTTACTGGCTCCAACACTGCCTCTTTGACCTGTCCATTTCCTCTCCACCCATTTTCTCGTTTATCCATCTTCTATCCGCCTCCCCCTCTCTCCCTATTTATTTCAGAATCCCCTTCCCCTCCCCCATTTCTGAAGAAGGGTCGAGACCCAAAATGTCAGCTTTCCTGCTCCTCTGATGCTGCTTGGCCTGCTGTGTTCACCCAGCTCTACACCTTGTTATCTCAAATTCTCCAGCATCGGCAGTTCCTACTATCTCTCACTTAAAGGAATGCTGTATACTAGCTACAAGACATAACACAATATCTCCATTTTCACACAGATTAAAAATTTATTCCCAAACAAGTATATAACTGTACATAAGTATGTGGTGTTAACTCGATAAATATACAAATATGTAAAAACAGAGTTAAAACAGTTCTTGCAATTCAAACTTCCGTATAATGCTTTGGAGATTTGACGATTTGTCCTCATCAGCAGATTGTATACATGCCTGAAGTGTATGTATTGAGCTCGATTGCTTTCAATTGACAATGTCTTGAAATGATTTGTCAATGAACTGCAGTCTGTTGTCAAACACTATCCATTCTGACACACCAGATAAACTGAGATTTGTAGTCATGTTTCAGAGATGGTTGTACTCATTGTATTACCAAGTCATTGGTCAAAGGGAACATCTGTCACAACACTGTAATTTTCCCCATGAATTGTGACTAGGTTTGTTGCTACTTTTATTGAAGTAACTGTTGAATCATTATTCGATGTGGGGATTTCCTCTGCTTCTGGCTTAGAACGTTTGGCATCCTCACATATGTTTTTGACTTGTTAAATGTTCTGAGTCAGCCCTGGCCAGTACAAGGTTACATGTGCTAGCCACCTTGTGCATTCAATACCCATATGTCTCTGATGTAAAATGAATTCATTATCTTAGATCTGAGCTCTTAATATTAGGACATTTTGCTCTTGAACATAACTTGCCCTGATATGCCAAGTTCATCTCAATTTAGCCAAAATGAACAAATGTCCTCATGAACTTCCTTAGTGCTGCTGGACCATCCCTGGAACATTGACAACATCTTCAACTTCAGATGATTTGATTCAGTCACATGTGCTCTGTCCCACCATAGTGGATGTAGTTTGAATGTCATGAATTGTGACTACAGCAAGATCTGTGCATGCTGGTAATCCTGCCACTGCTGGACCAACAGATGGAAGATTTCGAAAAGTCAAAATGAGCTTGTATTGGCACTGCAGTGTGATTTTGCCCATGCAAAGAATTGGTGATCCTTTATATGCTGTAATATAACCTCTTGCAGGCTGCACATTGGGGCACCACTTGCTGAGGTACATATTTTTCAAGATGCAGCGTGATGATATGTTGAACATAAACAAAGTTGCTGGAAAAGTTCAGCAGGTCTGGCAGCATCTGTGAAGGAAAAAACAAAGTTAACGTTTCGGGTCCGGTGACCCTTCATCAGAATTAGTTCTGTTTTTCCCTTCACAGATGCTGCCAGACCTGCTGAGGTTTATTTGAAATCACAAGCTTTCAGAGCCCTGCTCCTCTGTCAAGTGAAGAGACCACTTCAGCTGACGAAGGAGCAGCACTCCAAAGGCTTGTGATTTCAAATAAACCTGTTGGA